>NC_062568.1:164437064-164740094 GCF_022837055.1 Prionailurus viverrinus | reverse complement strand
GGTCTGCATATGCATTAGCAATGCATATCACATATGCATGTGCCTTCTATTTATAGTTCTGTGTTTGCATGAATATGATTTACCTTGCATTCATAAACATTTGCAAAGATTACATTTTTTACTTCAGGTAAAGGTTTCATTTTTCTAGATGTGTTTAGCCTGCATAATTTAGCTACAGTGTTTCACTAATAAATTAAAATGAGTTTAAAATAAAATGAAAAAAAAATTAAATGAGTAGGGGAAATCTTCCTAAGGAACTGCTATTCTGTTACTCCTTAAACCCCAGCTCTGAAAGTTGTAGGCACTTAGCTAGCAGGCCCTACAGAAGTTTCATGGGGCCCCATGCAGCGCTTGGACACAATGTACTCAACAAATGAGTTATGAAGAAGTAAATGGCTGAACATCAAAATGGTTCACAGGAGTTGTGGGATAGAGCTCACATTCCTATTCCAAGGAGGAGAACATCAAGTTATGTTTAGAAGATGCCACAGGAGATCTAAGATCAAGAGGTGTATTTCCCAGCTATGGTCTAATTCCAAGTGATTTCTGGCTTCAGCTATTTGTCATTATAATGAACACAGCACCTGATCTAAGATCTTCTCACCATGACATGGAAGTGGAATAACGGTGGTAAAATGGAAAACCCTGCCAATAAAAGATCCATACCCAATAGCCTGGACTCACACCTTCACTCTAAAGATGACTCAAATGGAAAGAAAGAAAATAGAGATGGAGAGTTTGAATCCCTTTAGTTGCTCTCTGCCTCCACCTTCCCTGAGGGAAGCACAGTCAGCCACAGCAAGTATTTCCTAAACTACTGCTGTGAATACACACTGCTTGTGTTGGGACACAGAGATGGGTCCAGCATTGTTCTTGCTCTCACTGATAGCTGTAGTGTTAAAATTAGAGGAAATCACGGAAGAAGCAGTCACTGGAAGCTAGGGCAGTAAAGGGAGGCTCTGCAGACATAGTGAGTCGTTAGCTGGATGAGAAAAGTTGAGATGGCTTATGAAAGAAGGAAGAATGGGTAATCGTGCAGTTGATGAGAACCACAGAGTTAGGAATGGGTACAGACAGCGGACACTAAGTAGAACCGTGTGAGTCGCGAAACATAAGCAGGGAAGTAATTGGAAATCAAATCCTGCACTTTGCCTTTAAGCCAACTGTTCTCAATTTTGGCTATTCATTAAAATAATCTGAGAAGCTGAAAAAAAAAAGGCAGTATGTAGGTCCAATCTCTGGAGATTCTGATTTAATTTGGTCTGGGGTAAGGCCCAGTCATGCTTATTTTATCCTTTTTTTAAATGTTGTATTTATTTTCAAGAGAGAGAGAGAGAGAGAGAGAGAGAGAGCAGAGGAGGGGCAGAGAGAGATGGAGACACAGAATCCAAAGCAGGCTCCAGGCTCTGAGCTGTCATATCATTCGATTCTAACTCACAGTCTTCTACTGGAGGGCTGAGCAACGAGTCTTGTTATAAAATGGAAGGAGAGGGCAGGATAACACCTCAGCCATTTGAGAAAATATGGTGTCCTGATCCTGTGGTCCAGATAGTCTGACTCAATAGTCTGAAATGAAGCTCAAGCATCTGTGTTTTCTAAGTTCTGCTGGCCACTCTAACATTCAGATCTACTCCCAGAACAAACAGAACACAGAGTTTCTAACTCCCACCCCAGACCAATTGAATCAGACTTTCATGGTTGGACTGAGTCCTGGCCGGGTACTTTATAAAGCTCATCTGGTGTCCTCAAAGTGCAGCCAATGTTGTTTATCATATGAAACATGGATTCCAACTTTTTTTTTTTAATGTTATGGCACACATAGAAATCGACTATTTATAAAACACACTGAAATATATTAGAGAAAATTTAGGGGCTTGGTATATGGAAATATGGCATTGGTTTTAGAAAACATCTTTTCATTATTATAATCATGATATAAAAATTTGAAAATATTGTAAATGATTATAAATTTAGAATTTATAGAAAACTTAAAATGATTTTCATAAATTATAATGCAAGACTGGAGTTTGCACTTATAATTAAATCTTCATTATCAGATTTTTTTATGCTTGAAATAACTACACACAGTCTTTGATCAAGTTTCTTAAACTAATAATCTCTTCAAATACTTAATAATTACTACAAAGAAGAAATTTTTTCTTTCACAAGTAGGTGATAAAAAATCCAAACAATTTTTAACACTGTTCAAAAATGTGCAACGGTTAAAATCATGACGATTCTGAGAGCTCTCTTTCATCAACAAAGATAGTGTTGAAATTTATTATGAAAATGTAAATTGGTATAGATACCAATCAAACCTTCTTAAACCTGGTATTTTAAAGCTTTTACTTTTTTAATGTTTGTTTATTTTGAGAGAGAGAGAGCAAGAGAGAAAAAGCCGGTGAGGGACAGAAGTAGAGGGAGAGAGAGATTCCCAAGCAGTCTCCCCACTGTCAGCACAAAGCCCAATGTGGGCTCAATCTCAGGAACTGAGAGATCATTACCTGAGCCAGAAATCAAGAGTAGGCCACTTAACCAACTAGCCATCTGGGCACCTGTACCCAGTATTTTAAACAGTGATGAACCTATAATTGGGCTTGTGTCATTAGTCATTCTGCAGTTGCTTGACCAAAGAGCAACAGTCATGAGACGACCAAAAGATCTTTATGTAACTAAAGATAAACACTCTGTGACCTGAAGATAACATGCCAGAAACTTCAGCCCATTCCCCTCTCTCCATCCACCTTCTGTGAACTGAGCACTGTGCTTCTTGAGGACTCCTCAAATAGCTCCTGAGTCATGACCAGCAGGCTGTTGAAGTGTATCTCCACATTGTAATCACATGCTCATCCGCATGCCACAGTGGCCCAGTAAGTGTTGGCCATCACACCATAACCCATTCAAGATGACCCCAAACATTTGTGGGTTCAGGACAAAGATAAACCTAGAGGCCCACATGCCATATGACTCAATATTTGAAATTTATAATCAAGACAGTAAAAGGTTAACTATATATTGATAGACACAAAAATCTAAAAATATATGTAAAGCTATAGCTTTTATATGATTGGAAATAAGCAAGATATCAAAGACAACAGGATTGAATTATTGTATATGTCTGAAAGTTCTACTTACTAGTGGTTGAGGTTTGTTGAGTGATAAGGTAAAAGCATACATAATTTATAAATTACTATATACTAATTCCACAAAGTTTATTCTTCTTTCTTTGTTTTGGCAAAATCTTTAGTTATGCGATCATGATTAAGATTGTCACATAACCTTTATTCTTTAGTAGTAATGCATAATGATGCACTCATTCCTGGGCCACTGCAGTTCCCACTTTTTTTTTATTTCAATTTGGAACATCTCACTCTTTAGAGGCAGCAGCAACTGGAATTGTCAACAAAATTATTAGACCAATACTTAGATTTATAAAGATTTGTGAATTTTAGGTATAATCAAACACAGTAATGGGATTACATGTGACAAAATATCCAAGAAAACTTTACATACTTTTAATTTCATTGTGTAAATTATCACATCATCTTCACCATTTTTACTTAATTTTTTTTATTATTGAAGTGTAATTGACACACAGTGTTTTAATGGTTTCAGGCTTACAACACAGGGATTTGACAATTCTCTATATTACTTAATGCTCACCATGATAAATATAGTCACCATCTGTCACCGTACAACATTATTACAATTTTATTGACTATATTGCCTATGTTGTGCTTTTCATCTCCATGACTTATTTATTTTATAACTTGAAGTTTGTACTTCTTAAGCCCCTTTATTTATTTTTTACCATTTTTAAAACAATACCTAAACCCATATAGTAAGGTAAAAATGAATGTCACATTTCATAAATAGTACTTCTAGACCTACCTATATACAATATTAAGACTAATAGGAATTTTGGGGCACCTGGGTGGCTCAGTCAGTTGAGCATCCGACTTCGGTTCAGGTCATGATCTCATAGTTTGTGTGTTTGAGCCCTGCATCTGGCTCTGTGATGACAGCTCAGAGCCTGGAGCTTGCTTTGGATTCTGTGTCTCCCTCTCTCTCTGCCCCTGCCCTGCTCAGTCTCTCTCTCTCTCTTTCTCCCTCTCTCTCTCAAAAATAAAAAAATAAACATTAAAAAAAAGAGTAATATGAATTTTAACTATTACAAAATGTTCTCCATCTGCCACAAATAACTCTTCTGGAACCCCACTAGAAGACAGAGATGCAAGAAAAGGGATCCTCTACACCTCTAGGAAATGATTGTTTATTGAACAAGAATCTATCACATTTGAGCTATCTGAAAAGAATTGACAAGTTGACTAATTTGCCATTCCTTCATCTGAGAGCGTCTGCTGGTCAAATATTCCCCCACAGACATCTTCTCTACAGAAAAAGAAATGATCAACAAAATGAAAAAAAAAGACATACAGATGGGATAAAACATTTTCATTTTTATTTTTTTTAATGTTTTATTTATTTTTTGAGAAAGAGAACATAAGCGGGAGAGGGTCAGAAAGAGAGAGGGACAGAGGATCTGAAGCAGGTGCTTCACTAACAGGCGGACAGCAGTGAACCCAATGTGGGGGCTCGAACTCACAAACCACAAGATCATGACCTAAGCTGAAGTCAGACACTCAACAGACTGAGCCACCCAGGCACCCCTGGAGAAAACATTTTCAATGCACACATTTGACATAGGGTTAATACACAAAGTATAAAAGGAATTTATACAATTCAATAGCAAAAACAAAACAAAACAAAACTCTAAATAATCCATTTTAAAACAGGACAGAGTATCTAAATAGGCATTTTCCAGAGAAGATATTTAAATGGCAAAAAGTACATAAAAAGGCACTCTATGTTACTAATCATTGGGGAAATACAAATCAAAACCACAATGAGATATCACCTCAAACCTGTTAGGATGGCTACTATCAAAAAGACAGAAAACAACAAGAGCTGATGAGAATGTAGAAAAAAAGGGAACCGGTGTATACTGTTTAGATTGGAAATGGGTACAGCCACTATGGAAAACAGTATGAAAGTTCATTAAAAAATTAAAAATAGGGTGCCTGGGTGGCTCAGTCAGTTAAGTGTCTAACTCTTGATTTTGGCTCAAGTTATGATCTCATGATTCATGGGCTCCAACCCCACACTGGGCTCCACACTAACAGTGCAGAGACTGCTTGGGATTCTCTTTCTCTCTTTCTGTCTCTATTTACTCTTATCCCCACTTGTGTGCATGCCTTCTCTCTGAAAATAAATAAATAAACTTCAAAAAATTGAAAAAGAACTACCATATGATCCATCAATTTCACTTCTGGGTATATATCTAAAGAAAACAAAATCACCATCCCAAAAGGATATCTGAAACCCCATGTCCATTACAGAGTTATTTACAATAGCCAAGATATGGAAGTATCTATCAGTGAATGAATAGATAAAGAAGATATGAGAGATATAGGTATAAATATAGAGATAGATAATAGATAGATGGAGAGAGAGAGAGAGAGAGAGAGAGAGAGAGAGAGAGATACCAGGGTGCCTGGGTGGCTCAGTCAGATAAGCATCTGACTTTGGCTCAGGTCATGATCTCACAGTTTGTGAGTTCAAGCCCCGTGTCAGGCTCTGTGCTGACAGCTCTGAGCCTGCAGCCTGCTTTGGATTCTGTGTCTCCTTCTCTCTCTCTGCCCCTCCCCCACTTGTACTCTGTCTCTGTCTCTCAAAAATAAATAAATGTAAAAAAAAACTTAAAAAAAAGTTATATGTAAATTTTATATCAGTAAAACTGGGAAAAAACAAATACTCCCCACATTCTCAAGTGGAGATTATCTGAGATATTGCAATGGCACAAGCCACAAGTCTTTAAAGAGGACATACAACAAGAGATGTAAAGGAGTTTTTCTTTGAGGTCTGAAAGGTATTATTCATGATAGTAGATATATAGAATTAAAGTGAGTTGTGCGTGTCAGTCTTCAACAATAGATCCTGAGCTACAGAGGTGTTCTTGAATAAATCTGTTGTGCTTGTCATATGTGCAGCCCTCCAAAGCAAAGCTCAGTGAGGGGTCCCTATGACTTAGGTCTACAGGTAGCACTAAATCTAATCATGAACCCTCAGAGGTGACTGGCTAGACAATATTGGGGGAGAGGGTACTTCAGTGGAAGGATTATAGAAATGAGAAGGGGCCAGAGGTAGGAGAATCAGGGGTTAGGAGGTGTGTGCCTTTGCACATGAGTTACGGTATGAGCAAGCTTTCATTTCTCACATGAGAAAGCAACATCAGCAAGATGGCAGAATAGAAAGTGCCAGACTTCATTTCTTGACTTAGCAACAACATATATGATCCAAAAAGCCTTTACAAGAGCTCCAGAAATCAGTTAGGAAGTCACAATACCCCCAGGCTATCTCAAAGCCAAGAACAGTTACGTTGAAGTGGGTATGTAAAGCCATTTCATTGCAACCACATCTGCCTCTCCCAAGCCAGCACAGTTTGCAAGTAAGATGAAAAGTCCAACTCACAGTTTCTCCCTTAGGAAGGAAAAAGAAGAGTGGAATGTATGTCCAATGCTTCAGCTTTTCACAGGGCTGCCTGAGGTGGAACTGGTTTCTGTCCTGCCTGATGTGGAAAGGTGATGGAGAACCAGCATACCTTGGATGCCTGGGGGCCTCAGGGAACAAAAGAGAGTTCAGCAGTTTATGAAACTCTGTGGGATTTGTAATACCACAGAAAGAAACCGGAACAACTCACCATGATCAGAAGTAGGCACTCTTGGGGCATCTCCCTTGAGAAGGAAAGAAAAAAGTGAAATGTGGATCTAATGTTCCAGCTTTTCAGGGGGCTATTGGAAGGACTGATTTCTGTTTTGCCTGACTTAGAGTTCTTATGGAACTGCATACTTTGGATACCTGGGGACCACAGAGAACATTCAAAGAATTAGCACCAATCCTCCTCAAACTCTTCCAAAAAAATTGAAGAAGAGAGAACCCTTCCAAACTCATTTTATGAGGCCAGCATTATTTTGATAGTGAAGACAGAGACATTATAAGAAAAGAAAACTACAAGCCAATATCCCTGTTGAATATAGATGCAAAACTCCTCTATAAAATACTAGCAATCCAAATTCAACAGTATCTTAAAAGGATAATGCACCAGGACCAAATGGGACTTATTCCTGGAATACAAGGATGATTCAACATACAAAAAATCAATCAACATGACACAACACATTAATAAAACAAGGATAAAAATCGCATGGTCATCTCAATAGGTAAAGAAAAGGCATTTGACAAAATTTAACATCCTTTCATGATAAAAAGACTCCATAAACTAAAAACGGAAACAAATGATCTCAGCATAAAAAAGACCATATGTGCAAAGTCTATAGTGAAAAACTCAACAGTGAAAAACAAAAACCTTTTCATCTAAGATGAGGAACAAGACAAGAATACCCAATCTCACCATTTCTATTTGACATGGTACTGGAAATCCTAGCCAGAGCAATTAGACAAGAAAAAGAAATAAAAGTCATCCAAGGGGCGCCTGGGTGGCGCAGACGGTTAAGCGTCCGACTTCAGCCAGGTCACGATCTCGCGCTCCGTGAGTTCGAGCCCCGCGTCGGGCTCTGGGCTGATGGCTCAGAGCCTGGAGCCTGTTTCCGATTCTGTGTCTCCCTCTCTCTCTGCCCCTCCCCCGTTCATGCTCTGTCTCTCTCTGTCCCCAAAATAAATAAAACGTTGAAAAAAAAAAATTAAAAAAAAAAAAAAAAAAAAGTCATCCAAATTAGGAAGAACGAAGTTAAATAATCTCTGTTTGCAGATGAGATAATCTTATATGTAGAAAACCCTAAAGATTACACATACAAAAAAAAAAAAACCTGGGGGCGCCTAGGTGGCTCAGTGGGTTAAGCATCTGATTTTGGCTCAGGTCATGATCTCATGGTTTGTGAGTTCAAGCCCTGCGTTGGGCTCTGTGCTGCCAGATCGGAGCCTTGGAGCCTGCTTC
This sequence comes from Prionailurus viverrinus, assembly GCF_022837055.1. Classification (NCBI taxonomy): domain Eukaryota; kingdom Metazoa; phylum Chordata; class Mammalia; order Carnivora; family Felidae; genus Prionailurus; species Prionailurus viverrinus. The sequence goes on along the minus strand of NC_062568.1, from coordinate 164,732,080 downwards.
AGATTCTGTGTCTCCATCTCTCGGCCCCTCCCCTGCTCATGCTCTGTGTCTTTCTGTCTCTCAATAATAAATAAATGTTAAAAAAAAAAACTACCTGTGAAACTAATAAACAAATTCAGCAAAGTTGCAGGATACAAAATCAACATACAAAAATTAGTTGTGTGTTTATATATTAACAACAACCTGAAAATGAAATTAAGAAAACAATCCCATTTACAATAGCATTAATAAGAATAAAATACTTAGTAACAAATGTAACTAAGGAAGTGAAAAACTTATACACTGCAAACTATGAAGTATTGCTGAAAGAAATTAAAGGAGACATAAATAAATGGAAAGAGATCCCAAGTTCATAAATTGGAGTTTTAATATTGTTAAAATATCCATACTACCCAAAGCAATCTATAGATTCAATGCAAGCCCTATAAAAATCCCAACGGTATTGTTTTCTACAAAATTAGGACAAGCAATGCTAGAATTCATATGAAACCACAAAAGATCCCAAATAGCCAAAATATTCTTGAGAAAGCAGAACAAAACTTGAGGCTTCACATGTTTTCACTTCAAAACATATTACAAAGCTACAGTAATCAAAACAGTATGGTACTGGCATAAGGACAGACATGTAGACCAGTGAACAGAACAGAGATCTAGTAAATAAACCCTTGCCTATAGGGTCAAATGGTCTTTGACAAAGATGCCAAAACTATATAATGGGAAAAGGATAGTCTCTTCAACAAATGGTGCTGGGATAACTGGACGTCTAAATGCAGAAGAATGGAACGGGACTTTTACCTGACTTCATGCACAAAAATCAACTGCAAATGTATTAAACACTTAAATGTGTGACCTGACACTATAAAACTCCTAAAAGAAAACATGGGGGAATAACAGCGGTCTTGGCAATGAGATCTTGGACACCAAAGCACAGACAACAAAAGCTTAAATAGACAAGTGGGACTACATCAAACCCAAAAGCGTTTTATGCAGCAAGGAAAACAATCAACAGAGTGAAAAGGCAATTTACAGAATAAGAGAAAATATTTTCAAGCCATACATCTTAGAAGAGATTAATATTCAAAATAGATCTAATTATACCATACCACTTAATGACAAAAAACAAGTAACCTCATTTAAAAAAATGGGCAAACAACATGAATAGACAAGGACATATCAATGACAGACAGGTATATGAAAAGATGTTCAAAATCACTAATCATCAGAGAAATGAAAATCAAAACCACACCAAAATATCACTTCACACTTGTTAGGATGGCCATTATTAAAAAACACACAACATAAAGGGGGGAAAAAACATAAAATAACAAGTTCTGGTCCAGATGTGGAGAAATTGGAACACTTGCACCCTGTTGGTAGGAATTTAAAGTGACACAGCTGCTGTAGAAAACAGAACAGAGTTGCCGCCCAAAACTAAAAATAGGACCCAGCAATCCTACTTCTGAATATCCAACAAAAGAATTAAAATCAGGATCTTGAAAAGATATTTGCACTCCCAAGTTCATTGCAGCAATATTCATAATAGCCAAGAAGTGTCAACAACCTAAAAGTCCATCAACAGATGAAAGGATAAAGAAAGTAGAATATATACATGAAATGAAATATTAGTCAACCCTTAAAAAGAAAGAAATCTCATCATATGTTACAACATGGCTGAAACTTGGAGGCATAGGCTAAGTGAAATAAGCCAGTCACAGAAAGATAAATACTGCATGATCCCACTTATGTGAATGATCTAAAGTAATCCAACTCTTAGAAGCAGAAAGTAAACTGGTGGTTGTCAAGGGCTGTGGGAAGGAGAAATGGGAAGTTGTTATTCAATGAGAATAGAGTTTCACATGCAAAATGAAAAAGTTCTAGAGATCTGCTATACGATGATGTGCATATAGTTCACAATACTGTATACTTAAAAACTGTTGAGAATAGAGATTTCATGTTATAGGTTTTCTTACCACAATTAAAAAAATTATGAGACATGAACAGCAGCTACACTCTGTAAGCAATGATCTAGACAATATAGTTTGCCCAGTACAGTGGTTTTGAAACTTTACTCAACATTGGAATCATTCTTCACTTAAATTTTTCCAGTAAACTTGATAAAGAAGCTATAAAAGCAGAAGTACTTGTATTGAGCTGTGTTGGAGGAGAAGGATCCAGATTTCAGAGGGCACACACCCCCGATATAGTCTTAGCTCTCCTCATTTTATAAAGAATCAGTGGCCCCAAGACAAAAAGGGACTCACCCCAGAGTATGCAGTGAGTTAGTGGCATGGCCCTGGCTAGAATCCACATCTCCCGGTTCCTAGCTTGGTGTTCTTTGCATTCTCATTAAGCTTCTGGAGACTAAGCTGGAAAATATCCAACTAACCATAAGAGACAACAGAGATAAAGGGTCATGCAGTGGGGTGTGGAGGAAGGGGGACGTTTTTAAGACTAAACACCAGTCAGTGGATTTCCAACTTCAACAGTGTTTTTAAGGCCTATTTGCTTTCATTATAGAAATAATATCCATTTTTTAAAGAGTATTTTGAAGCTGCAGAGAGCCAGGAAAAGGAGAAAATATATAATCCCCCCAATTATATACAGAGCCATTAACACCTGGATGTGTTTTCTTTCCGTCTTTTCTTTCCAAATAGATCATTGAGCTTTCACTGAACTGTGTTCATATTGTATGTCCAATTTCACACCCTACTTTATTTACACTATAATAGCATAAGCATTTTCCATTTGTAAACATTTTCTTTCATGGTTACATAATATGCTTTAAAGTGGTTGTGCCATTCAGACCATTTAAAATTTTTTTTTCACTATTTCAGATAATGTTAAAATGAACATATGTCTCTACATATTACAGTCAATCCGTGTTTAGGATGGTACACCAGGGTAAAATTATGGCATTAAAGATTTAAAGATTTTTTAAAGTTTTTTGGCAAATTGATCCATATCATTTATAATATACATCTTCTTATTTTTTGCACAATTATACATTGTTTTAGAATTCCAGAAATAGAAAGTATGGATAAATAATAATCATAACAATATTTGCCATCATTCCCTCAGCCCGCAGGGAGAAACTACTCATCATCCTGGCACATTCCTTCCCTACTCTTTAAAAAAATAAATACATATACACACATGCTTACCAAACTGAAACAATCGCATGGCTTTAGTTTTTGGTACAAGAGTTTGTGAGCATATTCTCATGTCAATAAATAATACCTGAAAACCAAAAAGATTTTCTTTATTAAACATAACATTTAATCCCCATCACACAGCCAAACTGTCTCATTTGTCATACCCATCTCCCCATAGCCATGTAACAGACAGATTACATGCAGAACCATTCCTAATAGGACAATCCTCAGGGAGTAATCTTGGCTGCAATTCTCATGGGAAGTCTGAGAAATTAACCCTAGATGGACCCAAGGCAGTAGCCATAGCAATTGGCAATTCTGCAGAGCTCAGCTCAGAATGATGCTCCAATGTGCCAGCCACAGGCACGGGTATGGGCCCTGAAATGTGGGTCCCTGGTTTTTAACAAGAGATTTTTTCCAAAAGCACAGTGGTAGAGACAGAAACTTTGGCATCAGACCACTCCAGGTTCAAGTTAGGACTCTGCCTCCTACTGGCTGTGTGGCTTGGATTAACTTAACTGCTCTAGACCCCGGTCTCCTCATCTGCAAAGCTGAGTGACGAGAGTTGCTACCTCATACGTCTGATGATGATCAGATAAAACAATGCACATAAAGTACTTAGCAACACATCATAGCAGGCTCTCAATAAATTTCAGCTATAATTATTTGAGGAGTTCTGGCAATTCACAGCTTTCTCTTCTCACTCACAAATCTGACTTTCTCTTTCCCCATTTATCTATTAACAGAAAATATTTTTTAACTGATAATCCCCAAAGCAGTAGTTCAGTGATGAATATGGCAGTTCACGATGTTTCATATTTATGTTATTACACATTCTATTAATATCTTCAAATGGTTGAAACTGTCATTAACTATTTTCAAGAAATAATTTTATTCAAGCATTTCCAAGTCTCACGAGCTTTACACAGCAATATCTCCTTCAACTGTCACAAGCCTGTGAAGTATTATCATTACCATTTTTCAAGTAAGCAAACTGACATATAGACAGTTCAAGAAATTCGCTCAAGGTCACATCACTAGAAGTTGAAGACTCAGGTTTGAATCCAAGTCTGCTGGACTACAAGCCCTAAGCCCCAACCAGGGGTTGGAGGGGATCAGGAAATCTTTTTCTGTAAAGGGCCAGATCGTAAATATTTTAGGTCTTTCCAGCTTTATGGTCTACACTGTAACTACTTCACTCTGCAACTCTAGTGTGAAAGCAGCCATAAGCAACATGCAACCAAATGTGCATGCCCTATGCCCAAGAAAACTTGATTTTGGACACTGAAATTTGAATTTCATATCACTTTATATGTCCCACTATGTTATTCTTCTTTTCATCTCTTTCCAAACATTTAAAAGGTAAGAATTATTCTTAGCTTGGGGGCCATAGAAAAACAGATGGTGAACTGTAGATACATCTACAGAGAATGTGAAGGTCAGGTAATGTGAGACTCTCCGGGCACACTAGGCTATTTTCTGCTCACCAGCCCCCACCCCCCTCCGTTTTTGCTGTGTTATACTTTTGAACTACAAACCTCTTACCACCATCCTCCTTCTCAACATCCACATTTGTCTGCCATACTTTTTCATTCTTCAAACCAAACTGCACTATCCTCACAGGGAATGCAACCAACCCATCCTTACCACCAGCCCTGTATTAAGTTTGGTGCCCTTTTTCTGTTCTCCCTTAGCACCCTGTAGGTTCCCATCATAATGACTATCACACTGGATTGGCATGGCTTGCCTGCCTGCTTTGAGGTCAAGTGCCGTGAAAGCGGATTCCCATCTTGATTATAACTGAGCCTGCTTAGTAACTAGCACAGTGTTTGGAATATAAGAGGAGTTCAATAAATGTTGGAAGGAAGGACAAGAAGGGAGAAGGAAAGGAGGGAGGGGAGAGAGACCAATGAAAGAAGTTTGCTACTGTAAATACAGGTTCTGGACTGGAATGTGGAAAGGTGGAGAGTAGGGAAAGAGCCTACCCCAAATCATTAGAAGAGACATGCAAGGAAAATTGCCCAAAGTGCATGTGGAAATCCTATTTCTGCTTCTGATGAGGGACAGCCCATGATCCCCTCTGGTAGTATCTGCCCATTGTGAGGGGACAGTGAAGAACAAGGCAGAAATAAGCCTCTTGGATTTCTCCCATAAAGGTCCAGGGAAAAGGTACCAACTAAGAGATTCTGTGTGCCCCCACAGACTCCCAAGTCATTTACATCATGTTCTCTGCCAGTAGAGTGTAGAGATAGTAATGTCTCAAAAATCAAGATGGCTTCTTCTAAATATCTTATATTCTTATATATATGTTTAAATGCTATAGCAAACAAAAGAGTCCAATTGAAGGTATAAAGGAAAAAGAAATTAAGGAGTCAGGATTAGATGGGGGTGTAGATAGCCAAAAGCCTTCTTTCAGCTCTAAACAAATTTGCTCTTTTTAAAAGATCATGGGAGCTTGGATTTGTTCTCCAAAGCTCTCCTTTGAAGCAAAGAATTTCATCACCCCATACCATTAATGCTTCAGATTTAGGGGTATTTTTTTTTCTTTTCTTAACAGGTGCTCTATGGGAGAGCTGCTTTGAGATGAAAATATAGGGACTAAGAAACACCAATTTCTCACTCCACTACCGCCTTTTGCTTCCCCTCTTCTCTCACCCAAATTCTCTTCTCCACTGAAACAGTACCCCCAGGGAGATGCCAACCCAGGCTTCTACTAAGACACTCTTTGGTGGTTCAAACAGAGATCTGACTGTATGGGTTTAGAGCCACACTCCAAACCTCTCTTTTATTCATTCCACTGAACTCTTATATACGCCAAGGAATGTATCTGCCACTGGACAACTGGAGAAAAAGCCAAGAAATGCCCAACATTGTCCTCATTGCCTTGGCTTTCTTTCCCTGCCCCCTATTGTTTTTCAATGAGAAGGGGTGCTCCTGGATGTACTGGGTAGATGCTGCTGAAATAGGAAATGAAGCCTTCTCCTGGAAATTTGGGAAACGAATAGAGCTATGGACTGGGACCCATGAATTCTAGACCCAAGTCTGCCACTAACTTGGCAAGTGTTTTTAAGCAAGACACTTGACTTCTCCGAGCACCAGTGGATCCTCTGCATACATCTAGATGCGCCGCAGCTACCGGGAACATCGGAGCCTGACAGCTGTCAGCTGAAAACCCTCTGGAATCTGTCTTTGGCTGAAAGATCCATCTAGCCCAAAGTCTCTTCTTTTTGCCCAAGATGGTTCATATTCAATAACTGGCCAGTGGTTGCAAGAGTGCAGAGGCTAGGATGCAGAGAAAGGAGAAAACTTTTGCACTGTTGGTGGGAATGCAAGCTGGTGCAGCCACTCTGGAAAACGGTATGGAGGTTCCTCAGAAAATTAAAAATAGAACTACCCTACGACCCAGCAATCACCCTGCTAGGTATTTATCCAAAGGATACACAAATGCTGATTCGAAGGGGCACATGCACCTCAATCTTTATAGCAGCACTATCAACAATAGCCAAATTATGGAAAGAGCTAAAATGTCCATCACCTGGTGAATGGATAAAGAAGATGTGATGGGGCACCTGGGTGGCTCAGTTAATTAAGAAGATGTGATATATAGGGGCACCTGGGTGGCTCAGTCGGTTGAGCATCTGACTTCAGGTCATGTCATGATCTCTGGCAGTTTGTGAGTACAAGTCCCACGTGGGGCTCTGGGCTGACAGTTCAGAGCCTGGAGCCCTCTCTCTGCCCCTCTCCCGGTTGCACTCTGTCTCTTTCTCTCTCTCTCTCAAAAATAAACTTAAAAAAAATTTTTTTAAAGAAGTTGTGATATATATATACAATGAAATATTACTAGGTGATAAAGAAAAGAATGAAATCTTGCCATTTGCAACAATGTAGCTGGAACTAGAGTGTATTATGCTTAGCAAAATAAGTCAGGCAGAGAAAGACAAATATCATATGATTTCACTCATATGTAGAATTTAAGTAATACAACAGATGAACATAAGGGAAGGGAAGGAAAAATGAGATAAAAACAGGGAGGCAACCATAAGAGACTCTTAAATACAGAGAAAAAACTGAGGGTTGCTGGAGGGAGGTTGGTGGGGGGATGGGATAAATGGGTGCTGGGCATTAAGGAGGGCATTCATTGGGATGAGCCCTGGGTATCATACGTAAGTGATGAATCACTGGGTTCTACTCCTGAAACCAATACTACACTGTATGTTAACTAACTTGAATTTAAATAAATACATTTAAGGGGTGCGTAGGTGGCTCAGTCAATTAGGCATCCGACTTCGGCTCAGGTCATGACCTCACAGTTTGTTCGAGCCCCGTGTCAGGCTCTGTGACAGCTCAGAGCCTGGAGCCTGCTTCAGATTCTGTGTCTCTCTCTCTCTCTGACCCTCCCCCACCCACACTCTGTCTCTGTCTGTCTCTCGAGAATAAATAAACATTGAAAAAATTAAATAAATAAATTTAAAATAAAAATAATAAACCTTAAAAAAATAAACCTTATATCTCAAAGGCTTGGCCCCATGCCCAATTTGGAACAGTTCTGCAGGGCCATTCTAGCATCTGGGCTCCCTACAGAATTACCTAGACCTCTGTTGGGACTGCATGGATTTTTAGCTCCTCCTTCTTTTACTTCCATGTAGGTACTGATCCTGACCACCAATCCTTGCATACACATCTCCACAAGTCTCACACAAGACTCGAAGTTGGTTTTGGAGGAACCTACCTAGGACACCGGTCCCTAGCTTTCCCATTGATCCAGTAAGAGGGCTTTGCAAGATGCTTCCATTTCTGTCCGTAAACGTGAGTAAAGCACAAGATGCAACTGCCAGGTGTATAATATAATCAGCAGAGGCAGCCACAGCTGGGTCTCATGAATATCTGAATCCAACTGATTACAGAATTCAGGACATCAGCTCTTCAAACATTATGAAACTAGTGATACAGTGACAGAGACACTGACTATTTGGATCTCTGGGTTGGAGATCTCAAAACTAGCTGTGTAATTCCCGGTAATTCTCTCAGTTGGGCTTCATTTTCTTAATCTACAAAATAAGAATCTTTGTCATAGTCCCTCTGCCTCCTCACGTTAAATGAATTCATGTGATCTTTGGTTTGAAAAGAAAAAAAAGTTAATTTTTGGAGAAATCAGCCTCAATCAGTCTTTCATTCACCAGGAGCCAAAAATGTATATTAGGTGCCTAATTATTCATGGCTCTTTCCGGTGCTGCCTGTAAGCCCCGCCCTCTGAAATCTGTGGTCTGGTGCTGAGTGACGTGGCTAGGGAGCCACAACGCAGGCAGCCTCCTTGGATCCACTATGCTACTCATCCACAAATGAGAAATCTGCTGGAAGATCACTCTGTAATTTATAAGGCTCTAGAGGATTCCCAGGATAACTACAGGGAAACAGAAACTAACCTGTATTGAGCACCTGCTCAGTGAGAAGTTTCTATCACTGACTTTGGCCCTTTTACATATGTTGGTTCATTTAATTCAGACAACACTCCCTGGATGATGGCCACTGCCATTGCCATCTCCATTTTACAGACAAGCCTCCAGAGGGCATGTGACAATGCAGAGTCCTGCATCGAATGTGGAAGAAGCAAGGCCAGACTACCACCATGGTTCCGTCACACTGTAACGGAAGTGCCCAAGAGATCCTTGAGTGCAGGTCCCCTGTCTTTCTTACTTATATCCTGAGCACCTGGCACAGTGGCCAGCATGAGTTACTAGATGGTGTGTTTACCATATTAGTTCATTAAAACCTCCTGACTTCTCTCCTTGCTATTTCTATTACACTATCATACAATCAGCCTTGCTAATTCACCTCCAGATTTTTCTAAAAAATGATCAACCTTGAGAAAGACAGACAACCAACACCAAATAACAACGATGTAACTTATTATAGTCTCCCAAGTTATATGGTGACACCAGTCACTTGGCCCTTCCGGGAATTAATAGCTGGCTAACTAGCCACAGCACTGTCTACTTGCATGGGGTTGGCTCACTTGGGCCTGCCAAGCAAGGGCTCCCATTGATTATTCCTAAAAACCCATTCCATTCTGAAAGCCGTTACCTTTTAAGATGTCTTAAATACATCCGCTTTGTCATGTTTAACCATGCCCACAAAAAGCATCCTAAAGATATTCGATCATTCAATTAGACTAAATGAGGCCAATGTATAAGCTGCTGCCTCAGAGGTTATCATGCTTAATAAAACATACTTTATAAACCCCATGGAGGCCGTAATTAAATTTACAAGCAGCCTGACACACAACTTTAACAGAAGATGCCTGAATGTTGTGCACGCGTGTGTATGTGGGTGTGTGTTTCGCGAGTGCATGTGCGCATTTTAAGGTCCTGTTCCATAAGGATTATAGCTCCCCTGCTGTTTGGAAAAGATAATTTCACTTGTAACACTAATAACTTGAGCAGGGGAGAAGCTGGCCTGGTGAATGGAATGCACTTCACTGCACATCTTGGCTCAGCTAGAAATCGGAAACAGATGGTCCTTGCGGCTGGTTTCCCACTCGAGCCCGCTCACTGCCAGCCTGTGGTCTTCGGTGGGCCGCTGCTGGCAGTCTGTGACTTGAACATAGTAGGACAGTGGCAAAAGAAATCAAATCTTTTTCAATGAGCAGCAAGTCATAATGAAATTTGACAGATCTGACATTCTATACCCAACATCTAGTTAGAATATATTAACCTTTTAGTTTTCTTAAGCGCCTTGTGTGGAAGTTGTGAATATACTTATTAGAGGGTTGTGTTCTATGCCGTTTTCCCTGTCTTTTTTTTTTCTTTTTTAACAGGGGGCAGAGGGTTTAGTCCAATCTTGGGTGGCAGCTGGTTAACAGAAAATGCAGAGAAAGGAAAAGTCAAAGAATATCTAAATGGAAATGAAGTACAAGAATTGCCACTAGAAGAAAACTCTTTCTTTGCAGGGCATGGAGGGTGAGTTTCTGCGGAAAAAAATTATCAGTATTTTTTTGAGAAAAAAAAATATATATGCTAGTTCAAAAATCTGGGCAATCTCCGGGCATATCATGGAAACGGATGGGGCTGTCTGGACCCCCTGGCATTTTCTTCAACTCTGCCCTTTTCAGCTTCATAGCGTTTCCTTTTGCCATACGGTGAGAAAACCATGCCAGGTGACTTGGGACACCGGTTTCTTAAAGTCACCACGCTCATGCCCAATAATGATGTGTCCCTGTTCTGAAGACTTTGCTACTGTCCTCACAAAGGGATAAATCTGCCACCAAAGACCTTGGCATTTTCCTGGGCTTCGGAGGAACTAGACTATCTATCCTTTTGTGCACATTCTTCCCCTTATTCCAAAGGTTACATCTGAGTACACACTCATTTCGAGGCTGGACACTGATGTCCTGAATACCATTTTAGGATTTTTCACCTGGTGAAGGTTAGAGAAAAGACTGAGGTATTAATAGTAGATAATCCTTCTTCAATACAGGCTTTAAAAAAAAAAAGGTCTCAAATGCCTATTGCTCTAAACCAAACTTCTCTACAGTTTCAGCAAAACTGTACATTTCTAATTTCATGATTTCCAAGAGCCTGGAGATTCAAAGCCATACATATGTGTTAAGCCCAGCATCCAACTCTACAAAAGAAATTTTTAAAAATCTTCTGAGAGCTACCTAATCAGAGTATGAAAGCCCTTTTAGACATAAAGACATACGGTTGAATCTTGGCTCTTCCTGCTCAGTATGTGTCATTAGGCAAGACTCTTACTTTTGGACCCTGACCTGCAAGTTGAAAATAATAATATGAATCTCCTAGGGTTGTTGTGAGGTTAAGTGACTTATCATACCCAAAAGCACCTTAAAAATACCTGGCACATAGCAGGTGCTAAGTCCTATTATTTCCCCTCTTTCATGGTTTAAGAGGCAATACCAGGGGCGCCTGGGGGTCTCAGTCAGTTGAGCGTCTGACTTTGGCTCAGGTCATGATCTCGTGGTTCATGAGTTTGAGCCCCACATCAGGCTTGCTGCTGTCAGCTTGTCAGCATGGAGCCCACTTCAGATCTTCTGTCCCCCTCTCTCTACCTCTCTCCAGCTTGCACTCTTCCCGAAATAAATAAGTATTAAAAAAGAGAGAGAGAGAGAGAGGCAACACCAGAGTGGTAAATTTCCGGAGTCATAATTCTTAGGCTTGAATCCTTCCATCTCTAACTCCAGGACCCCAAACAAGTTGCTTCAACTTTTGAAGCCTGTGTTTTTTATTTTTTAAATGGGGTTAATAATAGATCTTACATCATAAGGACGTATCCGCAAATAAAAAGATCTTAGAACAGCACCTGTCTTTAAGAGGAAGCACTCAATACATGTTAGCTGTTATTATATGGTGCATTCCAAATCAAGTTACTCTTCTCCTAGAGTTTTAATTTTCCAATGGCTCTAGAAACCAAGCTTGAGAAAAAGGATAAAAAATCATTTTAGTTGCCTGCGTTGCAGAAGTTGCCGTTAAGTGAGTTACAAATGAATGAATGAATGACATAGGTGCATTAAAGATAAAAAATAATGTAGTCAATTTATGTGAGTACCAATGAATGATACAGATACGGAAGCCAACGGGAATTCAAAGGTACTGGAGATCATTATGGACTGGCGTCTCAGAGAGGAAAGTTAACTTGCAAAGGCAGATGATGTTCTAGGAGGGACAAACGTTTCAGCCAAGGTGAATGAAAAGGTGTAAGTATGAGAAGAATTGCATAGAGGGTGTTAAGAGCTGCAGTAGAGCAAGACACAGATTATTAGACGATTATTAGGTTATTGGACTGTTATTAGATTCTTAGATCAAAGAGAAGGGACCTAACCCAGCCTCACCAGATGGGATCAGAAGAGGCAAGACAGGATTGAACTCAACAGAGGACTCGTATTAACAAAACATCGATAACAAAACAATACCGGTGCTTGAGCACTCATTATATACCAGGAATTATTGTCTTTATGAGTATTTTTGCTAAATAACTGTATAATTTATATTTATATAATTATCATATTATATAATATTATATCATATTATATCATATTATATAAATATTATATATATGATTATCTTCATTTTCCTGTTAGGACACAGAGAATCAGAGAGGTTAAGTAAGCTGGGAGTGGTCACACAGTAACCCACTAAGCCAGGATATGGGCAATTGAACTTCAGAAAGTGTGCTCAACCACTCTACTCCCCAGCCTCTGAAAAACATTAATATTTCATTTCATGTTACCTTTTAGCAACACCTGACAGACTCAAACCCTTCCTTGGTATCACACACCTGTTGGCAGAGAAGTCTTTGAGGCCTTTATCCAAGTACTGCAGCAAAGATAGAGATGGGAATCCCGCATCCCCTCAGCTCTCCTGGGTTCTTCCCACTCATGAAAAGGGGGTAGCTGATTTGGGGAGCTTTGGCCACAAGAGCCAGAAAGAGTCTGGAAAGTAACTTGCCCTTTGCCAGAGGCCAATTTGCTATTAGAAAGCAATTCCCTTTCTAATGCTGCCCCACAGTCCCCAGACCATATCCCTCGCACCTTGCTCACACCATGTCGAATGCCCAGCGGTTAACCCACCCCTTGGCTTCATAGCTGGAGGATTCCCACTTCTTATAAAACACCTTCAAAGGAAGTAAGAAAGTCCAAATCCTGATGGGGTTACTTCTTGATGAGGGCCCTGGTGTTCTTTTTTTTTTTTTTTTTTTTTTTGCCTCAGACTCATTCACGTGCAGTGGGAAGAAGTATTCAAATGACAAGAGTTAAATTCAAAACATGTAGCCACTTTCTGTTATATTTTTTTTTCCTGACTGAAAGCAAACCATTTAGATGTTTGTTTCCAAAAAGGCATCTGTCAGCAATCAAAGGGGAAAAATGCATAAAGCAAATGCAATTGTTTGGAGTAGCATTTCCTGGATCATGTTAAATGCTTGAATTGCTCCCCATTATGCTCACCAAATAATTTTATTTCCCACAATAATTGCAATATTTAACATGTTTTATTTAATCTTGTTTTAAGGCTATTAACAACGGGCCACACTGTGAAAAGGCTGATTGCTGTATGAGAAAGGACAGCTTCCACCAGCCTCTTAGAGAACAATGATAAAGTTAAATGCACCTAATTGTTCTGGATTTAAAACACTATTATCCAATAATATTTCTCGTTTCTTTGTTCCAAACTACTATGCCATCTCCTGTAAAACCTTCCAGGGTATTCCATCATTCACAAAGTAAAATCTGGACTCCAGTTTACCTTATGCCCCATTCATTCATAAATAATGGGCGTGCACAGGGTGTTCTGAGTCTCAGAAATGCAGCCGCTCAGATAAGAGACACCTCGAACTTCAGAGGCTGCCGCGTGGCCGACTTAGAAATTGTCAGGCTGTGGGCCCACAAATCCAAAATGCCCCTGTGCCTTTATGCCCCCGGAGAATGCGGAGAAGACCCTAACGCAAAGAAACTTTGGTTTGTCTGCTTTCCAGAGGCAAGTAGGAAAGGATGAAATGGAACAGGAGGCTGATTCAAATGCAGAAAGCTGCTCCACTTCTTTTCTTATTCCCTTTTACCCTTTTGTTTTGTTTTGTTTTGTTTTGTTTTGTTTCCAGTTTATGCTACTTTACATTTTATGGAGAATTTGCAGCATTTCTCCTTTGCTTTCTCTAAATGACAAACCGCAGAAAGACCAGGTCATTTTAATGACGCTGCAGTTACAGGAGGCAACAAATGTTTTGGCTGGCGAGCTCAGGGCAAGATCCTGGAGGAAGGTCCATTTGCTGAAGCTGAAGGTAACTTAACATTGCCCGCACTGCTGCGGACTCTTTTTCTGGAAAGGGAGGTAATTCCAGAGTAATAAAGAATAGAATGTAAAGACGCTTCTGAGAGTGATGGCAATATCCATATTTGATAATAATGCCCGATACCACCCTCTACCCCGCTATGATGAGAAAAAAATCCCATTACGCTGAGGGATGAGGAAGAAAAAAATGTCATATTTATTACACTTGTGGCTAATTCTGTAAAAGCAGTCTGTGCATCGTGTCGCAAATTATAAAACATTTCAGATGCAACTGGATAAAATTTACTTTACGGAAATTATTTTTGTCAGAGCAACTATCGACCTGATGCTAAAGAGCTAGCCTAACACCTACTGAGGAAGAGGTTACGAGTAGGAAAGCAAATGCCACCAAAGTTAACCTTTTGGGAACTTAAAATGTGTCCCGAATAAGTTTGTCTAAACATTATTCAGTTGGAAATGTGACTAGAAAAAAATCCACTGGATAGTTGGGCTGTAAATGCACAACTCTTTAAATAATCACAGTTCAATCGCCCTGAAAAATGCTTGAGATAAATTCCCTGAGGCTCCTGAGTGCCCATATAGGAGACTTGCAGTGCACAGAACTGTAATATCACTGCTAAGTTCTTGGGGATTGAGGAACCACTTATATCCAGGGGGAAGAAAAGAAAAAATAGGATGTGTTTGGCACACTGCTCTTATAAAGGTATTTCTGCAGTTCCTAATTTCACACAGTTTGAAAGAATAAAATACAGCAAATACAAGTATTCTCTCTACGTCTTCTCCCCTCTTGGTCCTTGAGTAAAATGGCTGGAAATTCATTAGTTGCCTGGACTTCTCACTTAAAGAAAAAAAAAATTATTTTTATAGTCACTCTTATTGGTAGATCCGTGCTGTGGTTTATTTTTTCCTCTACAGAGAGGATGTGTGGTCAAAAACCCCTGTGGAGACGATCGCTTGGTTACAGTAAGGAAATCAGATGTGATTTTCCCTGAATAAGGAAGTAGTCATGTCAAGTTTAGCCTGAATTGTGTTAAACTGAATTGATAATGACTGATCGCTTTATTTACAGAGAATCAAAAAGCTCAGAATTCATTAAAAAAAAAAAAATAGAACACCAAGAAGTAGAGATGGCACGTAGCCTAGCCTAGGTTAGAACTTGTGAATATCAGTAATGTATTTCCTCACATTAAGACACACATCTAAATACAATGCCAGCGAAACCAAAAATCTAGGGACTCTGAACACTGTTGTCTCATGTTTATGTTCCTTCACAACCAAATTAACTAATGAATTCTTTAAAAAAAAAAAATAATAAGGTAAGGAAGGAGAAATATTTTTTCCCTGGAATTTTTTTTTCTCCTTGGAAAACCTGTTCAGCTGTTTCCAGATCTAGTTTTAGACTTTTCGCTTTGCTTCCAATGAGATGTGTAAGACAGGAAAACTGAACTAAACATTTTTTTTAAATGCACAGCTCACGTTCTCGAGAAAAGTGGCTGTGAAAAACAGATACTGAATCAGACTTAAAGTCGAAGAGGGGGGGCAGTAAAAAAAAAAAAAGCCCAAAACATCGCATGATAGTCTCTAAGCAGTTCCATCTGTCAAGCAGAAATTTTAGGCTAATAGCCTGTGGCGATCTCCCTCCGCAGTCCACTACCTGCCTTTGTCCTATTAAATCTCTTTATTCTCCTTAAAAAAAAAAAAAAAAAGAAAGAAAGAAAGAAAAAAAGAAAAAGAAAAAAGAGGGGGGATTGGTTGTTGGAAGGAAAGGAAAAACCTTGCAGACCAAAATCATCTGAGTGATGAAGCCCTAATTTTAACCGCCTCTCTTTGATGTGTAGCCGTGGGTCCTTGTTTTTAAAAAAGGAGAGAGAAGACAGTGCTAGGAGCAGAAGACTTTTCGTCTCCACTTCACCTTGCCACTGGGTCTGTGAGAGATTGGTTCATTGTCAAGGAGATTTTTTTTTTTACCCATGATTCCATATGGTATGGACCGGACTACATGTTGCCCCACATGCCACTGCAAATGTTTTCTCAATTAGGTGTCTTATCTCCCGTGAGTTAGCATCAGATGAAGCTTGCTGACAGCGTAATGGCAGGGAAAGCTTCCGACGGCTCCATCAAATGGCAACTCTGCTACGACATCTCGGCCAGAACTTGGTGGATGGTGAGTTGGCAGCCGGGCTGCTTTTTTTTTTTTTTTTTTTTTCCCTTTTCTACTTTCCCTCCCTCTTTGACAAAATGTCCCAGACCTCACATTCATCAAATTCACATTTGATTTTTTTCACACTCTTCAGTGAGGCAGCCTCACACTGCTTCCTCTTGCCATCCTCTCCCTGCCACTCTGCGACTAGAGTTCCCAGCAATGCTTGCCCTGGTTTGCCATGGGACAGTGTTGGAGAGTTGGTGGGGCTTTTTTTCTTTTCTTTTCTTTTTTTTATTTTTAAAGTAGCAGGAGCTTTAAGGTGGAGGTGGGTATTTTAGCCAAGTCCGTCTTGGGGTAAAAAAAAAAAACAAAAAACAAAAAAAATGAAATGCTTGTCCTGGCCCTCAGGTTTTGCTCCCTCTCTCTAGCTTCACATCCCCTTTACTTTTGTTTTCAGGGGATATGGGGTGCTTGGTTTTTCCTCGGCTGTGGTATTTTCTGAGGACGTGTGTTTGAACACTGGGGAGAAGCAAGCCCTGGGCGAATTCCTGTCCTGCCCCATTAACTGGATCCCCTGGAGTCACCTGTGAGAGAACTCTGGGTCCCCACTGCCTGTTTTCCATCTGGGGACCTATAGCTCTCATCTAACTTTTCCCCATTTGTTTATCTCAGAGCAGGTCTTAAGTCTCTTAGGACTCTAGCTCTGAGTGGGAAAGACCCCCACACGCTATCTTTTGGTGATTCTGGGTGCAAATAAAGTTTTAATAAAGTTCTACCCTGCGCCGCAGAATGAGTTAACTCACATGTCATGGTCAACCAGGCCAGACAACCTTTGACATCTCGGATCTATAAGAGGTAGAGTGAGTTGGGAGGGTGCACAATAGCTTATTGTCACGGGAGATGCGAGTCCTGTGAGGAAGACAGTCCTCAAATCATCACTGCCCTCGTTAGGGTGGTGTCCGTTAAGGATTACTTCGTTAGCAGAGCATTTTTAGTTTTCCGTAATTATTATTCTTGCGGCAAGCGTGAATTCTTCCAGGGAGTGAAAAAAAAGTTTGCTGCCAGGACAATGAATGTATTATCCGTTCCTAACTGGACCGTGAACTTCAGCTCATTTCACATAGATATCAGTTTAAGAAAAAAAAAAAAAAGAGAGAGAGAGAGAGAAAGAGGGAGAGAGAGGGAGAGTGGTGTTGGAGGGGGAGACTGGCGAATGGAATTACAAGACAGGACATGGTCGGTTTCATTGCATGATCTGCGGAAAGAGTTCTCCTCTCCCCTTCCTGGACCAATGGTAGTATCATTTGGGCAAGTTTTAGGAATTCCGAGGACTGAGAGACTATTAAAAGTGAGCTACCACAGGACTCTGTTCGGCTGCTCATGGGGTGCAGTGTGTCCATCCTAAGGACCCTTGAGTAAAGGTGGTTGTGGGTATGTGTGTACATGTGTATTTTAACTTGTGATTTCTGAACTAGACAATAGAAACTTTACCAGTGATTTCAGGACAATGTAACTAGCACTTTTTGCTTAATTAGACTAACAGTAGATCTATCCACTTAGATGCTGAACTATTGAGGGCACTTATTTTCCCTTTAGTGTTTCTGCTAGCAAGAACAAGGTTTACTTGTATGTCATGATGTTGTCTATTGCTTCGCCTTATGCAGCTTGTTAAACACCAGAAATGAATATACTGATTGGTTTAGCTATTATTTTCTACGCTAAGTTGTAAGCCTTAAAAAAAAAAAAAAAAAAAAAAAAAAACCTGCGCGCTGATGTCATATTCTGGGTGACATTCTACTTCCTTGTATTTCAAGAGCTCATTGATTTTATAGACTGTTACTTTTTATGGCAAATTGTGTTATCTTTTTTTCTTTCTTGCAAAGATCACCAAATGCTCCTCTTTTTTTTTTTTAACTTGGAAAACTGTCATTTATTTTTTGCAAAGTTTACTTGGAAGTTGCTTTTCATTTAAAATTGTTTTACAGATGTTTTACCGCCGGGAATATAAAATATAAAAGTGGTGGAAACATTTAGCAATGCAGTTGACTAAAAATAAACAATGCTGTAAGCTCCATGCTGCTGTTTAGGCTGCATACTACAGGAAGTTTCTCTCAACTTCAATGCTTCTAGATCTTTGCTTTGAAAAGGGGTGAGAAATCAGAGTGTAGAAGTTGTAGAAGTTACCATAGAGAATAAATCGATTTTTCATTTCCCTCAAAGGTAAGCGCATACCACAGCATTTTAAATCTGCCAGTTACAAATAATTCTAATGTAAATTCCCCACTATTGATGGGAAATTGAGGACTTTGATGAAGGGGGGGTGGGGGGAAGGATTAATTAAAATAAGACAAATTTCACATTTTTTCTTAGCTCTTCTCTTCCCTTGAATAGAATTCACTCCCTCTCCCTCCACACCCTCACCTCACTACCCCACAATTTTCCCCAACTAAAAAAAAAAAAAAAAAAGAAATTTAGAATTGCCCCTGGCTGATATGGCTCTTTAACCAAAGGACAGTACAAGATCCGAGTTTCACACTAAAGGCAAATAAAGCTTTAAAATTACCTCATGCGTCATCTGGCTGCACAGACTCCGGGCTGCATAGTGGGAACCTCGGCTTGGTCCTCCCAGCATACAAAGGCAACTCAGTGAATGCCCCCTCCGCCCGTGGAGGCTCGGCCTCAGCTGCCAGCACCGGGATATGCAATTTTGCTTTTTAATGAATCGTAAACAATTTGTATGGCAAATGAGTTTGTTTGTTTTAGTTTTGGGGCATATGTTGGACCCGTTGTAGGCAGCCGTTACCTACTCCAAAATTGTAGGTGAGAATGGATAGAGCCCCAGATCATTTTTATTTTTCTAAATAATAAAGACCCACTAGAATGAAAGAAACTGGTTAATAAAAGGCTGAGAATAACAACCCCTCTCCTCTTTCCCTCTCTGTCCCCACCCCCTATCATAATGCACCCAGCTTACAGTAGGGTTTTAACAGCACTTTTTGATAAGGAACTGGAGGTTGGTTGACTAAATTAATCAGTTCGTTGTTGTTTTTTTTAAGTATACATTTTAGCTTTGTCTTGAAAAGGTTACATTTGCTTAAGAAACAATTAAAGTATGAAATAGTAAGAAGGGCCTTCTTTACCTTTTATTGCTTTTTTGAGTTGAAGCTAATTGTCATCGTGATAGACATAGGATATAAGAAATGCTCAATATACTGTTGATATCAAAATGGAGTGAGAAAGGGGTCTTGGCATCCAAAAATCACATGAAAACTTTTACTCCCACCCAAAGAGTTGTAAACACAACTTAGAAGTTAACGAGCGACCAGGGTTCGAGCGTGTACATTTTAACAGTAATTACCTTTGGCGCCACTGCTTATGAGAAATCTTTTGATACCTGAGCTACTTCTCTAATGCTTTAATCATGCAAATCAAGAAATAGATATTGCATATCACCTTAATCTAGCTACGCTGTGACATCTCTATTTGAAACCTTCCACAGACAACTAGAGAAAACCCTCGTGAAGTTTTTCTCCACTCCAAATGAAATGGAAGCGCCCCGGAATCATGTATATGCTTCAAAATATCATTCTGTCCCAGGGAATCACCTCCATTCCACCCACATGGCATTAAAATGAAGGCAGAATTAATAGTGTCCTCTTCCTCGCCATTTGCCAATAAGGTATTAGGGGACGATTTTTATGTGAATTACAAAATACACTTGTCTTGCTTCTTCAACCCAATGTAAAAGCTCATAGTGACTATG
The DNA here is from genome assembly GCF_022837055.1 of Prionailurus viverrinus. Taxonomy (NCBI): domain Eukaryota; kingdom Metazoa; phylum Chordata; class Mammalia; order Carnivora; family Felidae; genus Prionailurus; species Prionailurus viverrinus. The sequence continues at coordinate 164,712,223 of NC_062568.1, read as the reverse complement.
AAACGGAGGCTACTAGATCATCCTGCCACCCCCCTCACCACCTGCAAGGTTCCCAAGCACCTATTTCGGAAACATTCTTTTTAGAAATTGCCATACCATACAATTTTTCAGTCAAGAATTATCCATCACTTAATTCAAATGTGTACAACTCAGACTTTGTATACCAGGAAAATACATGAGTAGAAAGGATATGCTAGGCCTTATAATGTAAATGGCATTTTTTAAGTAAATATATGTATATATTTACCAAACAAGGTACATCTGTGAAATACTCTTACTGTGTTCAACAATTTAAAAAACTCAACTCCAGCCTACTTCTCGAACACCTGACAGTCCTAAGTGCTGCAGACACAAAACTAAGAACTCATATTTCGTGCAACCTTTTGCTGTTGTTGTTTGCTTTGAATCACAACTTAGGTTGTGTTTACTCTTTCAATTTTTAAAATGCTAATTCTCCACTGAGCCACTTATGTTAATAATTGTCTTCCATATTCCTTTGAAGAAATGGCTTTAACGGAGATTTCTCTCTGCTTTTGCCCTAGCTCTTTCGTGATGATAATTAAAATAACTGGGAAATCGCTCCAATGGCTATAAATGAAAAGAATCAGAATGAGGGGATTCAGTAAATAATAAACCACATCGTATTCTCGGTACTCAGTATACGTTCAAAAGGAAGTGTCCATGATAAACATAATTATATACATTCTATTTCAAGCATTTGCACACGCTGCCTGTGCTTATTTTTAAATGCACACTTGTCTTATTTTTATCTCCCATTGCAAATATGTGTGACTGTATTAATTTCCAAGAATATGCACTCACTTCAAAGATTTCCATGCACTATTATTGTCTCACAGTATGAGCGATGATCGATTGCAAGCAAAATCTGAATAAGGTAGTGTTTCCTTTTTTTTCTCTTACAAATATTAAGAAACTGCCCTTCCCACTGTCTTTAGGTTAGCCTTATGCAACATCTTTTAAACTACCATTTACCATGCTTAGGGAGAAGCAAATACACTAAACTATGCTCCTATTTTTTTTTTCTCTAAATCAAATTATGATCCAAATGTACTTCATTCAGAAATGTGATTGGTTACTTAAGCTAACCTATGTACTTGTACTATCTTCTTAAAAATCTTGATTTCCTGTTATTACGCTCATATTTCTCCTGTGAACTTTAGACTGTAAAATAAATGCTTTGTCCTTACTTATTTTCTAGCTGATTTTCCTTCACCTGTCCTGAATATTGTCAGGAATGTTTCTAATTTAAAACCAAAAGAATCAGGGGCTGATTAGAAGACAGGAAATTGGAGGATTAAACTGTCTGGTTGAACTTCCTTTACTTATCAGCACTCAGTAACTCACACTGGATTACAAACTCAACAGGACAATTTCTACAATGCATTGTTCCTTCTGGATGTTTACACATATACACTCCATGTGAGGGATCGTGTGTGCGCGTGTGTGTGCGTGCGTGTGTATACATATGCAGACTATATGTGTCTGCGTATGCATGCGTGAGTATGAAGAGAAAAGAACCAGCAGCTGGTAGTTATAAGTAGATGCTTTTAAAGTAGGATCGTTTTAAACTTAAGGGGCTTATCCTACGATCATGAAAGTTCATTCCAAGACTATAATCCCAGGATATTCTCAAAACTTTCTTATTAAAACATTTCTGTGAAATCAAGCAAATAAGGAAATACTATAAGGGAGAAAGCAAGATGCACTAGTTTGGAAATACAAAATAGATGGCCACTGCCCTTATGCCGTCCATCTCTCCTCAGTTCTGCTCGGAATTCCAAACACCCATATTATTGAGGGAGTACAGAAGGTGTCCCATAAGGAGCGAAGGAGTTAACCTAGGAAGCTTCCAAAGCCATGTCGGGCTCTCCTTGGCACCTACGGAGAAAGGAAATCTTGCTTTACTGTGACAACAGGGCTGAGTGTTCCAGGTGAGCCTATATTGTGAAATGGGTGCTTGGCAGGGAATGAAATACCAAATCAGGACAGAGGGTAAAGACTCAGCTTATTCCATTAAGATCATCTAAGATCGAAAAGGAATAATAAAGACAAACCACTGTCCTAGATTTTTACCATGTCATATATATTTGCAGAGCGATGTTCTAGAAACTATGCTGAGAATTCTTTTTCCTGACCTCATTCTGCTCACCTGTCTTGCCCTCAATAAGTATTTGTTGATTTGGCTTAAGAAAGCTCCAGAATAATATGTCACAGTTTCTCCTGCTTTTAACTGAAATGGTGGGTTCTACTGAGAAAAATAGAAGGTGAAAACAGAGGAGTGTATGGTCTGGCAAAATGAGCTGGACAAGTTAGACTGGTTGATCTGGGAGTGAAAACTTAGGAGATTGTTCGAGCAGTTTTTCATTTATTCACCAAATATGCATTGAGCCCCTACAAACGGCCAGGGGGCAGAGGATCAGGTGCTGCTTCTGCCTGCTGCCGTCATTCAAGCTTCAAAGGTACTAGGGAGCCAACCTCTCCATCCCTGAATATTTCATATTAAGAGATAACATTGATTGAACACGAACTATCTGCCAGAATCTGTTTTAGGTACTTTGCATATGTTTTAAATTAATCCTACCCATAAACCTATAAAGGAAGCATCATTGATGCACCTCACAGACAAGGGGACCAAGACTCAAAAGGTTGCACACTGTCCAAGGATGTGCATACCTGGAATGAGCCGCCCAGACTGCAGGAGTCCACTCGCTTCATCCTGGACCAAACTTGTTATAAGTGAATTGATTCTTTTAGTGCTATCATGTGACAGTTTTCAGAACTTTCCAGGATTAGCACCATCCCTTCGCATGATGGTATTGTGGGGGGCACAAGTCTATTGGCTAAGAAAATGGAGGCAGAGAAATGACTAAGTGTCAAAAGCAAGATAGGACCCAGGCCCTGTTCTGGAAGAGTTGTGGGAAACAAGTTCCTATTTTGTAATAGAAGCTTTCTGCCTCTTCACCAACTGCAGAAGCTCCCAGAGACAGGAAAGGCTGATGTATGTGGTCGTATTAAAATACACCTTTTCATCAGAAGATGAATGGTTCAGGGAAAATCAGTGTGTTCAAGTTCTTGCTGAATATTAGGGACATTTTTTTTTTCTGTAGGTAATTTAATCTTTATTTAGCAGATACTTCACATGCAGTTTTAAGTGGAATATGCCATTTTTAAAAGGCCATCCTTCCAAAGAAAGATTCCTGGTGTTTCAATCTCTCTCTCTCTCTTTCTAATAAGCAGAAATGCCCATGTAGAATATTACTGCTGTTTAATATTTTTCATTGCCACAGGCATTGCTAATTGAAGGTTTATTCCAACATAGTTTTCTGTAAGAGAAGATACAGTGCAGGATATATATTGCCTAATGGCAAAGATCTTAATACACTCGCTACAAGTAAACATCTATTTTCCAGACAACTGCTGCGTATAAACAATATGTCTCAGTCAGAGCTCTTTAATGGCGCCACATGTTAGACAGATTTTTTATTCCTCATAATCCAAGTTCCTTTTGTGATCCTTGATGTGCACATGCTATTGCCCTGCTGATTGTTTGAAATGGATGATGATTGGGAATAATGACCAGGTCAGAGGTGGGGATGCATAATCCTAGGCAGAGCAAGCCCTCCACCAAATCAGAGTGCATGGCAGGCTCATAGGGGAGGGCTGGCACCCCTGAGCTGAATCAGACATTCAGTAATGGGGCTGAGCCTTCTCACCTCAGTAGATGCTAGATTATCTGCATCATCTCCCCATATGACCTAGGTGTAGACAAACTCTATACCCACCTAGGGTATGAGAACTCCATGTTCCCAGGACAGCCTCATCTGCCTCCCTGCAACCCCGAATATTCCTCATCCACCCTGTCCCCCACAGATGTATGACTTTTAGTCCTGCTAATGACATGTCTCAGCAGCTGGATTTGATAAGCTCCCTTCAAACGTTGAAAAGATAAACATTGTGGGCTAAATAATTTATGTCGTCTATTCATTTATGAATCAATTGAAATCATCATTAATCGCTTTGCTGTGTTTTATTTTAAGAAAAACAGCAACCTCAATTCTCATTTTTGTAAACATGTGAGAAACAACCTGGTAACAGGTGCTATGGTCTGGACTCTGTCCCAGTACCAAGGAGGGAGTCCTTGAACGCTTGTCATACATTGTCCAACACTGAGCACACAGTATTGTTGGTAGGACTGCGTAAGAAAGGCCACTTTCTTTTTTGATGCATGCAAAAGTCTTGGTGGGGGGGGGGGGGAAGATTACCATAGGAGGGACCGATACAATTTCTCAACTGAAAAGTTAAGAAACAACAAAGCCTAACACGGGGCACCACAGACGCTAATATCTTCAGCCCAAGCAGGTGAGCTAAGTGTAAGACAGTGAGGATATAATCCATCTAGTGGGGAATGGTACGTTTGGTGACAAACTGGAGAGTGATGCCTAATTACCACTAACCAACAGTAAAAACAAAACTGTAATAACCAAACAAACACACCTGCTACCCAGGGCCCAGCGCTAGTGAGAGTACACCATGGATCTGAAGATAGAATGGGATCCCAGCCTCAAAGTGTTTCATTCCACAAAAATCAGGGAACTGACATGCAAGTATCCCTGAGAGAGGGAATCACAGCAACATAAACAGCACAAACTGCACTGCAGGTTCACCCATTCGCATCTGATCCTTTTTCTCTCGGCAGACTTTTGTGGGCGGGAGAAGGGAGACGGAAGACCATGTAAGTTCCTAAAACAGGGAGAGGGGCCCTCAAACAGGAACAGATTAGCCGGAAGGGCATCTGGGTGATACTGGAGGACGCAGACAGAATGCAGAGCAGGGAGCCTGGTGGCTGCAGAGACCTGCCTTCCCAAGCCTCACCTACCCACCCCGATTCCCTCTACTTTGTCACCAGATTTCTCAAAGTGGCTTTGGCATCTCGAGGGTATCCTGGGCTGGGAGTTTCAGAAGAGGATTCTTAACTAGCACACAGGCTGATGCCCATGCCCGTTTTTTTCCACCTGTCAAACTCCACCCTCCTGCCAGGCTCAGGCCTTCTTCTGGAAGACTTCCCACGTTCCCTGAGGCAAAAGGAGTTACTTCCCCACCTCACTGCCACCGCTGCTGCCACCCCCCATTCCTTTGCTCAAAGTATTACAACACTGATTAAAATAATTTGGAGGGGTTTTTGTTCGTTTGTTTTTTTGTTTGTTTTTTCTGTTCACTTTCCAGCCCCACAGTGTTTCTTCTTCCTTAAGAACAAGGTCTAGGGGCCCCCTGGGTGGCTCAGTTGGTTAAGAGACCAATTCTCAGTTTCAGCTCAGGTCACGATCCCTTGGTTTGTGGGTTCGAGCCCCGCATCGGGCTCTGGGCTGAAAACACAAAGCCTGCTTGGGGTTCTCTCTCTTTCTCCCTCTCTCTCTGCTCCCCACCACCACCCCACTGCTCACTCGCTCTTTTTCTCAAAATAAATAAATAAACTTAAAAGAAAAAAAAAGAAAGAATAAGGTCTAAATCATATACTTCTTTATAGGTCTAGCCAATGTCTAACCCATGGCAAGTACCAAAAAAAAAAAAAAAAAAAAAGTGGTTTGGTGCAGTTCAGCAGGAGAAGTTGTTGGAGAAGTGAGAGCACTTAAGGTTAGTGGGCCTTTCGTGACTCTGCTCCTCCCCAGCATGAGGCTCACAGCTACAGGAGACCATTCAGCAAACTATTGCCCTGTCAGGTATTTGTGGAGCTTCCTGACTACCCTGTGCTGGCTGCTTGCTCTGTGTAGGCACCGAGCCCCCCAAGCACTCTGCACACATGTGAACTAATCCTCAAAACGTCCCTATAGGGGCGCCTGGGTGGCACAGTCGGTTAAGCGTCCGACTTCAGCCAGGTCACGATCTCGCGGTCCGTGAGTTCGAGCCCCGCGTCGGGCTCTGGGCTGATGGCTCGGAGCCTGGAGCCTGTTTCCGATTCTGTGTCTCCCTCCCTCTCTGACCCTCCCCCATTCATGCTCTGTCTCTCTCTGTCCCAAAAATAAATAAAAAACATTGAAAATAAATAAATAAATAAATAAATAAGTAAAAAAAAACGTCCCTATAAGATCAGTATCATTGTCTCCACTTCCCCGATGAGGAAACCAAGGAGAGGTGAAGAGGCCAGACAGTAGTTTGAGGAACTCTAAAGCTGTGCTTTTCACTCCTACACTCTACTGACACAAATATGCCCAGCACTGTCACACTCTGACTCAGGCTCCAAAAAGGACTGGGATAATGGGGACAAAATTTCACCTCATTTTATAGAGGAGAAGGCTAAAGCCCCATAGGCTAAATGTCCCTCAAAGTCAAAATTGTCAAGAAGTCTGGGTCAAGGACTGGAGTCTCCAGTGATCTTTCTATTAAATACCCATGGTGGTAAATCATAGTATATGGCATTGTTTAATTAAAAACAAGCAATTATTTTCCCCCTTTGAGGATTACAGGAGATTTCCATTGTTTTTCTTTCTGCTTTTCTGTATTTGTTCATGTTTGTGCAATGAACACGTGTTATTTATTTATAAAAGTGACATTTAGCAAAGTCATACTCACTGAAGATATTGGTCTTGTTCTCCTTGAGCTCACAAAAAGAGCAGTAACACCAGATGCAAACATGCCTGGATGTCATGAGAGCTTGGGCATTGAGGATGTATGTATTTTCAGAGTTGAGTGATGCCCATTTCCTTCATTAAATTCTACATTTAACTGCTGTTGTCAACACTCCCTTTCTTACAACGGGTCATGTCCTTTCTTCCCATTCCCCAGTGTAACAGCAGTCAAAAGCACAGATTTCAGATTCAGGCAGACCTGAGTGAATCCTGGCTCGGCCATAGATAAGCTGTATGACCATGGACAGTGACTGGAAACATTCTGAATGGGTTTCCTGAAACTTGGAAGTGTAATCATAGTGCTATTGTGAGGAGCAAACGAAACACTGCATACTGCACAAGCCAGATATTTGGGAGACATCCTAATGCCCTCTTGCTTACTCTGTGTATCTAATTCAAAATAAACTCTGTTGAAATACCTCCTAAAGACTTCCTAAATCCATCCACTTTTCTCCATGTCCACCACCCTCCCCCAGTCCAAGCTGCCATCTTGGCCAGCCCACATTAACACAGTAGCCTCCTAACTGGCCTCATTGCATGTATCTTTGCCCCCTGTGATTTATTCTTTCACACTTAAGGCTAAAGGATCTTTTCAAACACAAGTAATCTGTCATTTCAATGAATTACCCTGTCTCTTAAAGAGAAAATCTTTAACAAGGCCTGTATGGCTTTCCCTCTCCAAGCCTGTCTAGAGCCATTCTTCTTCCTAAACATACTCCAGCTAGTTGATTAACCTAAAAGTTGCTCAAAATTCCCCAAATCCCAGATCCTGTGTATGTTCTACTCCTTTCCCCAGAACACAGTCTTCTCCTATAATTAACATTTCTCCACCTTCCCTTCTCAATACAAATGTGGCTTTGTCAGGAAACAAGACTGTGTAAGAGAACTCTACTGACAAACTCTCAGATCACTCCAAATTCCCTGCAGGGCACTTAGCACTGTTTATAAAGATATGTGATCATTTGGTAACTATCTGTTTCTCCCAAAAGACTGTAAGCTCCATGAAAGATAATGTTTTGCTCATATGTGTTTTCATGCTCCCAGAACAATGCCTAGCCCATAGTGGGTGGTAAGTCAATACTTAGGAAATCAGTGAGTGAATGGATGGTATAGTGCCTACCATAGCGAACACTAGATAGCGTTAATTATTATTATCATAATGAATATTTTCCACATACAGAAAGGTATTTAACAGTAGATTAACTCTTCTTGATAAGTCCTTTAAATAAAATTCAATTCTCCTTAGTAAAGTAATTAGAGAAATAGAAACTTAAATAAAGAACCAAGGGCCCCCAACCTGGGGTGAGCCCTGGCTTCAGTAAATGGTTTATTGTTACTCTGATTATTATAGATAATCCCAAATCTTTCTCTGATTAATCTAATAAGCACGTGGAAAAGTTTCTCTGAAAATTATAAAGCGTGGTAGATATGTAAGACAGTGCTGTTGTCAACCCTAAGAAACACAGGATCCAAATAAACACAGTCCATCAAAAATTCTCATGGCCTTTCCTTTCTCTTCTGTTCATGATAGACTATATGTGAAGAAGGAGAGTGTAGTTCAACACACCTACTCAACAATGACTTCAAGTAGCTCATTGAAATTACATGCATGAGTGTAAGTGGAGAGAGAGGGAGAAGTTAATAGAGTGTAGTTTAAAAACACACATTTTAGGGGCACCTGGGTGGCGCAGTCAGTTAAGCGTCCGACTTCAGCCAGGTCACCATCTCGCAGTCGGTGAGTTCGAGCCCCGTGTCAGGCTCTGGGCTGATGGCTCGGAGCCTGGAGCCTGTTTCCGATGCTGTGTCTCCCTCTCTCTCTGCCCCTCCCCCGTTCATGCTCTGTTTCTCTCTGTCCCAAAAATAAATAAAAAAACGTTGAAAAAAAAATTAAAAAAAAAAAAAAACCACACATTTTAGAATGAGACCAGCAAGGTGATCTCAGGCAAATTGTTTAATCTGTTCATATGTAAAGCGGGACAAATGATCGTACCTGCCGCCCAGATTATTGTAAGAATTAAATTATGCGATCTGCATAAATCATTAAGAAAAATGCCTGACACACGGTATACTCATAAAGGTCAACCATTAGTAAGATTATTGTTTTTTTGTCCTCCTCCTTCTCATCATCATGTTGGTTATTACTTTTTAGGAGATCAATGTTCAGAGGCCTAGGAAGACAGCAAGGCAGTGAAAGAATATCTAACAGATTCATTCTTCCAAGAAGGTATATTTGGATTTTAAAACAATAAAATTGTTCCCCTCATGTGTTAGGTTAACTTACTACGTCAACTGAGTCTGGGCAACAACAAGGCCCAAGAAATATTCCCATTTCATAGATTAGAAGCTGCACTGTCAAGTAAGTTACCTAAGGTTGATTCAAAATGCCAGTGAGTGACTAATCCAGGATTTGAACCCTGCTCCAAAACTCATGTTTTCAATCACCTGGCTATATTGCCTAATTCAATGTGTTACTGCATTACTTGTTTAGAATTTAATTTAACAGTTAATCATATCATTAATATTTTTCCACATTGGGAATAGTAATCACAAAGCTATTATTAGGATCCAGGAGTCAAGGCAATATCACTAAAGACCTGGAAAGTGTAATAATTAAGCCTGGGTGTCCTCTCACTGCTGAATCATTGGGAAGAATTGTAGACCTCTGGTTTAAAAGGGCTTCTAACTAGAAGTCACTTTCCAATGTTCCAATACTTAAACTACCAACAAAGACAAGACTTCTTAAAAATACTGACAACTTGGGGCGCCTGGGTGGCGCAGTCGGTTAAGCGTCCGACTTCAGCCAGGTCACGATCTCGCGGTCCGTGAGTTCGAGCCCCGCGTCAGGCTCTGGGCTGATGGCTCAGAGCCTGGAGCCTGTTTCCGATTCTGTGTCTCCCTCTCTCTCTGCCCCTCCCCCGTTCATGCTCTGTCTCTCTCTGTCCCAAAAATAAATAAACGTTGAAAAAAAAAATTTAAAAAAAAAAAATACTGACAACTGGTACTATTCTTAGTACCCACTAACAATTCTGGGAGGAAGTTCCTCTAACTAAATAAATACCTATGGTATTGAATAAAAATGTACAGTTAATGGCCCATGACTGCTATGCTCCAAAAATGAAAGGCCCACAGGCACATGCCAAGAGGTAGGAAGATCTTTTGTCACTTCCGTGCTGTCTTCCTATTACTTTAAAAACATGAGTCTACAACACATAGACATAACCATTCCTCTTTTGTCACTAAGATTTTTTTACTCATTTAGATAATGCAACTGCCACAAAACAACCAAGTGGTGGTAGCAGGGAAGCTGGTGATAACACTATGCTTCCTCTGAAGTATGTTCCCATTAGTAGAACGCAAAAAGCTGGGGGAAATAATGGAGAAACCCAGAGTGTCCTTACACTCTGGGAATTGTAGTTTTATATATGGCACCTGCTCTGAACATTAAGGCATCAAGCCTTGGGATAAGAAGATATTCTTATCATAGTCTAGCAGAATAGCAGGAGGATGTTGATACACTGGAAATCAGGCCAGGACATCAGTCTGATATACCATTGTAGATTTGGAAAGAGGATTTCACCAGAACCCGGTTGGAGAGCCACGGGGCCCAGGAGCAATCCATATACCTTATACGTTAGTAAAAAAATAGATCCATATAATTCTCTCCCTCATTTGAAGATGGATACATAAGGGGAACATACACGAATAGAAAGCATTAAATGCTTATGAACAAGAATAAAGAGAGACTTGGAGGAAGAAATCTTCTGAAAATCATAAACTATGGAAACACTAAGGAGAAAAATAGAAAATTTTCTTTTCTGTGAAACAATAGTAGAATGCCATTGGAAAGAATATATATATGATGAAATAAAAACTAGAGCATAAAATTTTTTAATGTTTATTTATTTTTGAGAGAGAGACAGAGCACAAGTGGGGAGGGGCAGAGGGAGAGGGAGACACAGAATCTGAAGCAGGCTCCAGGTTGAGCTGTCAGCACAGAGCCCGTCGCAGGGCTCAAACCCACAAACTGCAAGATCATGACCTGAGCTGTAGTCAGACGCCTAACCAACTGAGATACCCAGGTGCCCCTAGAGCATAAAATTTTAAATAAGATTTAAATTAAATTAAAATAATAATTAAATTAAATAATAGATAATAAATAAAATAATAATTAAATTAAATTAAAATTAAAATTAAAATTAAATTCAAATTACTAAAGCAGTAATTCCAGAAATCTAATAGCATTAAGTCTACTATAGAGCAGAATAAACACTATGCATATTGACCCAGTAATTTCAAAGTCATACTTTCTTTTTTTTTTTAAGTAATCTCTACACCCAACATGGAGCTCAAACTCACAACCCTGAGATCAAGAGTTACATGCTCTACCAACTGAGCCAGCCAGGCTCCCCCAAAGTCATACTTTCTATAACTTTCCCAGATATACACAAATTACACCAAGTGTGAAATTCATATGATAGAGAATGACACCTATCCCGGAAACTGAAGCTCTAACTCAAGGATTACAAAGGTGTTTCCAAAGAAGATAGAACAAGTGGACAAGAAGGAAGAGTCAAAGAAATAACAAAAACAAAACAAAACTTTCTGATCTCGAAGGGGAAGAAATGTCATAAGACGTTTATAGACTGAGCCAAGTTTACTGTGTTTCAGGAAAAGCCCAATGAGAGATCCATACCTAGTTCAGCCTTGTCTTTGGGAGGGGGAAAAGGATTCTACAAAATTGAGTGGGAGAGGAGTAAAAATTCACCAAATGCCTTACCTCACATAGAAGAGATTCTAAAATCCCATGTAATTGTTGACTCTGATAATTAGAAAAATATAAACCAAAGTCTGGATTTTGGAAAGAGGATATACACCTTCTCAATTACTAAAGAAACAAAAACCACACACAACATTCCATATATGCAGACCCCCAAAAGAAATAGCAAAAAAATCAAAAAAGAAAAAAGTCATGTAGAGCAGAATGACAGAAGTTAACAAAGCCATCTATATGTCAATAAACCTAAGTGGTTAAGTCCTAAAATTAGGAAACAATTCTCGGATTGTAGGAAAAAGTTAAATCCACATATCTGCTTCCTCCATGAGTCATACCTAAAACAAAAGTGTCCATATTTAAAATAAAGGGAAAATAATTATTAAATAGAAAAAAATTAAAAATAGGAAAGACTATTAAGTTCTGGCAAAGTAGGCTTCAAGGCAAAAGTAAATAGAGAAAAATAGATTACCTATATTATTTATGTTTATAAACTGGAGAAGAGCATAATGAAGCTAGAGTAGTAATTAATGCCTTTATGCAGCAATTAACCTAATAACAAATAGGTTTATATCAAATGATACAAAGCAAAAATGGTTAGAAAAGTGAAGATAAACTGACAAGAATGCAATTTGTACCTGTAAATTTAACCACACTTTTATCCATTTTTTCTAGTTGAATTAGACCAGCCAGAGAAAGACATGGAGAATTTAAATAAGTATAATTAATAATATTAAGGCTACTAGATGATGCTGAACCTCTACACATAGAATGTGCCATCTTTAAACACATTCATGAAAACTTGGGGCGCCTGGGTAGCAAGGTTGGTTAGGCGACCAACTTCAGCCCAGGTCATGATCTCACAGTTCGAGCCCGGTATCTCATGAGTTTGAGCCCGGTATTGGGCTCTGTGCTGACAGCTCGGAGCCTGGAGCCTGCTTTGGATTCTGTGTTTCCCTCTCTCTCTGCCCCTCCCTCGCTCTCTCTCTCTCTGTCTCAAAAATAAATAAACATTAAAAAAATTAAAAGCATTCATGAAAACTACAAAACTTATTATGTCATACAGGTGTGTGGACACACACACACACACACACACACATACCAGTAAATCCCCAAAATGAAAATTACACAGGCTTTCTTGTCTAGCCACATGCAATGAAGCTAGAATATAATTACAAAAAATAGTTAACATCATACGTAATGGCAAAACAAGAAGCATTCCCACTAAAACCAGTAACAATGTAAGGGTGCCCTAAATTACCATTATAACTTGATGTTATCCTGGAAGTTCTGACCAACTGAGAAGATAGGACACAGAAATACAAGATATATTTTTTTAAAGAGTATATATTTTTTCAGCCAAGAAACAGACTTTTCTTTCAAATGTTTATTTATTTTTTGAGAGAGAGAGAGAGAGAGAGCTCATGTGAATGTGGGAGGAGCAGAGGAAGAGGGACAGAGAAAATCCCAAGCAGGCTCTGTGCGGTCACAAACGGTGAGATCATGACCTGAGCCTAAATCAAGAGTCAGATGCTTAACTAACTGAGCCACCCAGGGGCCCTACAAGATGAAATTATTGAAGGAAGACAAAAGTATTGTTATTCCAGTGACCTGATTAAATACTTAGAAAATCCAAAAGGTCCAAATGAAAAACTGTTGCAATTAATAAAATAGATTACTGAAACTAAAATAACGTTATATGTCAACTATACTTCAATTTAAAGAAAAAGATTAGTCAACTGATGGCCACCAGATAATTATATACAGCAATGGTCAATAAAAGACATAATGAGAAATGACTCTGTTCCCCAATTGTAACAAAAACAAAATCATAAAGCACCTAGAAGAAATCCCAACAAGTAGTGTAGACAACCTATATGAGTAGACCAGAAATCATTACTGAGATTTTAATGAGTCTGTTCCCAGCGTAAGGCTGTAACATGCTATGTCATAAACATTGCAAATACAACAGTTTTCTCCCAAATTAATTCAGAAGTTCAGTGCCATTCAGGTCCAAATCCTAATGTATTGCTGTAGGTTGTTTGCTTCTTTATTTGTTGCTTTGGTAAAGCTTAGTGGAATTTGAACAGCAGACAATAAACATTTTATTTCAAAATTCTGCATAAATATGAGATGAAGATTACTATCCTCTTAGAATCAAGTGTGATTATACCAAGTTTCAAGAATAACAATATTACCAAGTAAGATGTATTCAGTTTCTAATATGGAAACTACTTTGCTTACTGAAAGAAGGGACCCTTCAGAGGTATAGGAAAAGCCCAAGGCCTCCTAGAGACCCGGGATCATGTGGGGTCCCAACTGAGCTAAACTTCCAACGGTCTAATGGGTCCTTTGGCATTGGAGTATGTTGGATTCATTGGAAATCTGTGACATAAATTTAATTTGCTTCATTTTATGAATGACCGAGTGGCTCAGTCATTAAACATCCAACTCCTGATTTCAGCTCAGGTCATGATCTCACGGTTAGTCAGTTCAAGCCCCACATCAGGCTCCATGCTGTCAGTGTGGAGCCTGCTTGGGATTCTCTCCCTCTCCCTCTCTCTGTCCCTCCCCAGCTCATGTTCTCTCTCTCAAGATAAACAAATAAACTTAAAAAAAAAAAAAAAAAAAGAAGAAGAAGAAGCTAGCGTGTATAGCCCACACTTCCTCACTGGCAGGAAGCTAAGTACTGGAATGTCGGACTTCACACTCTGTCTTTGTGACAGTACACATATCACAGTACACAGATCCTAGGGTAGCTAACATAGAGTCCAGGTTGGCGTTGGGGTGAGCTTTGGGCTGGAGTTCAGACTAGATTAAGGATTAAATTGAAGTTAGGATTATGGGTTAACATTGCAGTGGGAGCTGGATTAGGTTGGATCTGGGGTAGGTCTGGATCCAACTTAGTTTTAAGGTTAGGTTTAGGGGGAAGTATAAGGAGGGGCAGAGAGCTAAAAGAAAGTTCGGTGTCCAAAAACATTTTTCAGGACACGCGACAATTGTTGCTAAATTTTGAAGGTTGATTGAGTTACATGAAGATTTGCCTTGGGGTAGAGGCAACTACTCAGAGGAAAAGCAACACAGAGAATTTAGACGAGGGGAAACAAATCGGTGTACTGGAAGAGGTATTCATTCAGTGTGACCAGCAAGAGTCATGCTGGGGGCAGGACACTCCTGGGAGAAGTGCGTGGCCAGCCATCTGAAATTGGTTCTGGAAGTGCTGAGGAATCATTTTAGAATTTTGAGCAGGAAAGTGGTAAGATGAGATTCACATTTACATCAGTTGCTCCAGCAGCTGTGTGGAGGACGGATGGAAAGGAACTGATATTGTGGGCACAGAACCCACCTGGGCATGTCACATACCCTCTCTGACCTACCTCACGTCTGTGATTTCTCAATCACTCCTCTACCTAGCCATACCAGCTTCCTTGCTGTTCTGCCATCAGGGCAAGTGCACAATTGCCTCTGGGCCTTTGCACTCACTTTTCCCTCGGCCTAGAATGTTTTTCCTCCAGGTATGCACAGAGTGTGTTCCCTTAATTCTTTGAGATCTCTGCTCAAATGTCAACTGATGAGTGCCTCCCCTGACCACCCTAGCTAGATTCGGTACTACACATACACCAAAACCCTTCCTTTCCTTCTTACTAATTTTATTTTTTCTCCCTTGTGTTTTTCACCATTTACTTATTGTCTGTCTATCCCTACTGAAAGAGAAGCTTTAGGAAGTCAAGGACCCATTTGACTTCTCTGCTGTGTCTCCTGTATCTACAAAAGCATCTGGCACATAGTACGCATTTAATGAATATTAGTCAAATAAATAAATTTTGTAACTCTTTATTGGATGGCCCTGATATGCCAGGTACCTCATAGTAGGAGACATGGACAAGGGAACGAATAATTACAGCTCAGTGTGATTACTGGAATGACAGAGCTTTGCACAGGATGCTAAAAAGGAAACCAAAAACCCAGTCTAGGGACGACCAGAGAACTTTAAGAAGAGGCAAATCTGAGCTGAGTCCTGAAGACCAAATAGAAATTCATCAGGTAGAAGTGGGAATGTCTCAGAGAAGTAAACGGAACCTGTAGCAGCCTCAAGATCAAACAGGAATGGAAAGAGTGTCCAGTGTGATCCATCCAGTGTGATTAGAGAAGTAGCTCAAGGGCTAGGCAAGATAGTCCTAGGGTAGGGAGAAGATAAAGAATGTTAAGAAATTGCTCTTCATTTGCAATTAGTATTTAATTAGTAGTAGTTTGATTGTGAGGTTTCATGCTCCACCCACTTTACCACTCAAAGTCTTTAAACCAACCAATTATAAGGTCTGCTGTGAAAAGACACAGAGTGGGATTTTTTTTTTTAAGTGAACATTTTTTTCCCACCCACCCACCCTTCCCATCCAGAAATTGACTTTCTTTGAAAGCTCAACCCTTAAAATGTTGACTTTTCTAAAAGGAAGGTGTACTCTATGCTTGGAAAGGATCAAATCTGGAGAACTTTAATATTATTTATAGACCTCTTGCCTTTCTTGAGTAAAATTGTTTCTTTCGTTGATCCTCTGGGCACTTGTCAATACACAAAAGTATCTCAATCAGTATTTTTGGAGAAGAGTTGGTCTACTTGATTTTACTTTCTAGTTAGCTGAGAGCTAACTAGATTTTGATCTCCCACTCTAGAGGCTAAGATTCCTTGTAAAATAGAATGGCTTACTTTTCTGCTTCCACAGGGCTGAAGTTTTATTTAATGCCTAAGGATTTGCGGAGCTCACAGTCATTTTTCTGAGCATAAGGTGGTGGCTTTAAGTTTAAAAACAGAAAGAATTTAACATTTATTGAGCACTATGCTTTGTGCCAGTCACTGACCTGACATTTTTAAACACACTGGATCTCCGTGCTTTCAAATGTAGGTATTATTATCCCCATTTTCCAGACAAAAGAACCGAGGCTTCAGAGAGTTAATAAATTCCCTCTTGTCATAAAACTATCCCAAGGTGATCCCAAATCCCATGGTCTTTTCTTTGAACCTACACGGAGACAAACCCCCAAAAGTGGTTCTAAAACAGGGCATTATCAGCACACCTGGGGGTTGGAGGATTTCCCTCAACACATGCCTTAAAGCTCCAGATTCAGATAGGGCGGGGAGGAAGCAGGCCTGCTTTGAAATGTCTTCCTAGGTAATTTAATATACTGGGTAACATTTTTGAGAAAAATTCTGATTTCAATTTCTGACCTTATGGTTGCCTCTTACCCTATTATAATGATTATAAAGCAAAAGAAGAATTCTCATTTCCACTCAATTTAGTTCAGAATAATCTGTTCCTTCCTTTTAGCATTGTCTATAGGGACTTGACAGTTATACCATAACTCTCCTGGGCCTCAGAGTCCTGAGGAGACAAAGATACCCCAAACTTCCCGTCCCCAAAATGGGGACAATTGCTCTATTGGACCTACTTGCCTGCCCAGCTCTTTCCCTTTGAGTCAGTGGCCGTGGACACTAAATCATCTACCTTTTTACATTGTTTGCGTTTTTTCAATCGTCACGCATAGGTGTGGTAGGCAGTCACCTACATGCTATAATCTGAGATGAAGATTCTAAATTCTTTCAATTTGCAAGCTATCACATGACTGAAATGCCACCTGTGGGCACAGCACGTCCCTCACTTTATGAGTGAATTCGTTTACTCAGATCATCAGTCTTCTTTATGGGTCCCTGTGGAGTCCAAATGCTGACTGAGCAAATGTGTTTGGGTTCCTTCACTCACCTGCACATACTCACCTGGGCAGGAGAGATAAGGCACAAAGAAAAAGAAAGAAGCAATTGGAAAACAGAAGCATAAGTCTCTAAATCAACCAGTTCACTTTTTGAAGACCTACCCATTGATTCTATTATCTTACCCCCGAAGCACTTATTTAAATTCTTTTAAACTAAAGTATAATTAACATAAAGTGTTATGTTAGGTTCAGGTGTGCAATATGATTTGACAATTCTGTACATTTCTCAGTGCTCGTCAAGATAATTTACTCTTAATCCCTTTTATCTGTTTCACTCACCTCCCCCATCCACCTCTTCTCTCACAAACACCAGTTTGTTTGGGTGTTCTGATATTTAAGAGTCTGGGTTTTTTGTTTGTCCCTTTTTTTTTCTTTGTTCATTTGTTTTGTTTCTTAAATTCCACATATGAGTGAAATCATATGGTATTTGTATTTCTCTGACCTATTTCACTTAGCAACTTCTAAAGCACTTTTAATATCACAGAATACCGTTCTTGTCCCTGAATCCCTGGTATGTGTGCATAGACAAGCAGCCAGAATCTTTCATACTTGGTGCTTGCTAAAAGTCTGGTGATTTTTATTTCCCCTAATTGTCATTCGAAATGTTTTCTTCAGGGCGTCCACTCTAACTCTGGAAGGCAGCATTCATTGGATGTGCCACAATAGGAAGCGTTTTCTCCCTTTGGAGATGAAATCAACATAGGTCACCCAGTGTGAGTGTTTCGTGTCTCCAGCAACCATCTCCAAAGAGCACAGACAGATGGCACATTCTCTACAAGCCCCCCGAAATCATTTCAAGAATAATTCCAGTTATTACAGAAGCATCTTTGTTTGGGTGCGAATACACCATTTAAGACCAGAGATAGTGCTGGCCTTTATTATATTAAGCCAGGTTTTGTGAAAGGATATTCTGTAGAGCACTAATTCCTAATTACCGAGAGAGAAAAAAAATTATGTGATTCAATAGGAGTATGCTTGGCCAGATAGAGTTAAACTTATTTATTGACTGCTGAATCTCAGTGTCTTGAACACGCTATTGTGCTTTTGATTCTCCAATTTTATAATAAGCAACAGTCCTCAATCGTTCTGCGTGACCTTGGGCAAGTGTCTTTATTTTTTGATGAAGTTCCAAAATTGGGAAGTTCAAGTAGATCATTTCACTGGTACCTTCCATTTCCCAACCGTAAGAGGCTATGAAGCCTTATCATTGAAACAAAACTTTCAGCTGCGATCATCACTTATCACTTTTCACCATTACCCAGTAAAAATTCCTTCTTAGCTACCTGTGTTACTGCAGTGGCATCAGGGCAGGACAGGGGCTGTGTATCAGAAAAACTTTATAATCACTTCCAACTGGTTGAAAGAGAACGAGAGCAAGAGGAGAGAAGGAGGGAGACAGACCAAGCGAGACAGAGAGAGACTGCTTGGGACTATTATCAATCGTGATGACAATAAAAACTGTAGCTCTTTTTTTCCCTTACCCTCCTTACCACTTTCAGGTTGATCTTTATCTGAAATTACAAACATTTTCTATGACGGTTTGCTTCCACCCAGCACATCTGGTATCTGGCCAGAAACTGTAAATTGATGCCCCCCACTCCAGTGTCTGTCTTAGGAAGGGGGTTGGGGGGATGGGGAAGCAGTGGAGCTGTGGCTGCAGAGACAGACGCTGCTGAGACATTTAAAATGCACGCTCCCCTAATGGGAAACAGAGCAGACTGTGAGAGAGAAGGGGAATGAGAGAAGCAGCTCGATGGGCATGGAAGGGCGGGGGAGGGACAGGGCGGGGAGTGCACAGCTACCAAAGGCTGAGAACCCGGCAGGGAGGCCTGGAAGGATTGGAACAGGAGTGGGGTTGCCTGATAAGATAGCGATAGAAAGCCACGCGATAAAGGGAGTCTGGCCTGCAGCAGCTAGTCTGGAAGCAGACAAGGAATCGCCTGACGTGGAAAGGGAAGGGTGACAGAAGCCCAGCAACCAGAGAGCTAGGTGCAGGGGGAGGGGCTGGGAGGTGCAGGGTGGCATGGAGGGATCCAAGAGGAGCACTGCTGCCTTGCCAGCTTCCAATCGAGATGTACATCTTTTACTTAAGGGGAAACCACTGAGGCATTCAGCCCACCAAGCTGGTGGCTGGTTGGCTAAGATGTATTTAACCTTGCTGGTGGACAGATTCTCCAGAAGAAATTTGGCTTGGGAAAAATTGCCGTTTGTATCAAGGTGTTGTCATAGAAAAAGAAATCAGAAGGTCCTCCAGCCCCAGCCCTCGTTACTAAAGAACGGTAAGCAATTCACTGAAAGTTTTCCACACAGTCACGGAGTCATTCAGCAACAACTTACAGAAAACCTCTTAGGTTCCAAACTGGAGTAAAAGGGCCACGTACTGAGGATCTGATGGGAAACCAGACACAGGCTCTTTATTGTGAGGATCTTAGTGTCAGTAGCAGATATGAAAGCAATGCTATAAGATATTAAAAACAATATAAACAAAGAAGAGATTCATATCATCATCCATGTCATTTAAAGCCCTAATATGTTAGGTATGAAGTAACCAAAATTCAGTTCGGCGCCTTTGCTCGAAATTCCTAAAAGCTCTCGATTCCTAAACAATCGTATCGAGTACCACTTACCATGAAACGAATCAGTCTACATCTTCCAAAAATCATTAGGCATCTGATTCTGATGTCCTGTATTAATGTCCTCATCGTAACTAGGGAGGAACTAGCCTAAGGGCAACGTCCTTTAAGTCAAACCGGAACAAAAAGTATTGCTCTGTCTGGCGTGGCAATCATGCTAAAAGCCAAAGGCAATGTTGAAAGGGAAGCAGCCCTCTAACCCAGAGACTTTATACTCGACATCCCGGGACCCACTCAAATTCAAAAGGTGTTCAAAGCAGAGATTGGGAACGCTCGGTCCTGCGTGCCAGATGGTGGAACCTACCAACAGGCTCAGGAAACACCACACCCTTGGGGCTGTGCACCTGCCACCCACTTCCCCATCCCTGGGAGTTTGCCAAGGGGCCATCAACACCCTCACCAAGCATGCTTTTACTATGATGGTGGGCCCTGGGAATTTGTTAAAGTGTCATGAAAGATTAGGCCTGTCCCAAGTTTACAGTCATTTACACACTTTGGGCCCATTGCCTGCTGACCGTGAGGATAGGTTTTTTACATTAAAAATTCATAACATAAAGCTGGTAAAATACACATAACATAGAATTCATCATCTTTTAACTTTTTCTAGGTGTACAATTCAGTGGTGTTAAATGTATTCACACGGGTGTGCAACTATCCCCACCATCTATCTCCAAAACTTTTTCATCTAAAACTCCATTCCCATCAAACAATAACTGCCCATTCCTCCCTCTCTCCGCCACCGACCCTTCTATCTTTGTGAATTCAACTATTCTAGTACCTCATGCTGGTGGAATCATATGATATTTTTCCTCTTGTTTCTTGCTTATCTCTCTTAGCATAACGTTGTCAAGATTCATCCACGTTGTAGCCTACGTTGGAATTTTCTTTCTCTTTGAGGCTGAATAATATTCCATCATATGTAAGACAAACTACATTTGTCTTACCCATTTATCCTCTCATGGACATTAGAGTTGTTGCCCCTTTTGGTTACTGTGAATAATGCTGTTGTGAACACAGGTGTATAAATATCCTGTCAGTCCCTGCTGTCAGTGCTTTGGGGTATGTGTATACCTGGAAGTGGGATTGCTGGGTCATATGGTAATCCTATTTTTCATTTCTTGATAAACCACCATACTGTCTTCCACAGGGGCTACACCATTTTACATTCTCAGCAGCTATGCACAAGGTTTCCATTTTCTCCACACCCTCGCCAACACTTGCCGTTTTCCAGATTTGGTTTGCTTTGGTTTGGTTTCTGGATAACGGCACAGGGTGAATCTTTGATGCTACTTAAATAATGCAAACTGGTATTGCCTTGTGGCTTGATTTGCATGTTCCTAATGATGTGTGATGTTGAGCATCTTTTCTTGTGCTTATTGAGAATAGATTTTGAATCAGGATGTTGCCTCTTCTCCAGAATTTCCATCACTCACTGCCACCTCTTTTAAATGAGTACCAAGTCTCTTACGAGTTCTTCCTCTAGCTGCTCCTACTATGCTTTTCCCAGTGTCACCTCTCACCACTGTCCCCGGACATAATCATAGTTTACAATGCATTTGCATTATGTTGCACACAGACCAGAGGGGAAGGGGAGCCTGGCTCAACGTCTGGGAAGACTGGCCACTATTTTAAAAGTTGCCACTGATAATCCATTGGCAGGTCCATATATTTTCAGAGAACCTAGAATCATTTCATTTATTCATTCATTCATTCATTCAATAGACTTTTTTTAAGCGTGTGCCTATGACCAGCACTGTCCTAGCTACTGAGAAGACAAAGGCAATTATGATAGAGTCCCTTAGCCTCTAGGAAGGCTTGGTGAAAGCTGGGTGAAATGAGATCAATCCAGAGGAACAAAGGCAACCTACGACTGCTGTGTGTGGTGCATAATTACCCAGCACAGCAGGTTTCTGTAAAGAAATAATTTTACAAGCAACTCTTTTATTTGCTACCTCATTCTCTTCCTATTTTAATTAGGCTGTAGTAATCCATATAAATAATATTTTGTCCTTTGGCAGTATAAGCAATGATAAAGAGCATGGGCTCTGGGGACGAACAGACCTAGCATCCAAGAGCATTTCCTGTGTGACCATGAAGAAGTTACTCAAACTCTCTTAGCCTCTGTTCTCTCAGAATTTTTTATTTTATTTTATTTTTTGAGAGACAGAGAGAGAGAGAGTGCAAGCAGGAGAGGGACAGAGAGAGGGTAGACAGAGGATCTGAAGTGGGGTCCATGCTGACAGCAGAGAGCCTGACGCAGTGCTTGAACTTACAAACTGTTAGATCATGACCTGAGCTGAAATCAGACACTTAACTGACTGAGCCACCCAGGTGCCTCTGTTTTCTCAGAATTTTTAAAAGGGATGTGAGCTTATAAAGTGCTTAGCACAGTGCCTGGTGCATCATAAAAACTCAAAGTGTTAAGTATTATTATTTTGTAGCTATTATTATTAGATGAATATACTCTCTTATTTTGTTTTAAGGGTTTTTTTGTTTTTGTTTTTGACAAGGGAAAGGAGGAGGGAGTTCTGATTTGTGGGGGTTTTTTCCTCCTATGGCTATATGTGATCCTCCTAAAAATAAAAACAAAGGACTTCCTGAGCCCCCATCCAGTGTTTCTATGTATTTCACACTGTGCTGGGTCTCATCAAGAATGTAAGAATGGTCTGTCCCATAAATATGTATTTTTATAAAAATGATTTTGACAAAATGCGTGTTTCTCCTTTAGACACTTGGACCTGATAAGCAAAATGATTTTTTTAATTTTTTAAAAAGCATATTTTCCCAAGAATCCATTAGGTCAAATACACAAAGGTTGTCACTTACACAAGACCAGCTACAGCAAATTGAAGCCCTACTTCAGAGAACATGAACCTGGCAGGAAGTTAATGATTCTTAAGGAAATCCCCAATCTGGGATGAGTTCATGGATTGCAAAGGTCTGTTTTCACCGTGAATCTGCGCTGTAGACCCCTACGTGTGCATGCTGACTTAGACCTCAGGTTCCCAAACAGTTGTCCTCTGGTTAAAATTGAGCAACTGAGAACTTAAAATGAAAACTTAAAACTTAAAATGGGTAACTCTGCTGTGAAGCACACCTATCCGCGTCGGATTTACATTTGAGCTGCCTTGGAAAGCTGTCCAAACCGACTTCCCCAACTACAGCCCAGGAATTTGGATCTCAGAGGGTGCGGTGCATCAGTTTCAATTCTGAGATGCCCAGGCTTCACCGCCTCATAATAAAAACATCCAGTTTGAGAACCCACTTCCCTGGGTTGTGACTTTCATTTGTTAGTGTTCCAAACTTTATCCAACAGAGATACCTAGAAGAAAGTTTGAGATCATTATTCTTAGTGATATTAGGCAGTTTCAGGGAGGAAGAAAAGTCAGTGGCGGGAAAACAAACCCTTTTACAATGCCATCAGTGAACCGTTAGCACTTGTAAGTGCTACAATTCACTTGTATTGACACTAAAATAAAATTTTTAAAAGAGAGAGAGAGAGAACACACTTCCCCCCCCCCCCCCCGCAACACCCCCCACCACAGACACACACACCCAGAGAGCACCAGTGCCTTGAGTTCAACCAACTAGAAGTCAGGAACACTAAGTGTCTCCATTTGTTAAATGGTAATATTAATACTCACCACCTGCTTCCCAGGGCTGGTGTACGGGTTTGTGTTCATTTCTGAGAGGGGCTTGAGATCCTTGAGTGAAAGGTGTGATGTACAGTATTATAATCTCCACCACAGGGTAACATATGGAGAGGGAAAGGAAGTGTATAGATACGTATGTTTCTGTTTAAACTCTGTGTGCAATGCTGACTTTTATCTTATTTTGCCTTTAAGCTAAACTGCATGGGTCACATTTAGAGCATATGTTGTTATCATTCGCCTTTTTTAGCTCAAGAAAATTGAGTGAATAACGGGTATTGTTTTCCTATTTGCCGTGGTTAGAGTGCTTGCGTGTTTCGAAATCTCTGACACACAAAATAGCAGATTCTCTTGTTATTATGCTGAGGCTGAGGAGCTTCACTTTGTGTTTCCCTCTGTTCTATCATCCATGGATCTCGCAGATCTGATTTCTAGTATTTTGGAATTGGCAAAGTCTTACTTTACAAGTGACAAATTCTTTTCACCCTCCTTGATAAAAAGCGGACAATGAAACCATGGCATTATTGGATACCCATATGCCTCTCACGCACAGCTTCTTAATTGGGTCTAATGTGCTTTTCAGTTTTTGCTTTTTTTTCCTTTTAATGAGTTTCCACGTTAGTGATCTTATATTTTAAAGCCTTGCTGAGGACCCAGAAGTGTGCTGGGGAAGAGCCTACGCGTCCGCAGAAGGCCTCTTTCTCAATTTGATTTTAATTAGAAACCAGGTGGTACAAACCAAAAAGGTTGGTGGTGTTCCTGGGTTGTAAGATGTGAAATGGGTTTAAGTAACACTGTATTAGTCATGAGGCAGCAATGGAGTAATGTTGACATGACTTGAAAGTAGCATTGTTGAGTAAATGAATATGTGAGAAGCACTTGCTAAACTAAATGAGTTTTGCAGTTGTATGCACATTTGTGTAATCCTGTTTATTGATGCCTGAAACAATTTGCAAAATAGAAACAAATCCACGAAGAAGAAATATGTTTGGAATTATTTGTTTATATGACAATTTAAAAAAAAACACACACAGGAATCCAACTGCCACATTTCATGCACTAAATATACCATATGTGGAAGCTTCCCCTCAGAAAATTCAGCAGCAACCTTTACTGTCTGATGCAGACCAATAAGAAACAATCCTATACCTTTGTTTTAATTTTAACCCCACATCTTTTACTTTCTCTCTTGACTGTCTTAAACATGAGAGTTGTTCTGTAAAATTTTTTTAGCCAAACAGAATATCAGCATACCTTACACTATTGTCTTTTGTGTTTAGAAGCTGATGACATAGCACTGAATTTCTCTTGATACTCTATGAATTAGAGAAATGACCCTGATAGAAAAAATATATGGATTTGCATATCTTCCAGCAAAAAAAAATCCATATTTGCACATTTTCCGGGGGAAAAAAAATCCACGTGCCTTTACATATAAGCTTACGATAGGCCGGGCATGATTCTCCAGTACTTTGCAAATATTAATTCATTTAGTCTTTATTACAATTCCTTGATGACTATGATTATTCCAGTTGACAGATGAGGAGACCGAGGCACAGAGAAGTTCGGTAACTTACTCAAAGTCAAACGGCCAGTAAGCAGGGGAGCCAGGATTCGAAGGCAAGCAGTGTAGTTCTGGTGTCCGCGCTTTAACTACCACACTGCTGCATTTCCACAGAGTAAAGCTTCTGTGTTTTGGGGACTTTTTCTCTTTCTTCTTTTTTTTCTTTTTAAAGAAGATTCAGGTTCCTGGTGTAATTTGTCATTTAGGCACCAGGACTTTGTTCTTAGAGCCCAGATACTAAACACAGTCTGCCTCCATGCCTGTTGGCTGTTCTGGACCCGAGGGACTCTGGCTCTCATACCCATTTCTCTGGGCCTCTACTTCTGTGGGAGAACACTTGTTGCTGTCTGACTTGCTTAAGAAGTACAAGTAGCCTTCGCCCTGCCAGCTGCAATCCCAGGCTGGATCACTTCTCCAGATTTGAGGTTAATCAGCTGCAAATTCCATTAGCTTCATACAGAGTGAAAATAAAGAACAGACGGCTTCGCACGGGAGCCTGAAGTCAGGTGCGGCTCTTCGGGCTGGCCTGCAGGTACCCGGATTTTCCCTTGCCTCGGAGAAACAGTGCCTTCCGTAGGGAGACAGATCAAACTGGGGCTGTTCCAGACACTCCTCTGCCTCTGGAAAAGCTCTCCAAGTGCACCCCCAACCTACACACGGGCTTTTGTTGTTATTGTTGCTCTGGAAAGATGTAGAATTTGAAACTGTGGTTCATTAGGTTCCAGCC
Source organism: Prionailurus viverrinus (assembly GCF_022837055.1). NCBI lineage: Eukaryota > Metazoa > Chordata > Mammalia > Carnivora > Felidae > Prionailurus > Prionailurus viverrinus. Next base: position 164,686,468 of record NC_062568.1, on the reverse strand, counting down.
GCTGTGAGAACGTCTCCTAGGTGCCCTGGGTGTGCAGCCATGCAGGCGGCTATATCATGCCTACAACTGATTCCTCTGCCCACTGGACAAAATGGCCAAGAGGCAGGTGCAGACAGGCTGCCTTGACTCGGTGGTGGTCCTTACTCGAGGCTCTAGGCTTCTTTTCAGAAGTCTTGATGCAGAATGGCTTTAAAACACAAAATAAAAGCCGTTTTCCAAAGATCACGGGTGTTTTTCAAAGAAGAACAAAAGTGGACTTGCTAGGACATATTCAAATACAAGCTGTTAGTTTCTCATTAATCTAAGTTGACCAAACAGAAGCTTGGCTGGTGGGATGAAAGAAGTATTATATAGCAGTGTCGAGTAAGTTAGCAATTTCCTTAAAAATGCGCGTTTCTAGCGGTCTGCTTGTGGGAAGCCTCCCCGTGATCAGGTGAGGGTTCAATTTCCGTTTGACTTTTAAGTGCCATATGGTCATTGTCTACACGCTTTGCACTTTCTTTGAATCCCTGCCCCACACCATTGGCTGGGTTACTGTTTTGCTTTTATAATTTTCCCTCGTTTAATTGCTTATCTCCTCCTACCCCGTTTTAAGGAAAATATTGTCACCATTAAAACAGAAGAAAAAAAGCAATAACCCCATTGCTGGGAACTTATAAGCTAACCAAGCCCCCTGATCACAAATGGCCCCTTTCTAATCATAGTTTGTGGTGGAATGAAAGATGCAATTGTCTGGAAGGGATGAATATGGGATCCATGCTGGCTTGGGGGTCAAAGGTCACCACATGCAAAGGTCCCTTTCTCTCTGGCACGGCTCCCTTTGTATAGCATAGTTTGGCAGCTATCTCCTTGCACTTCGGCTACCTGCCAGTGCAGCTGGTACTGTGTCTGGTGCAGACAACAAAGCGTCACTCAGCAACCAGCAGCTCTGCATGGGGCCGCTTTTCTCAGATGACAAAGAAAGATGGGCTATACATTCTACCATCGCTGCCCATTAAAAGGACTCTTAAATTGCATTACTACAAGTTATTGTTAATTATGTAGTAGTCACTGGAGCTGTAGGAGCCTTCCGGGGCTATAGGCTGGGAGCAGAAGGACGTGGGGGAGGGGGTGACTGCAGCCAGGAGGGTAGCTTGGAGCAAGGACCGGTAGGGAAACACAGCTCATTTGCCACAGTAAACCCCAGCGAGCAGCGTGAATAGGGTAAGCCCTTGGTTCTGACAGTGGGCTCTGAAGGTTAGTAACGTAGCCGTAGCCGTAGCCGGGGAAGGAGGAATCCATCGTCTTCAAGAATCTCTGATCCGGGCAGTTTGGAAATTGTCCTGCCCACCCTCCATTCAAAAAGCTGCCTCGGAGGTTTCCAGCGTTTTCATTTAAGAATAATTTTAAGCAATTTATCACTTGGCTGTAATGCATTCGCTCTGGGCTGAAATCAATAAGTCCTGCAATGTGGAGATAAGGCCTGTCTGAAGGTTGGGGAAAGAGGACCAGAGGTTGTCTATTGTCAAATAGCCAGAAAATTAAAATTAAAGTGATATGTTTACCCCCATTTGGCCGTCTGGGGTAGCAATGCAGCTCCGTTGGCGTTACCCATGCTTTTCAAGGGTGGATTCTTTGAGATGTTTTTATTGCTGCGGTCCAGTTCTATCCACTGTTTTAGAAATCACATCAACATGTCTATGTGCCCCCAAACTAGGAAAAACCTCTCCACTCTTTCTGTTCAGTTCCTTGGTACCGATTTGAGTCCGTGTGTGTTCTTTCTCTCACCGTCCTTCTAATGGAGCCTAAGGCAGTGACTGAGGTTTTAGGATCTGGTAATTCATTTGCTTGTCCCTCCTAGCAGAATAAACACACACACAGCTTCCAAAGGGGTTGAGCGTGGGGTTTTATCAGTCTTCTTTGGCTTATTTTGAGGTTTTTGGCCATTGAAATGAGATGCCGCTGCTCTCGAAACGTCTGGCAAGTTTTTCATGATGTGTACCAAACTCTAGCAGCGAGAGGATCCCAATTTGATGTAATTTCACTGCAACAACACAGAGGCACTACTTCTCGCTCCTCCCCATCCCCCATGCTGCTCCAGCCCCCCTCACCGCCCCCGAAACCCAGCCTCCGCCTGCCAATCCTCTTCAGATTAAAAGAAAATCCAAGGGAAACAGGACACAATGGGGGCAGATGAAAGTCCACAGTCTTTAGTTTCTATCTTTCCTTCTTGTGTCTAATTTTCCGCTTCTTGGTTGTTCTGATCTCAGCTATTTGCAATAGTTATATATAATTTAACATTATACAAAAGTATTGTCATATCAAACATAGTGAAATGGATTCCAAAAACACCATCTGGTATTTGGGAATGCACTGTGAGTTGGGAACGTGAGAAGAGATATTCTTTGCCACTTTGCTTGGGACCCAGCCATTAGCAGTGTAATTGCCAAGAAAAGGTGACAGGCTCCAGGCTTAAAACAAGTGGGTTCCTCCCCCCACCCTTGCCTATTAACTCTTGTGAGTCCTAAACCATATTAAAAAGGACTCTGAGGACAGAGCAATTTAAAACAAAAAAAAAGAAGAAGAAGAAGAAAAAGAAGAAGGACCGTGGAATCTGATGACAGAGAAAAATACCCACTGCTCTGCTATTATTGTTTTATGAAGAAAGTAGATTAAGAGGAAATACAATGAGTCAGATACAGGAACGTTGGGCACAGGGGATCGGGTTAATTGTGCTTTCAAGTCGTGGGGTTTTTCCGTGGATTTGCATGATGAGAGTTTCAGTCCAAAGCTTGTTTCAAAATCCTCATTAGTTTCCTCTAATCTATCTAAAATTATAAAGACCTCGATTGTGAAGGTCATCTGGGATGATTCAAACCTATTTAACATCATGGAGGTTTGCACCCACTTCTCCATATGAAAAAAGAATTAATAACTTTGAATTGTCTTCTGCACCTATTATAGTTGCAGGGACCGCCACGTAAGAGAAACAAAGAAATTCAGACTACACTGTGACAGACCTTCACTTTGTTTAGCCCACGTGAGGTGAGAACAGTTAAATAAAAATAAATAATAATAAATAAATAAATCCTCTGTAACAAGGAAGAGGAGTTATCCTACTAGACAGAAATTAGAGAGGGGACTTCTTAGCAGGAGATAAAAATAAGGGAACAGCAGGAAACACACACACGCACACACACACCCCCCCACTTAAACCGCTCATAGCTATGTTCAATCTGGCATTCGCAACCTGGGTCTGTATCTGTTTCCAAAGACAAAAATAGTTTACAAGGGTCACAGTCACTTTTTTCCACGCAGTGTGTCAGAAGTTGGGATGTGCGACCCAGAACTGCCATTCCATTACACAGAATAAAATGCTATCTGGTGGGTGGATCGAACGCTTGCCAAAGAAGACACGGTGAAAGCTAACCCTCTCAGTCTAGCTCCTGTTTTTAAATATTTATATCTCTGGCAGACTTTTTTGGGGGAGAGGAAACTGAAAGCTCTTTCACTATCTGTCATTTCAGCCAGGCAGAGGAGAGAGTCTCACGACTTGATTTTCCTCGAGTTTGGCACCGGGAACAGGCGATAGCATTTCTTGGGGGCGGTGAATTTCTCTTTGTGGAAAAACCAGCCTGGACCAAGGATTTTTACAAGAGCCAACAGCCGCTTTCCATACCCGCCTGGGGCAGGGCCAAGTGCCCATTAGCACTGCTGTTACCTCGCCTGCCTGCCTTGCAACCAGCCACTGCTGACCTTGTCAGGGCCTGTCAGGAAATCTCTGAGGGAAGCCGGCAGGGACCTGGGTGGGGCAAGTGCACTGTGCTAGAAACAGGGCAGCCTGGCTCCCTAGCTGGCCTCGGTCGGGAATTCTCTTTGTGATCCTCAGCTTTCCTCTCCCCACTCCACCCCCTCAGGTCCCTCTCTGAGAAATTGGTCACCAAAGGCAAAGGGCTGCTGCTTCCTTCTCCGTCTTCCATCACCTCTGCCACCTCCTTCGCTTAGGGCCTGGAACATTCCATGAGCTTTCTAACATTGTGGGGCAACCTTGCAGTGTGCCTCGCAATGGGTTAAAGAGAGTGGTCTTTAGAATCGGATTGATCTGCACCTTCATCATGGCTGGGCCACCTACTGGCTGTGCAAACACAAGCAAGTTGGGTGACCTCAGTCACAAAATAGTAGCGTAGCTCCTTCCAGCAGGGGTGTTGTGTGGAGTACCTGAGACAGTTTGTAAAGGATCTGGGACACTTCCTGTTACCTAGTGAACACAATACACCAAAGTTAACATAATCCACAAATGCATATGGCTCCATCAGAAAACTTTTTTTTTTAATGTTTATCTTGAGACAGAGAGAGAGAGAGAGAGAGAGAGCCTATGCATGCATGCAGGGAGGGGCAGAAAGATAGAAGGAGACAGAATGCCACGCAGGCTTCCCCCACCCACCCACCCTATGCTGTTAGCCCAAGAGCCCGATGCAGAGCCCGATTTCATATCTCAGAACTGAGATCATGACCTGAGCCAAAATCCTGCATCGGATGCTTAACTTACTGAGCCACCCAGGCACCCCAGAAAGCTTTTAATACATCCCTTGTTTGTACTAAGCGCTACGTGAAGTGCTGGGGATGCAGAGTCAGAAAAGACAGAGAACCTACCGTCAGGGAGCTGTTCATCAGCTACAAAACAGCTTTAACCTTCTTCCTCTATTCACATGCCTTTTAATTTCCAATTTTTACAAAATTTTTCTTCAGCATCTATTGGCAATAATAATAACCCCTATTGTAATAATAGAGACTATCCACTCGATGTTCGCCATGTGCCGGGCCCTTTACATATATTAGTTCATTTCACTCTTCAGGTACACACTCTCAGCCATGATTATGAAAGAACAGCTGGGCAATTGGAAAAACTAAGTGGCCTGCACAAGAACATGCAGCTAGTAAATACGTAAGAATCAACAAAAAGCAGGAATAAGTTCCTTTCGTTTTCTTGGTGGGAATGGGTGAGCTTGATTCAAGATTCCAGGATTCTATTCCAATTGTGACAGCGACTATCTTATCAGTTGTTTTGGACAGCAGCAGAACGAACCATAGGGACCATACAACTTATTCTCTCGCCAAATATTTTTCCAGCATCTACTGTAGGCTTTGGGTATTCTGGTAGACACAAAAATGATTTGATGCAGGCTTCCCTCATGGAGAGCAAAATCCAGAAGGGTCAAGGAGGCCTGTTTACAAGTAACAGTGACACGAAGTAAAAGAGTGATATGTTCCATTAGAGAGTTTTAGAAAATGGCATATCTGCACTCATTACCTCCAGCTAGGGCTGGGCCAGAAGAGACAAGGAGAAAAGATTCGAGTACAGGTGTTAATGAAGGTGCAGAAACGATGAGGAGAGGTATTCTAGGTGAAAAGAAACACATGCACAGAGGCCCAGAGGTAGGGATGGGTCAGATGTGTACTGATAAGAGTTCAAGGAAATAGACCCGGGAAAGCATTGGAGGAGGTGAACTTGGATAGTCAAGACTGAGAGGAGAGGAGGGATGTCAGACCAAGTGGTACCTTGCCAAAAAATTCTATGCGCAAATTTGTTGCTTAATAAATATTCCTTCATGAGGACAACATATGCTGTTACTTAATAAATATTCCTGATGGGGAAGACATGTGCTGAGCTAATGGGGGGAAAAAAAAACTTAATCATACAGGGCTCAGCTTTTCTATTGGATCCCACACAACCATTCATTCATTTAAGCGTTCATTAAGCAGGTAGTCCACGTGAGACTAGGCACTGAAAACACAAAGATGAGCAAGATACGGTGTGTTCTTTTGAAACAGTCACAATCCAGCCACAGAGGCAAGCCTGCACGGTAACCATTTCAAAACGATGTGTCGTGGGGCAGTACAGCGTGGCCTGGGAGCCGGGGGAGGAACTCTGCACAGAAAAAGTAAGATTTAAGGTTACGGGTTGAGATTTCATAGCCTTCCATCAATGGAAAAAGCACTTTGTGCCTCTGAAAAACACTGTACAAATGTTACCTGTTGTTTTCTTATTCTTTTTCAAAACCACGGCTTTGAGGTTTATCAGCCCAAGGGGAAACAAGGACTTTACTTTTAGAGGTGGAGGAACACCTGAAAACTCGTACGACTTTCCGAATAAATGAGCGTGTGTATGTGGATGTATACGTGTGTCTGTGTACCTGGACACATATATTGATATCATATTGACAAAATGTTGTTTTATAATTTCCAACTGATCACATGTGCTTCATCAAGTTCCACCGTAAAGAGCAATGGGTTTATTCAGATTCGTCCCCAACATTCGATACTAGAGTGATAGGTGACATTTGCAATCATAGCCTCAGTATCATCTTTATTTTGGCATTTTGTTTTTCATATATGGCCTTATGAAAATTCCGATTGCACTGATAAGTAGAGAAAGTGGTAACATCTGTGGGCTTTTTGTTTGTTTGTTTTTTGTTAACAGCTTGACTCACAATCGCCAAGATAGTCTTCATTTAATCTGGGCCAGAAGCTTGAAGGCAGGATAGCGAGACATTTTCAGTTTCAAAGTTGAATCTGTAACAACACTTACTATGGTTCTCTATATTCTTTGACATAAATATGAAAATCAGACAGGAGGAGCCCAAAATTTACACTAACACTAAGTTGTCTATAATGTGATTCACGGAGATCAGCATGTCTCAAATTCACAAGTTTCTGCATTAGAATGTTACAGTTTGATAAAAGGATTGGCCAAAGCAACTGATATGATGTTAACTTGACATTTATTTGGGGTACCTGTGACTCACTCATACAATTTTAGGTTAAAAATCTGCATTCCAGAAAGACCACTGGAGAGCTACAATGGTCGCAATCGGTGACATATTTGTAAGACATTAGAATGTATGTACAGACGTATAGTGTTATTTTTCTAACATCAAAGGGATTCTGTGGGTATTGAGATTGTTGCCCGTTTGTAATTTGTCTTTTTCTGTATTACAATTTTGATGAGACTTATTTTTGAAATAAAATTAAAAGTACCCATGGGAATTGTTGGAAGTGTTCTTCTGAGCTCATACAAAAATTAGTAACCTTAACAGCACAAATAATTATGACGGTGGTCTCTAATAGAAATATAATATATATATACACAGACTTAAATATATCCATGGATTTTTATTTCAATTTCCAAAATAGTTAAAAATGTGCTACAAAATTAAACTCGCATATAACACTGCAAATAATTTAAATTTAAATAGTTTAGCCCATAAAAACACAGTTTGAAAGCCATCGATCAACTCCTAGACTTTCCCAGTGGATCATATGCAAGGTCATTTTAGGTGGTACACAAGCATTTTCATGTTAATAACAAAGTGTTTATTTACATGTGTGTTAAACACTGGCTTTTCCATTTTCTATCATAAGATACATTTTATTCTATTCTTAAAGATTTATAAAATTAGGGAAAGTGGGTTAATTTAAAGAAAAATATTAAGTAACTAATAACAAAGACGACAATAGAAAAAAATGTAACGATAATAGATAAATGACTGAAGTTTGGCAAATCCTAATGTAGTAAGACCCACTTTTTTTTCTTTTTTTTTTTTTATGAAATTTATTGACGAATTGGTTTCCACACAACACCCAGTGCTCATCCCAAAAGGTGCCCTCCTCAATACCCATCACCCACCCTCTCCTCCCTCCCACCCCCCATCAACCCTCAGTTTGTTCTCAGTTTTTAAGAGTCTCTTATGCTTTGGCTCTCTCCCACTCTAACCTCTTTTTTTTTTTTTCCTTCCCCTCCCCCATGGGTTCCTGTTAAGTTTCTCAGGATCCACATAAGAGTGAAACCATATGGTATCTGTCTTTCTCTGTATGGCTTATTTCACTTAGCATCACACTCTCCAGTTCCATCCACGTTGCTACAAAAGGCCATATTTCATTTTTTCTCCTTGCCACATAATATTCCATTGTGTATATAAACCACAATTTCTTTATCCATTCATCAGTTGATGGACATTAGGCTCTTTCCATAATTTGGCTATTGTTGAGAGTGCTGCTATGAACATTGGGGTACAAGTGGCCCTATGCATCAGTACTCCTGTATCCCTTGGATAAATTCCTAGCAGTGCTATTGCTGGGTCATAGGGTAGGTAAGACCCACTTTTCAATCCAAGTGGATAAATGAAGGACCAGGAAGGTATTTTTGGTGGCAGATGAGGATTTGCCCCATTTATCCTCGTTCCCAATCCAAGACTATCTTATTCATCTATAAGAGCATGATCTGCATACTCAGCCCCCAGCTCTAATGGCTTTGTCATGTAACATATGTGACAAACCAAAAAGACTTTAGGTCTTAACTGATGATCTAAAGGTAAGCCAAGGCCAAATGTCTGTAACTTCTGAGGGCTTCCGGAGCACATCTGGATTTTCAGTTGCTAAATATGTAAAACATAGCCCAAATGAGCTTAAAATATAAATATAATATGCACATTGTACATATAAATAAAATATATATTATAAAATACAAAAAGCCCAAAGGTAGTATTGTCTTCAGTCACGGCTTGATCCAGCAACTCACAGTCACCTAGTTTCTCCATTTTGACTACCTTGGAATTCTAAGGCAGGAATCTTTCTGAGTTACTTCCCCATTCATACCTAACAAGAAAGGGTCCCAGCATTCCCAACAACAACAATAAAACAAAGAGCCACTCTGGATCCGTGTAAGTCCCATGGCCCATCCTTAAACCAAAATACCCAGTCATACCTTCCACACCTTGCGTGGAACCTAGAACTACTGGTATCTCTAATAGGTGATTTGAAGTTGTAGGAATAGGGGACAGGTGAGAAGAAAGACTGGTAAGGCAGCCACGAATATCCCCTGTAGTGAAGAAACAGTCATGATGTTATTGTATTGGGAAGTCTTTAGATCTGATCGGGAGAGATTTTGGGATGCTTCCAAAGATATGTCGTATTCTTCAGAGGTATTTACAAAGTGTTCATATGCAACAGGGAAACAGTGGTGTACCTCCAGTCACCTTAGGTGTGAGTGCAGAGCCGACGTCCACGAGGATTTCGGTGTGACTTTCTCCTCGTTTAATGCCACTCTGGGAGTATATTTTCCCCCACTACATTCCAGGCTGGGCCATTGCCCTCCTTAAGAATTTACTTCCTGGTGGCTGTTTTTAATGGGAGGGTCGTGGTGCAAAGATAATCCAGTAGTGTTATCTGGAAGCCAAAAAGAAAAAAAGAAAACCATAATTTCGATTTTGAAGTTGAGGTTTGAGGTGGAGGGAAGTTAAATGGCTCTGACAGGCTAAGGGCTGCTTTCTAATGAAGATGTTGGCTCCCCTGCTGGTTTTCCTAGTTTTTAAGGCTTCTCACAAAGCACGCACTATAACTCACGATGGCCCCTAAAGAAGAAACTTACCTAGAAGTAAACCTTCTACGGTTCACATTTGTATCCAGGGAAGCGAGGCTGCATTAAAATAGTACTTAAATAGTAATCAAAAGGATGCAGTTCCCTCTAGCTCTAGGCAGGTGGAGAAGGATTTGGGAAAGTATTGAATCTTCTCTGAAGCCTCTTGAAAACGTAATGTTGTCGGTGGCTGCTTTTGATCTTTATAATTGGAAGACTGAGAAACATTCAACTAGAAGACAGGGGCCATTCCCTTAAATTATTGCATCTAATCCTCACATCAAGCCTGTAGGGTATATGTCTACCCCATTTCACAGATAAATAAACAGAGGCTCAAAGAAAGGAAACGAATCGTCGCTCACAGATCTGACAGTAGGGCTAGGGCATGACCTTGAGGCCGTCCCTTCTTTCTCAGAATTCGGGGCTGCTCTGTGAAATGAGGCCCTTGGCCCTAGAAATGCCTTCCCAGCCGCCTCCACCCTCTCAAGCCTCCGAGTGCCTGTGTTGAGCCCTCCTCTTCCAGTCTGTGAGGTCCAAATCCTGGGCAGATGTCTCTCACCATATGCTGGGGGTGATTTAACAAGGCCAAATGGGCAGCCCCGTGGTTAGAGGCGCTCTCCATTACATGCACGCGGGTTGCGGCCGCCTGCCCGGCTGTCCCAGCCCCGGCCTGCTCCTTCTCCCAGGCAGCAGCCTGCAGCTGCAGATGCCAACGCAGCTGAAGATATTTTTAAAGCTACAGCATCTGGTGCCTTGGCAGCCTGTCCCCTCTGGTGGGCTGGGTGTTTTGGACTTGCCTCTGGGCACTTCACATGGTTTGGCATCGGATCCATTGTCTGAGCTGCCTTTTAGAGCAAAGCTTTTATTGTAGGGTGCGGGGGTTGGGGGGGAAGGGCTCCCTGAAACCAACTTTTGATTATGACCTAGGTCTCCCCTCTCGGTGACATCAGTATGTCTCTAGATCTTTCATGGTGGTTTTTTTTCCCCCCCTTTAAAAGAAAGTGATGAAAGAAAGCAGAAAGGACATTTCCCCTCTGCCAGAGTGGGTTTGAATAGAAAGCCGCTCAGTAGTTGTGCAGCTGCCCAAATCTTGCCCACCGTGCCCACATTCTGACTAGCTCAGAACACGGCTTTCTTGGCATTCAAACTTCCCTCAGGCTTGACTATTCCTCAAATGTCTCCCCAGGGAGGTAGGGGATTTTCTTTTTCATCTTTTCTCTCCTGTTGTCGCAAAAGACTCGGAAGCTTCCTGTCTACATCCAAAGAGCCAATTCCAAAAAAAAAAAAAAAAAAAAGGAAAAACGGGGGAAAAAAAAAGCATTGACACTTAATTCACCCTGGCAAGCTATGTAGCTGAATTGAGTTTTTGTTTTTTTTTTTTTTCTTAGAAAGGTGCATTTTAGCAACACCAGCTCCCTAGCCTGGAAACTCAGGCTTGGGGACTTGGCCCTGTTTCAGAACACCAGTTTGAAGATGACTTCGAGCGAGGATTTCAGGCTTTGTGACAAGAAAATTATCTCAGTTGGGGCAACAGGCCCCTGTGTCATGGGGCTGGGCCAGGCACCAGCCTGCCTCTCACCCATGACTTGGCAAGAGCTCTGAGTGTGGTCTTCTCTCCAGCCAGCAGACACAGGCAGTCGACGGGCAGTGGCTACCAGTAGGTAGGGATGCTGGTAAGCAGGGATGACCACGGGAGGTCCAGCCAGGCTGGCCCCAGGGTTGTTTTAAGTGACCTGTTTTAATTGGGCATGGCTGTCTCCTTGCCTTGTTCTGCTGTGCTGATACAAGACCCAGGAAATCATTATCCCCACCAAGCCGGGGTCTGCAGCTGATGAGGACAGCTAAGGGGAGAAGATGGGGGGTGCTGCGTCGTGACCATTTATGCTCAACAGGAGGGTGGCCATATTCTCATCTGATGACTAATAGGAAGGCTGCTAACGCTTATTGAGCACTCATAGTTCTAAGTGCTTCACACACATTAGCCTGGTCAATTCGCACCACGACCGCATGAAGTAGATGACAACTATCCTCCCTTTACTGACGAGGAACTGAGTATTAAGAGGAGAACTGGTCTATCCGAGACCCAGATAATATGTGGTAGAACAAGGATTTAGACCCAAATGCTCTAGCTTCATAACCCCCTCTTTTGACCGTAAAATAAAGATTAATAAAAATGAAGGCTGACTTAAATTTTGACTCAACATCGAAGACCAAACTCCGCCACGAGCTGTTGGTTTTTTTTTGGTCGGCCTTATTTGGAGTGAGAAGGGATTTAGGAAGAGTGTTTAAAGTAGAAAAGTATTGATTCAAAGCATACAGCCATTCCCAGCGATTTCACTACACTTGATGAAGGCTGTCTTCTTCCTTGCCCCTGTTAGCCAAAAGGTTTGACCTCAAGCTGGCCAGCAGGAAGGAGCTTAATAAAAATGGGAAGTGTTTGAGCAGAAGAACAGTGCCAGCTAGGCACAGGCACTGAAGACTTGTGAGTGGCTGCCGAAAATCTAATTAAAGCAGAGGCTCCTCGAATTCATTAGTTTATTCAAAATATTTATTGCGTACCTTCTCCGTATCAGGCATTGTTCCGAGTACAGCAGATGCAAGAGGAAAGGGGGGTAAGGGAGTGCTGAGTGAGGAAAGGGTCCAGTTTTAAATGTGGTGGTCAGGAAAGTTGAGTCTAAAAGGCTGGCATTTGAGTAAGATGGTGAGGGAGGTGAGGTGACTAGTGGGCTGCACAGGTGTCTGGGGGGGAGAAGGAACAGCCAGTGTAAAGGCGAAGTTAAGCACGCTTGGCGCACTCAGGGGACATCAAGGAGGCCCATATGGCTGGAACAGAGTGATCGAGGAGAACATAGTAGGAGATGAGGTCAGAATGGTAATGGAGGTGGGAAAGATTATAAACAGGATCTGTATACATAAGCTTCATTTAAAGAAACGTCCCCCCCCAATAATTAAATTAAATTAAAAACAATAAACATTCCCAGTGTACCTGAGTCAAGGAACAAAATATGAATGATGGCATCCCCCAAGAGTCAAGGAACTCCTAGCCGGAAGGTCACAGGAGAATGCAGTTGGCTCCATGTTGGCTTGACTTGGTTCTCCCAACCTTGAGATGTGCTTTTGTAAAATAAGACAAGACCATAGAAACTGGGGCTTTTACTGAATGGGCAGATGAACTTGGCAACCTTCTAGGGATGCCAAAAGCTATGCTAATGAGAAGAAAGCAGATTTAACACCCAAAACAGTGCCTGGAATCCCATCATTAAATGTCTAACTCTTTGGATTCTGAAGGCAATAAGTAGAGATGAGAGGGTACCAAAGACCAACCCTACCTATTTCATAATGCTGTCAAATATTGGAATATGTATCATTCCCTCTTTACTTTGTTCTCTCAACTCTCAGACCTCCTTTCCAGCATCTTGCGGCTTCCTATCCTCCGAAATGCCCATCAAGAATTATTGTTGGTTTCCTGAAGTGTTCAGAGCTATTGGGCCCAAAACTCTCATATTGAAAGCTTTTTAGGAAGTTACCAATGAACACTTCTATTCTTTATGGTTCTTGTCTTAGGCTAAATGGGCAACAGTCCCACAAATCCAAGAACGGGTGTGCTTTACGTTGTCTGGGGCGGTGGCCGGGGCAGGGGGGGATAAGTCCGGCTCCGTCACTCACCAGCTGTGTTACTTCTCTGGGCCTCAGTCTTCTTATCCACACACTAAGAATTGTAACTCCTGCCTCATAGAGATTTTGTGAAGTTTAGACTTAAAGTCTATAAAGTACCTGGCATGAAGCAAAGCAGAGAGAAAGGAAGGAATTGGCCCACTAGTGCCTGTGTCCCACCTGTAAAAGGAAGGTGCTGGCTAAGCCATTCATTCAGCAAATAGTTTGTGAACACCTTCTCTGTGATAGTTGCTGCACCAGCACCCACAACTTCAATACTTAATTCTTCGGGGAAACAAAATGTAAACGACCACGTCTGAAGGACTCCATGAAGGGTCTACGAAGGCCTGCCTGTCAGCCTGCCATCACTCATACAAAAGTGAATTTCAAGACCTCTCTAGGGCAAGTTTTTGCCTCACGTTTTTCTCCTTCCTTGTTTTCACTTACTGCCTTATTGCCATGATTCTAGCAAGTATTTTAAATCAGTTATGAAGTTAGGACATGCCTTTATAAATGCAAAGTCCACAGTGTTTCATGTTGATGGCTACTACATGATAAATACTCATGATTCCATTAACACCCTCCCTTTAATGCCCAGTAGGCCCTTCCCCGTACTCTCCCTTGAACTGTGGGTTCCCAGAGCTCCTGAAAGGAATACAAAGCATCCACATTATTAGTGTGACTTAACTATTTGTATAACATGGCAGGTATGCAAAATGTTCTCTGATGATTTTTTATAACTTCCTGATCTGAGCATCAATTTTTTATTTACAACTATATACTAGGATCTGCTTCATCATAACACCCTCAACCAGCTATTCCAATGTCCTCTCTCAGAAGAAAAGACACTTTTTTATTTACTTACTTACTTACTTGTGTATTTGGTATCAGAAGCAATATTTTACAAAGTACATTGGAAGGAACATCAGTTACCTAAGAGTTAGCTACTCAGAAAAAGAGTTTAATGGTATCTATCACAAGTCAAACAAAGTGAAATAGGCAACTTGTCAATTCACAATAGAGTTTCAGTTTGCAGCATTTCCTAAAATCATAAAACTAGTATGTTGAAGACTTACATGGAGATTACATGGAGAATAATACTGAAAGCGCTTGTGGGTGTTTGATTTCCAACAATTCCTATAAATTTGTTTGCCAGGAGTCAAAGTCATTCCCCTGCACCTGGGGGATAACTCAGACAATTCTATGACTTTTCTGACAACTCAGACAGTAACTCAACTTTGAGATGCAAATAGATCAATCAATACTTCAATCTTCTGGGTCTGCTGCACCAGGCGAGTGGCATACCTTCACACAATGGGCACACCTGGTTTTGTCTCTCTCCCTGAACTTGTTTATCCTGACTTCTGGCCCTTCTGTGGTTGGAGCACAGGGCTGCGGGATTGGGGTAGAAGGAGAGTGTAAGAAAGTTCCTCCTTGATAGGTACCTTCATAAGACAGCTTTGAGATCTCTGGGCCTGCCAGGTTTGAGAGATGCCTTGCTTTATTGGGTGCACTTTTGTGGGATTTCAGAGGGTCCTCTGCTAGGCCCCCAGCTACCTCTCCCTTGATCTGACCCTCAGCAGCTACAGCCATGGGATGCACATCACTGACATCCTCACTTTGAGGGCCTTCTCCATTGCAGGCTGCCCTTTGGGGTGGGAGCCCTTGTTAAAGGACCCTGCAGGAAACAGATGGAAAACTCCAATGGAGTCACTGAAGGGAGGTTAACGAAGGGTCTATTTATAATGGGATGGGCAGGAGAGAGTGAGACTAAGGAGAGATCAGAAGTGACCTAACATTGGCAAGAGCAGAGCATGTTACAATCCCTAAGCTTAAAGGGACATGTGAAGGGACACCTATAGGAGATGACCACCTAACCCAGAACCATGACTTTCCATAACACGTTTTGCTAGCCTATCACCCAGCCGAGAGGCAGCACAGGGAATGAATGCCCTTATCTCTCTCCTCACATTCTCCAATCTCCCCTGGTGCCACCTATTGGGCAAACCCAACCGGAAGTCAGAGGGCAGTCAAGGGAGTCCTGTCAAGGTAGCTTATAGAGGTCAGCCTCCTAGGGCACGGAGCACAGTGCAGAAGGGTGATGAGTGGATTTAGAAGGGTGTATCCACTCATGACCTCAAGAAGATATTCTTAACATGGGCTCTACCGTAGACTGGCCCTCACCTGGCCACTCAGGTGGCCTCACTTCGACTGCATTCTCTCTTAACTCTGCGCATTCCAGGTGTTCCAGACATCTCTCAGTGGCCCTAACCATATGCTAGCTCCTTCCACCTGGAATGCTCTTTATCTACTCTTATCTTAGTGAAATCTTTTTCATTCTTTTTTTTTTTTTCTGTAATTCAATTTCTTGAAAATAGTAAGGATTGGGTTCTTTTTTTTTTAATATAATTTATTGTCAAATTTGTTTCCATACAACACCCAGTGCTCATCCCAACCAGTGCCCTCCTCAATGCCCATCACCCACTTTCCCCTCTCTTTCTCATTCTTTATGATTCATTTTCAGCATCACTTACCTAGGGAATTTTCCACAATTTTTAAAATTTAATAAAAAAAAACCCTGTACTTCTTTTATACATTGCTTTGAGCATTTGAGATTCATTAATTATTTTTAATTAAAGTTATTTCTCTCTTTTCCTCTGGACACAAGCTCCTTGAGGGCAGGGGCTTGGCCTAGAGAAAAGGGCTACTTTTTTCTGGAGTCTCATACATAGCAAGAGCTCAAGAGGCGTTCAACAGGTGATTGGTTTCCCCTGTTGAGGCCTCAGTTTCCTTAGTTAGAAAATGAAGGACTCCACGTGGCTGAGGACAGAAAGGCCCTTTGAGCTCTCAAATTCTCTGAAATGTAAATGGTATTCCCACAGGTGAGACCTTCTTGACTTCTCTGTCAAAAAACTTCTTCCAAGTTTATACATTAACCAGAGAATACAGTAGGGGGAGAAGGTTAGGAAATCTCAGATTACTTACGAGAGGCAAAAAAAAAAAAAAAAAAAAAAAAAAAAAAAAAAAAAAATAGCATTACAGTGGATGTATACAGTTTCACAAGGAAATGAGCAATCTCTTCTTTGATGGAGTATGTGAAAGCTAAACTGGAAGGAATAATTAGATTAAATGGTGATGTAAACTGGAAAGGAAGCCTTACTTCCTGCACTGGGCCAAATGTCTTACAGGTGTCAGCAGGACCCACCAGCTCAGTAATTAGAGTGTTCTAACTGTCTCCACTTAACTATGTGCAAGTGATTGAAAACGGGAGTTTCATTGGGCCCCTGGCACGAGAACATTTTGGTGAAACGAGCTTTGTTCTTAGTTACAAGGGATAAAATAAAAAACAGGATTCGTGGTAAATGGGTGTTGTAATGACTTCTTTTTCACCCCACACAGCCCGGAGTTCTGCTAGTGTGTGCCCCAGGGACTTGTAACCCCAAAGAGTGCACACCCAAGGGGTGCCCCGAGTGTGAAACTGGAATGCAAAACTCTGACTTGAGAGCCAGCAGTTTTATCAAGAGCTTGCTTTTCCACTGATAAGGGATGCAATCTTGGGAAAGCCAAAGCCTGAACTGCCTGATGGGCAGAAGGAGACGTGGTGACATTTCTGATATACAGAGAAAGCTTCTGATGTCCAGCAGAAGCACCAGAAAACGAAAATTAGCTTTGGACCCGGGCAAACTTGCATTCTAACCTATGCCTGGCCATCTGCAATGTGGGTGACATTAGGCAAGCCACTCGTCCTCTCTGAGCCTTAGCTGCCTTGTATAAAAGCTTGAGTAAACAGACCCACATCACAAGCCTGCTTGAAGTGAGTTAGCATGTCCTCTATCACACGGTAGCCACAACAAAGCTCTGATAGATGGATCGGTCAGCCCCTCTCATATCCAAGAAGCCAGTCTTCTACTTTATTCATTCATATATCTACTTATTTAGCAAATTTGTACAGAGTGCCTACTATGTGCCTAGCCCAGGTTATGTGCTCATCAGCAAGGCACCCATGGTCCCTGTCCACATGAGCCTTGCAGACTAGATGAGGTAGGAGAGCACAGACATCAAACAAACAGACAAGTCTATAAAAGAAAATGCATAGTCCTGTGAAAGCAGTTAGTGCTGAGTGTTCTTGAGATG
Organism: Prionailurus viverrinus; assembly: GCF_022837055.1. Lineage (NCBI taxonomy): Eukaryota > Metazoa > Chordata > Mammalia > Carnivora > Felidae > Prionailurus > Prionailurus viverrinus. Next base: position 164,669,286 of record NC_062568.1, on the reverse strand, counting down.
ACAGAGCTCGAGGAAAGCTGCTTTGAGGAAGTGACATTTAAGCCAAGAATTAAAGAATGGGTTGGTAGTATACAGGTGAAATGTAGGCAAAAGACAACTCTAGACTGTGAGAAGAGCCTGTGTGAAGCCTTGGAGGTGGGGAGGGAGAAATGAGAGAAGGTCTGGATGGCTACACTTTCGTTAACCAGGGGAAGAAAGGTGCATGCTGAGGCTAGAGAGGTGAGCAGAGACCGACTGGGTTTAATCCTACATGTAGAGGAATACCTCCCTCCATACTCCTTTTAGGGGGCAGAGTCCCCTCCTGGGTCCCTGGCTCCATGATTATCAAGGCCACCTGGGAGAGCAGATAAGACATGGTCTGCATGGAAAAAGACCTGTGTCCTAATCTCAGATTTGCCACCTAATCGTTGTAAAGTATGTCTTAAGCACACGGCTTCATTTCTGGATGCCTCAGTTTTCCTTTCCCCAAGCGATATACATTTGAGCAAAATCATCCAACCTAACTAAGATTCTCATATTCTCAATTTCTTGCTAACTTCCTTGGATATCAGTGGGCCTGTCACTTCCAGAAACGAAGTGAAGGGAACATGGGCTCCGATCAGTCCTGCCCTGAAGGTCTCAAGAGAGGTGCTTAAGAAGAAGGAGGAAACACCAGGGCCCCACAGAGGATGTACCGTCAGTAACGTAAAAGCTGTCAGGGCAGAGACACTGTTCCAGGGCTCCTGCCAGCCTTTGGGGAGGAAAGAGAAGCATTCTGCTCCCCAGGAGCAGAGCCTGCAACGTGATCCCCCAGGGGCGGAGCTGCACTGAGGACATCTGGAACAAAGGGGCCTTTAGATTTTCCACTCTGCTCTGGTCTGTAATCAGTTTAGCTTCCAGTCTACCGGTCCGTAGATTAGTCAAACCTCTAGTGATTTTGGCTTGGTGGGCACAGGCCAAGTCAGGTGGAAAGTTAAGACAATTATCCAGATGATTCTAGTCTTGAAGAAAGAGAAAGAGTACTGAATTCAGGGCCTGGCACAGCTTGGCTTCCTGTAAGCATCAGCCTTGCCCGATCATTGCACAGCCCTCTGTGTAGGCCGGGTGGTCCTGTTAATCCAAGGAACCCTAATGGACAGTTAGAATCTGAAACAAATGAATAGTACTCCCCCAGCAAGGCTTTGTTGCGGTGAGTTGCGGTGGCCTCACTCAACACTAACCCCTGGAGAAATGGTCATGATTAGCCTGTATTTGAGAATCAGAAACTTATAACTTAGGCAAATAAGACCAAGTGACAGGTAGGAATTAGTAAACTATAAAATAGTCAACCTAATTGTTATGGGGTTTAGAGAAAGAAGCTGCCAGTAGGGCTGAGGTCACTGAGGTCAAGGAGGACGATTTACAGAGGTTGCTGGACTTAAAGAAGGAGGAACTTTCCAGCACAAAGGAAGGAAGAGAACAATCCCAACAGTGAGTTAGATAAACAAAGCAAGGAGATAAGAAAGAACACAGAGAATTTAGAAGAAAGCAAGGAATTCAAAATTTAATCCTATTTGAGGTCCCAGCCAGTAGTGGAATCTTGACTAAGGTGCTCCGTTATGGGTTGAATTGTGTTTCCTAAAAAGATCTGTCGAAGCCCCAATCCCCAATACCGGTGAATGTGACTTTATACAGAAATAGGGCCTTTGCAAACGTTGAATCAAGTTACAATGAGGTCACTGGGGCGGACTTTAATTCGATACGACCAGAGTCCTTATAAGAAGAGACACAGGGAGACACAACTTGTGAAGACAGAGGCCGAGATGAGAGTGGTTGCAAGCCAGGACTGCCAAGGATAGCAGCAGGAGCTAGGAAGAGTCAAAGAAGGTTCCTCACCTACAGGTTGCAGAGTGAGCATGCAATACCTTGATTTTGGACTTCTAGCTTCCAGAGCCATGAGACAATACGTTTCTATTGCTTTAAGCCACCTAGCTTGTGGCACTTGTTAGTTACAGCAGCCCTAAGAGACTTACACATTCTTAAGGACATTCGCTTAGTCTTACTGAAGGTGCAACCATCTGTCACAAGGACAGTGTTAAGGGACGTGACGTGACACTTGGAAAAGTGCTCTGCATTCCCCAGAAGGAATCCCATTGCCAAACAAAGGGACTGTACTCCCATACCCTGAGAGGACACGGGGTGGAAAGGAGGTAGAAGCTGACAATAGAAAGAATGGAGACATTTTGGTTTGTGGGAAAAGGTATGAGCTTTAGAGTCAAATGCACCAAGACTCTGCCCCCTACAGCCTGTGCAACCAGAGGTTACTTCCCCCTCTGGGCCTCCATCTTCTCAGCTAGAAAATGGAAATGATCATTGAACGTAGTTCACAGAGGCACATGATTTTTAAAGAAATAATATGCACACAAAGCTCTTAGCACAGAGCCTGGCCCCTACCTCCCTGGCCCCAGGCCTTACCTTGGGGACCTCCCAAATGCATACACTTCCACCCACAGCTGTGCCTTTGTCCCTACAAAATACACGGGCTTCAACCTCAACCCAGACACCTCCATACATCTCCCCTTATCCAAATATCTCTCAGCCTCTGGTCCACTCTTGTCCCCATGATCAGTCCAGCCTCATGACATCGGCCTCCTCTGAAACTTGTAACACATAAGAGGCTTTGCCACCAGGAGACACTAGAAATCAACTTGCCTTTTTGTAATATATGCTGCCTTCCACCCCAGGTCACTACCTTCGCCAAAAGCCAAAGAAAGGAACCCAGCATCCTTCAATGCTCACTCGAAGCCAGACCTTGTACTGGGCACTTTCCATCCATTCCTTAGCATTTCATTTAATTTCACTTAATTCCATCCTCATGATACCTCTGTAGCGTGTCTCTAACCCCTTCATCTCCTCGCGGTGGAACAGCTCCTGCCACATAAGTAGGTGCTCAGTAAAAGCTGTTCTGCTATGCTAATACCTTTAGTTCACTTGGGCCAGTGTGAAAGAAGAGCCAAAGAAAAGCAAGAGGACCTTTTGTGTCTCCAGAAAACTGTTCGCCACTGCAGCCAGCCAACAGGGAAGGGGTTTCTCCTTTTGAAACTGGCTTGAGAGCCCAGAGTTTGCACACGAGCCTCTGCCCAGCACACCTTGACCCGCCCTACTTCCAGGGCTGCTGACCCCTGCCAAGCTAACCGTCAAGAGAATAATCTTGTTATTGGTAACCTCTTCCCAACACAGCCTCACCACAGGACAGCCTATTAGGCCGTCGGGCCCTATTAGTGCTCGTAGCAGGGCGGTCGAGTGTAACTGGATCCTGGGCTGTGTGCTAAATGCTGCATCTGGAGCTACTCTCTCTGGGCACCGATGAGGCCCTGCTCCCTCCTCATCCTTGAAGGTCTTCTGAAGAATGGCTCAGGTTTCTGAAACCTGCTGGAAGTGAAGATAGCGCCCAGAGTACAGGGTCCTCACCCCCACATAGAAGAACCAAGCAAATCATGGCGGACAGCTGCTCTTCCCAGTCTCATGCCTAATGTGGGCACTCGGAGAGTAAACATATGAATGCGCCCTGTCTTCTGATGGATTTACTCCACCGATATTTATTGAACAGCACCTATATGGCAGGCATCGTTCTGGTACTGGGGTTATATCTGCGACCCGAACAGAAAGCAAGCTCTGCCTTGTAGAGCTTGTGTTCTCACAGGGAGAGATCTAGAATAAGTTTAATTTTGAGAGGAAATTACAGAGACTGTGTATTCGTTCCCCAGGGCTGCCATAACAAAGCACCACAAATTGGGTGGTTTAGACAACAGAAATGCAGTGTCTCACCCAGAGGCTGGAAGTCAGCAGGCCTGGTTCCTTCTGAGGGCTCTGAGGGAGGGGTCTGAGGGAGGGGTCTGTTCCGAGCCTCTGTCCTTGGCTTCCACATGGCCATCTTCTCTCTGTGTGTCTTCATATCATCTTCCCTCTGTGTATGTCTCTATGTTTACTTCTTACATTTTCCCTTTTTGTAAGGACACCTGTCCCATCTCACTTTGCCTTGATGACCTCTGTAAAAGACCCTACCTCCACATGAAGTCATATTCTGAGGTCCTGGGGGGTCAGGACTTCAACATACGAATTTCAGGAAAGAGGATACAATTCAACCCACAACAATGCTAGAATAACGTTCTAACTTAGAATGATAACTGAGTTATGTGACGAACATTGTAACTTGGACGAATAAGTGCTCTGGAAAAATGAAGCAGGCGAGAAAGACAGGAGGGCCAGGGCATGAGGGAGCCCTATTAAGCAAAGCAATCAGGAAAGAACATTCTAGGCAGAAGGGAAGGCCAGAGCAAAGGCCCTAGGGCAGGGGTAAGACTGGAATGTTCTAGGAAAGCAGAGAGAGGGATGTGGCTGGGGCCGAGCAGATGAAAGGGGGAAGGGTAGGAGAAGAGGCCGGACAGGAGAGTGTGGAGGAGGCAGATCACATACGCAAGCCACAGCTTAAGTGAGAGGGTCTGGGGAGGCACGTTCTCCGTAGGACGGCCTGTTCTCCTGTAAGTTGTGGTGTCGTCGGGGTAAAGAAATTGGTCTGCACGGTAATGTTTTGTGTCTGTAGCTTGTACAGGGCTTGTCTCACCTTCTGCTCCATCCACTCTGTGGCCCTAGACCGTGTGCTCCAGGCGCCGGTACGGGATTCTTCTGAGACTGCGTCTTCCTGTGTCCACAGACCCATTTCCTCAGACTTCTTGGCTCGTGAACATCCCAGGCCTTCTGCTACACGTACCAAATTGGCCTCAGTGGACCAGCGTGTTCTAACATTCCCCGTCATGGGGCTGTCCCTGGCCTCTCGTTTCTGCACCATCCCACGGTGCAAAGAAGAGCGAGCAAGCATCTGAATAAGAACCAGAAATAATAAACACTTCAAAAATTGCCTTCCTAGGAAACCGAAGCCTGTAAAAGCCTGTACTAACTACACGGTAAAGGGTGGAAATAGTTCCGCTCCCAGACACGGCCAAGGGATGTGTCATTAGAGGGAGCAGCGTTTGCTTCTGAGAGCCATCGCCTACACCCAGGGTGAATCTGAAAATTCCCTCACTTCGTTCTCCTGACTGACCCCAGTGGCTTGGACCCCAACAGGCAGCTTTTTATCTTAAGAATTGCTAATATCGACTGGGGAGCTGCCATGTGCCAGGCACATTATAAATGTCTGCTTCTTTAATCTTCACGGGTATTACTGTAGCTATCACTATTCCCATTTTATAGATGCAGAAACTGAGCCTCGGAGTCGTTATTTTGGCCGAAGATCACACAAGAATGTCAAAGAATGGTGGAGCCAGGGCTTGAACCCAGGCTTCAAAGCCAGTTTACTTCCCCCCAACATATCTTGCTGTGGTCCAGAAACCCAGTTTGGAGAGAAGTCTCTACTTGAAACTTTCTCTCACTTAACATGCATGTGAAAAGTTTCCCTGTATGCTTCTCCTCTCTCTGACTAAAAAGCGTATCTCACTACAAAATCCCAATGTTCAAATGTTAAAATAGGTTTCCTCTTTTCCGTGTCCATCTCCTGTATTATTCCTTTATGAAGCCTTTACCCACAGTCCCTTTCCTCCAAAAAAATCTGGATATATTCTCTCTATACTTTGAAACACGCGTAAAATAAGCATGAGTTTGGGAGTCAAATGGACCTGTGGCCATAGCTGAACTTTGTGACATTAAACAAGTTATTTACATCCCCCGAACATCACCTTCTCATGAATACCATGAGGATTAGAATGTCTACCTCAGGAGGTTTTCGTAAGGATTAAAAGAAATAATGTACAGCAAGTAGCTAGTAGTTGCTCATTGAATGTAAGCACTTTCTCCAGCTCTCTAATAACCCTGAGAATTTCCACATTATGGACTCACTATTTATGGCTTGCCTTTGAAGCTACAGTCTCTTACTTATTTTTTAGCTCCTTTTGGTAGTCTAGAAATGCTTATGGAATAGGTTTCAGTTGCAAGTTACTAACCTTTCCTGAAAGGAAAAAGAAAGGAGAGGAGAGGAGAGGAGAGGAGAGGAGAGGAGAAAGGGGAAGGGGGAGGGGATGGGGGAGGGGGGAGGGGGAGGAAGGCACAGAGAAGGGAAGAAAAGAGGGAGGGAGGCAATCCCATGGAAGCAATCAGTGAAAGAAAGAAGCGCTCAGACGGAGGCCCCCACAGCCAAGAAGGTTGAGGAAACACAAAGTCAAGTTGACTTGTTTTCCACAGCTGTCAGGAACTTGCCCCTTTAGGAGCTGCATCCTTTGTTATCCACATTCATGCACACAAACATGTGCACTTTTTTTTTTTTAGTTTATTTATTTATTTTGAGAGAGAGAGAGAGAGAGAGGGAGAGCAGGGGAGAGGCAGAGAGGGAGAAAGAGAAAGAATCCCAAGTTCAGAGCCCAGCACAGGGCTTGAACTCACGAACCATGAGATCATTGCCTGAGCCGAAATCAAGAGTCGGATGCTTAACCAACTGAGTCAGCCAGGCGCCTCTGAACACGTGCACTTTTCAATAGCTGATAAGTGGCAAAAGATGGGAAATTTAGTCAAAGCCTCCCTCCATGTGTTAAACCCAAACCGAAGTGCAGAGTAACTCTGTAGGTATCACAAAGTTCCATTTTGCTCCTCACCCACACCTCACTGTGGAAGCCAAAATAGGCAGGTCATGGTGCCCAACAGGCCAGCATCAGGTCCCTCTTCCTCCCCTTGGTGAAGGAAAATCTAGTCTCAGGCGAGAGCTGCGGAGCTGTTTCCTCTCCATCTGATGATGGCAAGTGAAGGAGAAGAAATGGAGCCCCCTGCCCCCACTACTTCTAAGTCAATTAGAACCTGCTGATTTCCCTAACAGGATTATCTCTGTCCTTCCCCAGAGCCTTTTCCATTAATGAAGTGATCAATGATGTCTCCCTCACTCACACATCAGAGTCCTTCGTAACACCCAGATCATTTAGGAACCTAAACAACCAAATGCAGAGTTGGGAATTCTTACTTTTAAAGTCATCTTTATGGCCATTTGCTCCCTCCAAAAAAGTGTTTTAATACTCATGAAAATACTTTTTCTGCGCGGCATTATTCCAGTCTGTTATTACTAGGCTCAGGGGTGAGTCATGATGGTTCATTTCTAGCAACACCTAGGCAGGAAAAAAGAGGGGATAGAGACATATTCTGTTCACTGGGTGACAAAGAGTGTTCTCCAACCCCACCCCCGCCCCAGTCCATCAGAAACTTGGAAATAATGAATGAAATAAACGGGATAATCCACAATCCACGGGGAAATTTAATCATATGTAAGCAGAAATTGAGACATGTATCTATAAAAGTATTAGTAAAGGATATTGGAAATCCCCCAAAGCCTTCCCTACAGTCAGAGTGATCTTCCTAAACCACAAATAGGATTACTTCACAACCTGCTTAAAACTTTTCAATAGCTTCCCCTTGTTAGGACGACAAAGTCCTCACCACTTAACTGGGCTAGGAGACCTTGCAGTTCTCAACCCTTTCCTAGCCTCGCCCCTGGTACCCTCCTAATCCTGTCTCCACTGGGCCCCCCTTCCACACCCATACATGCATGTGCACGTGCGTGCACACACACGCGCACACACACATGCACAAACACACACACAAATGCATATGCACACCTTCCCCCTACTCCTATCGATCTTTAAGGCCCAGACCAGATGTCACTTCTTCCAGGGAGCCCTCTAGAACTGTAGATTAGATGCCTTTCCTATGACTGCCCAGTGGCACTTCATATTTCCCTATCGTAACCCTTCTACACTGTTTTGTGATTGCTAATTTCCCTGCGTAGTTCCCCTAACTAGATTACAGGATAAAGACTATATATATTTATACTGTCTACCATTGCAGCCTTGGGATCTAGGACAGGGCCTAGCTCAATAAGTACTGGTCAAATTAAACTGAGTTGAAGAGACTGAATTTAATATAACCTGGAAAATCTTAGGCAGGCCTGGCACATGGCAGGTACACAGTAAATATTGTATGGAATTGAATTAAACTGAATATGACTTGGATCATCTCAGGAAGGCAAAACCGAGATTAACTGCATTTCAGGAAGCTAGTGGATGGTTAATGGGATCAAATGGTGTTGCCATATGTGATGGACGATGGTGGTATTAACCAAAGGGGAGAGGTCATAGTGGAACAGGAAAATAATTAGCACCGCTAAAGGGAAGAACTGGTTGTTTCTACCCAGCCCCGCTTAAGAGAAGAAAGTCAGTGCACTAATCACTGACTCCAGCTGGCCACCAGAGAGGGTGCTCGGCTGGGGCAGAGGACTCGTCAGGCCTCATCATCCCTCAAGATGCTTGGCCTCCTTTTGTCGGATTCACTCTTCACCAAATATCCCATAAACTTCCCCTAAAGATTTTCCACCCGGAGACCAGGTACTGACCCCAGCATTTCCTTTTGGCTGCTCTGTCTCTCACTGAAAATGAATAAATTGGCCCTGATCGTGCGCTGCCCTCCCGGAAGCCAAGCTAGTAGGAATCTGTCCTGACCACTGGTCCAAATTCTAAATTTACAGAACTGCCCAGGCTGAGCAGTCTGTGGTCCCCCCAGAAGACCCTGCTGTCCCATTTCTTCTAGACACAGAGGGAAACCAACCTAAGATCTGCGTAACTCAGTGAACACAGAAGCTGAGGGGATGGACTCTGCCCAGAAGCTGGCTACACTGGGGCCATCAGGCGATGAAGGCACCACATGAAACCAGGCAATGGCAGGCAGGCAGACATTCAGGGCTGGAGATAGTCTTTGGTGGTGGGAACCTCTCAGCTGGACTGGCGTTTCAGGCAGACTCAAGCTGTGGGGAGTGGCACACATGACCAGTGACATGAAGCAGGACTTTGGGGCAAGACTCCACTTGTAGGCAGATGGAGTAAGGAGCCTGGGACAATAGTAATCATATTCTAAGCCTGGCTTCCGTTTATTGAGCGCTGACTATGTTCCAAGCAATGTCGTTGGTGTCTTTATAAACATTATCTAATTAAATCTTTCAACAATCCTGTGATCCAGATACCAACACCTCAATTTACAACGAAGAAACCACTCTGGCTACAATTGCCAATATTTGGCTTTTGTTTAACCACCACCAAAAAAAAGGCAATTTCATGTGGTTCGATCCAATAGTTGCTGGCTCCATGGACACTGACCCAAGAATCTAAAAGATGAACACCATGCTAGAAGTGAACAGAGAGGACAGAAGTGAAATAGAGAAGGGGTCGATATGACACAACCAGCTAGGACTTGAGGGAATGATGGCCTCAGTGTGGACAAGTTCCAAAATGCTGTTGTCAAGGCCCCAGCAAGTGATGGCAGGGTTTCTGGCCGAGAGGTCTGGTCCCACAGATAAGCCAGGTGTTGTTTATTAGTCAAGTCACAAGAGAAGTCACAGACTGAGCTGCCCCCTCTCCCAATACCCAGAGGCCCAAACAGCCATTCACGTCTCTGTCAGCCCTTGCCGAGCCTCTTTCTGTGAACAGAAATCAGATCACATGTTGCCTGAAGTCAGATATGTGACCAGACTCAGTGCACTGTGCAAGATTTCACCAATGATGAAAATAACTTTCTCCTGCTGCATTTAACATCTGGTGTCACAGATTTTTGCTGAGAGCCATAAAATCACTAACTTGCAGAGAAAACCTCATTGTTGAAAAAATACATCTATGGAGGGGTGGGAGGCAGCCAGAGCCTGGCTGTGATCTGGGGCTGTCTCAATGTTCATGGCGGCCCCTTGTCTCCTCTGTGGACAGCGACTTTAACGAGGCCTCGGGAGGAATCTGGGGCAGTAAAGACAGATAGACCCAGGCTAGTGACTCTGTCACTGACTAGCTGAGGTACCTTGGACTGGTTCCTTAACCTCTCTGATCTTCCTTTTCCTTGTCAAGGGGGAAGAAAAAAAAAGGATAAAAATAACCACCTGCCAGGGTATCTCCGTACATTCAATGAAATAACATATGTGACAGTGCCTGGCACAAGAGTAAATGCTAGCTTCTTTCTCCTTTCTTTTCCTTTTCTTTTTTTTGCTCTCTGACATTTCCTTTCAGACCCAAGTCGGCTTGCACACTGTGGCATTTGTCAGAGACTCGTACATGTAGCAAGCTGGGCCCAAGTCGCCGTTAGCTGGGACCCCATGCGCTGCTTGGGGCGGTGGCACCCGCGTTCTGGTCCTTCTCTTCCAGTGCCATAGAAGCTCTTTTGGGGAAAGGGGTGGTGCCCATTCACCAGAGCCTGTGCTCGCGGCAGATGTGTGGCACATACCGAGCTGTATGACGTCAAGAAGCAGCAGGAAGGGAGGACGTGGCACCACGGTGCGTTATGTCAAGCAGCCCTTCTCTGGCAAGCTCCCGCTCTGGCCGGGTCTGGTGTGAGGCCTGCAAGTGCAGGGATTAAGTGATAAACGGGAGAGCCCCAGGGGCCCCCTTATTTACCTGATAAGTGAGGGGCTAGGGTGGGAGGGCTTGCTCCTTATAACTGTAATCATAGACTGGGGGCCTGCCGTGGCCAGGCCAGCCACATTTGAGACATCCTCTCTCCCACTCGTCATTCTCACGGCTGCCCTCAAAATTCACGTGAAGCCTGATTTCCCTTGTGTCTACGTGTTGCTGTGGGTACCGTGTGCAGACGCAACAACAAGACATGATTGACCCTGCCCTGCCCTTCCCCACTGCATGACCTCGACCTCGGAACCTACTCCAGTTGGTATAAATATATGCTCAGCGCACATTCAATCTCCCAGGTCTCTTTGTCCTCTCTCTCTCTCAGCCTGTTTCTGCCCTCCTTCCCCCTCCTCCTTCCCCTCCCTCCTCCCTCCCAGCTGCCCCCTACCTGAGCCCTTCCCCCAGCTGCCCTGGGTCCTGCACATAGCCCAGCCACTCTGCCCATATTTTTAACTCTCACTTACTATCTCCACCGTTATCGCCATTTTTGGCTGCAGGCCACAGCAAACAGAATGTGAGAAAGCAAAAACTAATGAGCTTCTTCAAGAGAGTATAGGGAGCTTCTGTTATTTCATTTAGTCCTCAGAGTTTAACTTCTGGCACTTCCGTCACATCTCCAAATGGTAAGTGAAGGTTGTTACTTTTCAATTTGGTTGGGCTGTGTAGCACATTTCATCAATTAAAATGCACCCTCAGTGCAAAATCACAACAGGGCCGGCAGGAAGGGTGCTAGTGTGTGAGGGAGTTGGTGGGTTGTTTTTTTTTTTTTTTCCAAACTTACTTTTGTTCCATGTAGCTAAGATCTGTTCGAGGCACCCTTTTGCTCCAAACACCACCACCGCTCACGGAAAGCAACATGTGTGCAATCAGTCCGTGGCCGTGCTCAACCCTGACTGGCTGAGGACCCTGCAGGCCCTGGACCCAGGGCGAGCCCAGGTCTCTGGATTTAGCCCAGGCTCTGCTGACTGGCCTCCAACCTACAGAGTGACCTGGAAAGGTCATTCAACCTGTCTGGACACTGTTCCTGACTTACCCATCCCTCGCCCCTAGGCCACAAGAGGAATTCTCCAACTGGAACGATCTCCAGAAGGGGAAATGAATGAATGGAGTAATAAGCTTCACCGGCTTCCCTGATATTTGTTCAGGCAACAGATACTTAATGCACATTTACTACATACCACGTACTATCTGGCCTCAATATTTGAAAATGTTAGATTAGAAGACTTAAACTTCCTCTCCATCCTTCCCTGCCATATTGGGGGTCGATTGATTTGAGTCACCATGAAAGCTTATCCCCTCAACTGTCCATTCTTTGTACCTATAAAAATTGCATGGAGGGGCGCCTGGATGGCTCAGTCAGTTGAGCGGCCGACTTTGGCTCAGGTCACGATCTCGCGGTCCATGAGTTCGAGCCCCACGTCGGGCTGTGTGCTGACAGCTCAGAGCCTGGAGCCTGTTTCGGATTCTGTGTCTCCCTCTCTCTGCCCCTCTCCCATTCATGCTCTGTCTCTCTCTATCTTAAAAATAAATAAACGTTACAAAAAAATTTGCATGGAGGGAGAACTAGGGATGCACGTTTCAAAAAAATTATTGTTGTATCTTAATTATAAAAGTAATGCCTTTCTTATAACAACAAAAAAATGTTTATTGCAGATCAAAAGAAAAAACAAAATGTGAAGCAGTCACAATCTTTCCTCCCAAAGATCATCACTGTTTTCAAAGGAATGTTATTTTTAATGTCAACAGAAACCAGCAAGCCTACTAGCAGAGGGCTGAACCCCAGAGAGAAAACCTAAATTTAATTTAACACACGGACTGAGCACCTACCTTACACCAGGTGCCATTATGGAGTCACAAAATTTGTAAGGTAGGGTCTTGCCTTTCCAGTGCTGGGGAAACACGGACTTACTGGTAATTTTTACCCACATGTTTTAAACCCAGATCTAAAGTCTCTAAACCAAGAACATAACTTGGGAATGGGATCCATATCCCATTTGCAGTGGTGTTTTTTTACTCATTCTAAAGCTTCTTCCCCATTTTACTCTCCCCACTGGTAGTACTTCCCCCCTACCATACTCCACCCCTTTCCACTCTGATTCTTTCCTCCATGTTTCCCTTTCAGAAACTGTGAATCGTTGGCAGCCTTGGCCTTGTGCGGTGTCTAGGAGATTAGCAGTAACATCTCAGGCAAGCCTGTGAATGATAAAACAAAGCAGGGTGTGCAGTGAGCAACACGACAGTTAGGAGACTCCTGCAGTTGGTGTCTTCTTATAGCCCAGGACTGGCTGTTCCTAAATGCTCTAAACTGGGCAGAACATGAAGAACATCCCAGGTCTGTCCACAAAGTGTGTTGCTCAAAACTACCGTCCCTTGCGATGCGGGAGGAGAGGGAAGGTGGTGGTCAAATAAATTTGGGAAGTGCTCCTGGCCACATCCCAGTCACAAAGCACATTCACACATCAAACGTTCTGAGAAATGCCCTGATGTCATTTTAACCTGGCAATTTGCAAACATCTGACCTTGGATGTTGGAAACTTTCAGGAACATACTAGAAAATTCATTTGGCGGTTATTGTTACTATATATGCTATTCATATTAATATTATGTTACTATAATAAAAAAGAACATCGGATATGGTGTTATTAACAACATCCTTCTCTATGCTTACCACCCCCAGAGTCATTGTTATTATCATATACAAGGTCATCACTGGTCTGCCCGGTTCACTAGTCTCAGCTGCCACCCATCCCATGTCCCCAAACACACATGTGCTTTTAATTGTTCCTTCCATCTAAATTACCTGAGCAGCTGGCTCCTACCCATTTTTTAAGGCTCAAATTTCCTCTGCTGTGGAGCTGTCTCTGAACCCTCCAGGAGTAGGACACTCTTCCTGTTTTCTTTCCTGGCTTTCCACATATACTTCATCCATGGTGTAGGATTATTTGTTTCCATGTCTGTCTACTCTGTCAGGCTGGGAACTCCCAGAGGACAGGAGCTGTGATTTATTCATCTCTGTATTCACAGGATTTAGTACAGTGACTAATTCATAGAAGCTTCCAAATAAAGAAATGAAAATGGACCCTCATCCAGAGGTCAGGCAAACCCCAGTCAAAGGGACAAATGGAGAAGATGCTTGAAAGAGGAAAAACATAGGCAGGGTAGCAACTGACATTTGGAAACTTCAGCTGTGAGTGACATCCTGGTTTAAGTAGCGTCTCAACAGCATTGGCAATATCCAGGCAGGTGTGTGGTCTGTATCGGGGAAGCAAGGAGGGATTAGAGAACTGGTTCCTAGGAAACTGAACTTCAGACATCGTACCAGGAGGTCAGGATGGGGTAAGCCCTAGGAAAAACAGGGGAACTCGAATGCAAATCTCAGTCGTTTGGAACTAGTCATTGGGTTGATTGAACTAACAGCTAGAGTTCCTTAGACTCCCCTTAAATGGGGAGAGAACAGTATTCAGGTTCTGGGGCATGGCTGAGCCCACAGGTGTAGGTTAAGTGGTTGCACCTGGAGGACTAGTGGACTACAGGGACAGGAAGCCAAGCTGATCATTAAGGCTCCAGATGCTTCTTTTCACGTGGCCTTGCTCACAGGTTTGCCTCTGTCTTTAGGATAGAGCCTCGGACTCCTCCACGCTATAGATTTCTGCCTTCAGAACCCCATTCCGGAAAAGTGTCTTCAACCTACTTTCAAGGTCACTTGTTGCCCTAGAGCTTACATCCCAGAATCGGGCGTATGGAGTTGGGCTCCAAAGATCTATTTACCACAACACGCCCAAAGTCAGGTTGGGAACTTTGGCGACTTCCTAATAATATAAAAACCATCTATCCAAATTGTTTTTGGATAAAATGAAGATAGATAATAAATATAAGTGGGATTCTTCCAAGGAAAAAACACCCAGTTCATTTCCTTTTTTTTAAATATTTATTTATTTTTGAGGGGGGTGGGAGCAGAGAGAGAGAGGGACAGAGGATCTGAAGCGGGCTCTGAGCTAACAGTGGAGAGCCCAATGTGGGGCTTGAACCCACAAAATGTGAGCTCATGACCTGAGCCGAAGTAAGATGCTTAACTGACTCAGCCACCCAAGCGCCCCTGTTCATTTCCTTGTAATGCCTGAAGACAAAATCTCCCAGTGTCTATACCAATCAGAATAGTTAAAGGGAAAATACAAAAGATTCAGGGAAAGCTAAGAGGATTTGAAAGGTAGTTTATATTATTCAATAGTTCCAAAAATGGGGGAAAATAGATTACAATTAAATTGTAAAGTCCCAAATCCCTATATCTACAGCAAACTGTGAAGGCTCGAAGCTGACCACATTGGTTCAGAATAATCTTGTTGGCAGTGCAGGTAACTGTTCAGGAAATTCTTCAGTAAAGCAAGGAAAGGGGCCAAAGGAGACTAAAGTTTGACATTTTGCCATGAAAAGTCTAAAGGATAGAAGAGGATTTTCTGTTTTGTTTTGGGGAGTTTTGGAGGTTGACGGGGGTATTGTTTTTGGTTTTGTTCTTTTTTACTTTACCAGTCTGGGCACCACAGAGCAAGGAGAGGAAGAGACAGAAATGCTGGAACGTTGGATGTGTGGGGGACAGACAGACGGATGGACAGATGGATGGATGATGGGTGGGTGGATAGATGAGTAGGTGGTGGATGAATAGGTAACCTTTTTGAAATGTGCAGAAAGTGGGTAAGATTCTAACTCGGGCCCTTGCTTGGTGTTTCTCCCAAAAGGCCACACAGTTTCTCAAAGTCTTTGTGCTTTGGGGATAGTTGGGACAAATTCCATATGCAACTCAAGTGTCCTCTAGGATCTCTCTCTCCTTTGAGATTCTAAGATTGCTGAGACCTACCTCCATGCCATTCCTCATCAAACCTAACAGTCTCCCCAAGACAGCAGTAGATTCTAGGGTTTCTATGTTCTTGATCTCTTGCTATGCAGGATTTCTGTTCCTGCTACATCTAGAAAGCACCAGGGTCTCCCCTCCTGCATCTGCCCTCTTCTGCTCTATGCTGACTTAAATACACAATGCCACCTTTTTCTTTGATTTACCCCAGACAACACTCCCTCCCAAACAGTTTACTGGAATATGGGAGAACAGGAATGGAACAGTTTACTGAGAATATAGGAGAACAGGGATGGGCCATGACACAATAGAACAACACTATCAGGAGATTAAGCATTCCTGTTCTTAAAATCTCTCAGCCATCCCTGCAGGGAGGATTTCTCACTTGCTTATCTTCCCCTCAGAATCTCTGGCCTCCCGTTACTGGTTTCTTCCACTGTCTCCCTAGGTTCCTCTCCTATGTTTCTTCTCTGTCTGCACGTTCTTGTCTATTTCACACCCATCTGGACATCCCCCAAAGCTCTTCCTGGCTTCTTATAATCAAACGCACCCAGGAAGGTGTGTGTCCGAGCAAAGGCTTTTCACTCTGTGACAAGGATCGTATTTGTCTCAAACTCGTAATCTTTCCCCCTCCACTCCACCACCGCACTTCTGCTCCTGCAAGAATCCTTAGACACACAGCAACCATTATTATTAGCTCTATTCTGAATCAGGGGCTGGATGTCTATGCCCCTGACTTCAGTCTGTAACCCAGCCCAGTCCAGCCCCACCTCGGCTCTTCTCCCACAGTTGTTCCCTGAAATACACTTGGCACTTGGGTTTCTTAAAAACCAATTACCTTGAGGGGCTCCTGGGTGGCTCAGTTGCTTAAGCATCCGACTTCAGCTCAGGTCATGATCTCACTGTTCCTGAGTTTGAGCCCCTCGTCAGGCTCTGTGCTATCAGATTCTGTCTCTGTCTCTGCCCCTCCCCCACATGTGGTCTCTCTCTCTCTCTCTCTCTCTCTCTCTCTCTCTTTCTCTCTCTCTCTCAAAAATAAATAAATAAACATTTAAAATTTAAAAAAAAAAAAAAAACAATTATCTTGAAACACGAAGAGTATATAGGGCCAGGTAGTGCTAGAGCCATTTGATTTATTTTCCCTTATTTTAAGGTCACAGCAATCCTATTATATGGGCAAAATACCCATCTTACAGATGCAGATAGGCTCAGAGAGGTTAAATAATTTTCCCAAAGTCTCACAGTTTTCCTCCTTCCAATTCATTTCATTCCAATAGCTGGAATGACTTTTCATATCTGTAACTAGTTATTTTTCTAAAAGGGAAATGTCACTCTCTTGCTTAAAACTCTTCAGTGGCTGCCTACTGTCGTCAGGGCAAAATTTATCCTGGGTCCTGCCTTTCTCCAAGCCACCCTCTCCTTGCTTCTCCCCACCCCTTAGACTGAAGGTTCTAGCTACACTGAATCATATATTGTTCCCTAAAACCTCCTGTCCACTCTGCCCATCATTATCTCCCTACTAGAATGAAAGCTTCTTGGGAGAAGGAACTCTCTTTTGCTCATCCCTGCTATAATCTTGATTTCTACAACAGTGCCTGGCACACAGTATGTCTTCACATCACCCAAATTACTCTCTCGGCCTTATCCTCCAGGCCCCATCCCAGATGTCACATCTTCCAAGAAGTCTCCCTGACACCACAGCCAGGTTTCAATTCCCCTTTTCTCTTCACCTCAAATCACTTCACGGGTATATTTGTCACAGCACTGAGGAAACTCGATTATGATTTGTGACTTTCTCTGCACATTCTCAGCTGACTTATACACTAGACAGCAAACTCGAGGGCATGGCTATGTCTAGTTTATCACTGTGAGAGCCACAGTGACACATACAAACATATGGGATGGAAGCCAACGGGGGACACGTGTCTCTGGAACCAGTGTGTGGGGCCACCACAAAGAGACTACTCTTGAAAGCTCTAGAACAACATGGACTGAATGGGTGGAAGGAGAGAGAGCACAGATACATTACCTTGGCTGTGGATACCATTTGCCCTTGCTGTGCCACTGGCCAAAGACAATACTTGGCATATAATGAACTTAAAATACGAATGGAAGAATTACTGACAACAAAGCAAGTGTTGGGACTGGTGTGTCCCCCCCCACCACCAATAGCTTTCCTGTTCCACTGCTTTTCAGCAACCCCCTCCTCTGGTAACACTACCCCCAACATGGTAGAATAGAAAAGCGACATCGAAGACATTGGAGATTAGGAATAAATGCACCAGTGAACATCAATGATGGACATTTCCCGGCAGCTACATGCCACCAGCCCTTACCTCACTGAGAATTTCGCCTCCAGATACACTGTAAGGTGTGTTTCAGGAGGCTACAAGTGAGCCCATCCTTTCTGCCCTCCCATCAACATGGCCTCCTCCAAGCTCTGGCTGGTTACCTTCCCCTCAAGACCCACCTCGCCCCCTAGTTCCTCCTGGACAGGATATCCTACTGGCTCCACTCAAATGAAAAATTTCTTCTTCTCCATCTTAAGAAACCTTGGGAAACACCCTTGTAGCTGTCGGCCTAGATCACGTCATCTTGTTGCGTATTGTGAAATGTGTATATTCTGCTGATAACCAACCTGTTCAGGCATTAAGGGATCACAGTGAGTCACTGAATACATCCGCAATTTCTACTTCTTAGCACATGACGGAATCCAGGCCATGTTTGTTGGTGAACTTGCTTCTACTCTACCACAACCCACATTAAACTCAACCCTTTAGGCTTTAGAAGTTCAATATGATTCAACAAATAATTGTTGGGATTACAGTTGACGGCCCCAGACTGTACCAGGTGGTCGTGAGGGACTAGCATTTTCCCCAGAAGCACCTCCTCTGGACCAGGCAGGAAGCACTCACTCCATTCCATCCACACATCAGGCTTGGGGAGGTGAAATTATCAACCTCATTTTACAGAAGAGACAGCTAAGACTTCCTAAGGTTAAGCAGCTTTCCCAAAGACGTGTCATTGGTGATTTAGGGCACGAGGACTGAAAGGCATGTCTGATTCCAAAAGCCAATTCTTTCTACTTCATCTATTTGCCCCAGTATGATATTTATCTCTTTGACAAAAAGATTTATTTTAATTTTTTATATAAAAGAAACATATAAGATAAATATATGTATCTTATACTATATGGTATGATACAAAGTAATCAAAGCTATTATAAATTATCCCAGAAAGATCCTATGGAAATGCATAATTCATCTTGGGATATGTGCAAAAAGGGGAAAAAATGCAATGGCATAAATAAATGGCAGAGAGTATGGCCCAGAAACTCAGGATGGGTGACTTTTGATGGGATTCAAGAGGAGTGGGAAGGAAAAGGCACTGGGTATGTATTAAGCTTCTATAACATGGCAGGAGCTTTTCAAGTGTTTTCTCATCAGATCCTCATGACAGTTCTGTGAGGTAGCTGTGAGGACACTGAGGCTCAGAGAGCTAAGTCCATCGCTAAAGTTCATAGAGCAAAATGGTAGAGCTTGGAGTTGAGCCCAGGTCTTTCTGACTCCAGGGTTGAGTCTCCTTCCTTTGTCCCAGGCTGCTTCTCCTGAACAGGGCCCTTACAGGGGACTTGAGCACAAACAACATAAAAATAGGATGGGGCGCCTGGGTGGTGCGATTGGCTAAGCCTCTGACTTCAGCCAGGTCCCGATCTCGCGGTCCGTGAGTTCGAGCCCCGCGTCAGGCTCTGGGCTGATGGCTCAGAGCCTGGAGCCTGTTTCCGATTCTGTGTCTCCCTCTCTCTCTGCCCCTCCCCCGTTCATGCTCTGTCTCTCTCTGTCCCAAAAATAAATTAAAAACGTTGAAAAAAAAATTTTTTTTTAAATAGGAATAGAAGTGGGGGTTATAAAATTGAAATGGAATTAAAGGAGGTGCCATGGAGGCATTTTGCTTATTTCCCAAATCACCTGGGGCTCCTGCCCAACACGATACAAGATCCTTGGGCTAGGAGCCCTGGTTCTCATCTCAGCCCTGCCCGGAACTAAGTCCTCACCACCTAGGGAGTCACAAAGCCCCGTCAGGGTTCCATTTCCTCCTCTGTAAAGGTAGTCTGTTGAACAAGGTGATTTAAGACCGTGCAGCCCTGAGGTCTTGCGGGTCTACGAAAAGTAACAGCAAAATATAACCTTTTTTGTTTATCACACTATTATTGTCCAAAGTCCTTCCTGGGGAGTTGAGTATGTCCAGACTGTACTGTTGGCTCAAAGAGTTCTTCTTTTCACTGCGTTATTTATGTAGATGGACCCAGATAAAAATTGACTAGAGCACTGGTAGTTTGCTAAGGATGAACTCTGTGGGCACACTTGTGTAAGGCCCTGTGTGCAGGGGAGTCTGCCTAGGTGCTTAAGGAAGACACTTTCATTTAGCCAACATAAAGTCACGAAGGCCCTGCACACAGTGCCTGGCAAATGATTATGAACATAAGTTACAACAGTTGTGTTCCATTCTGAGTCTCCTGGGGAGCCATGGAGGGTTTAGACAGGGAAGTCACACAGTCAGCTTTGTATATTACTCCAGCTTCTATGCAAGTCACAGACAACAAGACTGGGGACAGAGACCAGCGAGGAAACCCACTGCAACAACCCAGGAGAGACTTGATGAGGCCCTGAACGAAATCGGGGCCAGTGGGGACAAGGACAGACTGACACTCCTGGGAGGTAGAGAGGGGTAGAGGGGAGATTCGATAGGAAGGCACCCCCATGGCTGGCGTTGCTGGGCAGGAGGGTGATTAGTACTAATCACCAGCTCGAGGCTCGCTTGGTTCACCCATCCAGGGAGGCAAGATGCCAAGAGGCACAGGTGTTCCAAGGCGGCCTCTGCCTCTCCTGATTGCATAAACAGGCCTCCTGCCTTCCTGCCTCCTCAACATCCAGCATCCCCAGGGAGACCTAGCCTCCAGTCTGGGGTGCTCTCAGCAGAGAGGCAGAAGGGCTGCAGGGGTCCAAGAGAGGGTGAGGGCTCCTTATGGGCTTTGTTATTCAGACTCTACCAAGTCCTGGAAGGGCTGTGGTCCCTCCCATGGGCCCGGCTTCGTGTGATCTTCGCACACTCTGCACCCGTTCACTACCATCTGTTTCCCATCGATGCTGAGCACAGGCTCGTGCGTGTGGTCACAATGGCCCAGAAAAAGCACTCTGCCAACAGCTATGAAAATGCTCGATTTCATCCTTTCCCTCTCTTTCTCTCTTTTTGACTGACTTATAAAATGGACGTTGAAATGCTGATCCTTTCCACAGTGCCTCCCCCAACCCCAAGGAAAATATAGTGGCGTCGGATTCCCCTTGATGTCCACACTTTTTTGAAAGGGAGGGGGACCCCACGGCACATGTACAAGGGCCAGACCAAAATAGGAAATATGAGCAAAGTGGTTGCATCCTTTTGCAATCAACTATTCTAAAAGCTGGCCATCCCCGTTCAATAAGAAAACATGGAGTTTCCAACAGGCCCAGTTTTATTTTACATAATTGTAACCATCTCGGCATGTCAATTAAGATAGAATGTTACCTTTGGGATGGGATCAATTAGGGCCCTGAAATTTGGAATCATGATTAGCCTGTTTTACATTTTGCATTCACTTTCCAGAATATACAATTGTCTGATTCAGCCCAATTTTTTTAAAAACATATTGTAAACGTATTTATTTTTTTAAGCCAAAACAGACGTGGGAGGCCTGCTGGTAACAGGAACCATAGCAAAATGGAGGATGGGGTGGTGGGGCTGCTATTTGATTAGAGTCGATTCTTAAATTTCCACAGCAAGAAAATATTGAATGTGGTGTCATGGTTGCTGGATTTTCTTAAGAACTGAAATCATTACGCGCTGGCCACGATCCAAGTTCTTCCTTTTTTTTTTTAGGTTACAATTTGAAACGGTGCAGAGCACGCTATAGTGTTGTAGTCATTCATGTAATGTCATTGAATCGAGCTTCTGGAAATAGACAAAGGACTTTGTGTCCCAAAATGTTCTTCTGGCGGAAAATTGATAGCAGCATGAGATATGCTATTACTGGCTTTGGTTCTGCCTCCAAATTTGTGCTGACTAAAGCGATTTCATGAGAAAGAGAGAGGAAGAGAGAGAGAGGGAGAAAGGGAGAGAGAGAATGGGTAAATGAGTTGCCACTGTGTGGGGAAGCTAAATGCCTGAAATAACTGCTACACGGAGGGAAGGCACACATTTCCCAGCAGAGATGTGCAAGTTTTTTCAGGGGTCACTAACGTAACGTGAACTTCTTTGCTTGCTTTTCTGAAGTTGTTGTTTCCCAAATGGAGATGATGAACAGGCACATGTATGACATAAAACCCCTGGGTAATTCCCCCAAGCCCTCCCCTCCCGTCCCTCTGCAGTGTTTTCTCATTCATTGTCGCCCCTCGTCTGGAGCTTTTGCCAGATTCATCAGGACGACAAGCGAGTTCAGTTTCACCAACCAGGGATGCAGCCTGAATGCAAATCAGGCCTCAGCCTGGACACTCCAGCCAGGACACATGGTGTTGGGCATGAGCCCAGGCCCGGCCCATTCTTTGCCCCCTAATGCCTTTCCAAGATTTGCCATCTTCATTGCTGCAGTCCCTTTCAGAAGGAAAAGCTAGAACTGTTTGTGCACGATGTGAAAGATATGTCAATAAAACCCCTTTCCACATAAATAGCACATCAAAATATTACCAAATAATGCTGGTGACTTTGCCAGCAGGCAGAGGACTCCATCTGGAGATAATATCTTCCAACTGAGAGGCAGCCAAGGTGCCCTTTCCTGGGCAACGGGCAAGTTGACCGTTCTGAGGCTAAATCCCACCCTGTCTGCACATTCAGGCTCTCAGCGATCCCCCTCCTCTTGGGTCATGCCCAGACCACTCACACCTGGATCTGGGAGTTGTCCGCTCTCCTCCCAAATGAGCTCACTGATCCTTTTTCCTGTGTGATGGCAATGGCATGATCCTTTTCTGACCACACTCCACTGATATCCAAGTAGCCTCCTGAGGTGCCCGTAAGAACAAACCCCAGATTCTAAGGGGGCACAGAACGGGCTGGCTGTACCAATACTCTCCATTCACATGCCTCTATCAACCCAGTGACAACAGCAAAGCTCACTATTGGGTCAGCTCTCCAAGGCATCAGAAGTGACAGCTTCTGAACAAAGTCTTCCCCACTTTCCCCCAACTCATGGGTCTCTCCCTCCTGTTAATTCTTACATAAGTAGAGTCTGAGCCACAGAGATATTTTTTTTGTTGTTCTTCTTGGTTATTTAACAAATGTCTGCTGAGCACGTGTCATGTGCAAAGGAAGTAAGGCAACCAGAGTAAACAAAATATCAAATAGGGGTCCCCCCATCTCCACATACAGTTGACCCTGAAGCAATGTGGATTTGAACTGTGTGGGCCCAATTATATACAAATATATACAGTTCAGCACTGCAAACATATTTTCTCTTATGATTTTCTTAATCACATTTTTTTCTCTAGCTTACTTTATTGCAAGAATACAGTATATAATACATATAACATCTAATATATGTGCCAATTGACTATTTCTGTTATTGGTAAAACTTCCAGTCCACAGTAAGCTGTTAGTAGTTAAGTTTTGGGTGAGTCGAAAGTTACACGTGGATTTTTGACTGCATGGGGGTTAGCACCCCAAACTCCTGTGTTGTCCAAGAGTCAGCCATATCGACATGAATCCCAGCTTACTCTGTCCGAAGATTTTTAAGGATTCTCAGAGGAGTTCATATTCTATGGTCATCCAGGCTCCGTTTCGGGAGTGCTATTTCTACCTAGGCCTGTGTCCACTAGGTCATGAAAGAGGTCCTCTCTACTTATTTAAAACTTCATGCAAAGCTTTTGTGAGTTTTGCGAGTAGGTATTTGGGAGAAATTGCTGGACTCATGGAAGAAACGGGAGGGATTCATGTTACAACAACACAATGTCATGTTAAGCATTAAATAAATGTAAAAAGTTAAACCATCTCACCAGCCAAGGATTTCAATGGGACTTCCCTTAACTTTTTGTAATTTACTCCTTTCCTTCCCACCAGCTCAGCCTCAACCTTCATGATTCTCTGCCCCTTTGTATTCTTCTCTTCCCTCTCAGGAGAAGAAAAGAAATCTAATTTTCTAGACGCAACTGTTTGAACCATTCCCCTTTTTTGGGGGAAGGGAGGTGTTGGGCTTACAACAATACTCAGTACCCTTTGATCTGAAACACTCTTAGTAAATCATCAAGGTTATTTTCCCGAACAAAGACAGTTTCCTCCCTAAGAGAAATGTTCATACCAACTGTTAAGGTAATAATTTTTTTTCTCTTATTACACAGAGGTGTGACACCATTCAATTCAGTATCAACCTGACATTTTCTGAATGCATTCTATGTACTTGGCATCATGCTAAGCCCCCAAGCACACAAATTGACTTAATCCCTATCATGACTTACTGTGGTGGAGAAACTGAAGCTGAGGGCTGTTCCATTGTCCAGGGCCATCCAGATCTGCCTAATGGTAAGAACTAGTCTCTTAATCAATAAGTAGCTCTCCCTCACACAATGTAGCAAAATTAATTGTTTTCAAGGTACTAAGAGAAGTACAAAGGCGTGATCCCACCACCAAGTGATCCATAGCATAGTCATGATACAGTAAACCGTGAGAAACAGAAAAAGTTACAACTGGGAGACAGACAGACCTGGATTGAAATCCTAGCTGTGTTGTGAATTTGTTGGATGATGCTAAGCAAGTTACTCAACCTCTCTGAGCCTTACTGTTCTCAAATATAAAATGGAAATGGTAATAGTACATACCTCATCATGTTTGGGGGGTGAAGGGAGGAGATAAGGCATGGAAAGCACTCTATGTAGTTCTTGGTGCATGAGGAGCCCTAAATCAATGCTACCTTTCCTTATTATACCGAACATATTTTATAGCTTGCTTTGTGGATTTAGCATTTTATAATGAGAATCTCCCTGCTGCTGAATACCCTTTCTAAACATCATTTAGATGGCTACTTAATGTCTTATCATATGACATACCATAATTCATCACACTATTCCCTTGCTTCATTTATCTACCGGAGAATAATATTGTTTCTCTTCTCAATATGTTTGACATCTTTATACATTAAGGCTGTTAAGCTTTTCTTTACATTTGCCACAAGTATTTTTCCAGATGTTTGCTTGCCCTTTAATATTGTTTAAAATATTTTTGGACATATAGTTGTTAGTTAATTCTTATGTAGTCAGGCTATCTAAATTTTCCTTTGTGATTCCTTCCATTAATTTTAAGCTTAAAAAATCCTTCCTACACAGAGATTAGAGGGTCATTCACTAACATTTTTTTTTTATGGTGTAAGGATACATTTTTCAATGTAAGGTGATTCAGGAACCAAATAGATCTGAAATTTAATATTGGTGGTTTCTTTTACTCATGAGAAACCTTCAATATTCCATGACTTGTAACAGTGTTCATAACAATTTTTTATAACATTGTTTGGGAATTAAATTAAAATCAAATTTAAGTCACTAATCCTGAGTGAGTCGGTCCATTATCCCCTACTGGAGTAGAGTGATTTCTAAAACCTAAGAAGTCGCGCACATCTCCAGAAATGCCTTCATGAATATCAGAGCTCTATTTGGCATGACCTGGCCATGAAAGCATTCTCTGTTTTTCCCGAAATCTGGAGAGAAGACGTTGGAGAGAGGCTGACCCAGGTTCAAAGCTCAGCCCTCGTCTCAACACTATAATTGAACTGTTCTAGGTAAATCCTCTGAGCCTCTGTTTTCTCATTTACCAAATGGAAGAAAATACTGGAACCGACTTCAGAGATCCTCTGTGAACATTGAAAAAGATAATGAATGCATTGTAAATCTCCTAGCACAACACCTGACAAATAATAAGTGAACAACAAATTTCGCCTATTTTTCAGTTTTCTCCACCCCAACATGGTCGTGATTATTCTCAAAGTCTAGTTGCCCAGCACAGACTGTGGGATAAGATCCCTCAGAACACTGTAACAGGAGGTCTCACACTTCGGGATAAGCCTTATAGCAGCAGACTGGGGTGGCGATAAGCTGGAGATACTGAGTCCAAAGCATAATGTATCAGTTTCCTGGGATGGCTATAACAAAGTATCTCCAACTGGGTGGCTTAAAACAACAGAAATGTATTCTCTCATAGTTTTGGAGGCCAGAAGTCTGAAAAGCAAGATGTCTGCAAGTCTGGGGACTCTAAGGGAGAAACAGTCCTGTGCCTCTCTTCTAGCTTCTGGTGGCTGCCAGTAGCCCTGATCTTCCTTGGCTAGTAGATATATCACTCCAATCTGTGCTCCAATATTCACATTACCATCTCCCCTATATCTGTCTTCTCCTCTTCCTCCACAGACACTTGGATTTATGCCTACCTGGATAATCCAAGACGATCTAATTTTGAGATCCTTAACTTCATTACAACTGCAAAGACCCATTTTCCAAATAAGATCACATATGCATGTTATGAATAGGTATATACTTGTCAGAGGGGGTCACTATTCAACCTATTATACAGAGGGTCTCCCCCCCATTAAGCGAAAAAGATGGGGTACTGGGAGGTCATATTCAGCAATGCCTCAGGCTGTATCCTTGAAGAGCAAATAACCATTAGCTGGATGACAGCATTTTAATCATCTCCTTTACACATCCAAATCAATAGAAAATGCAGATATTAAAATGCATTAAAGTCAGAAGGGTAAAAATGGTTATCTGTTCACTAGGTCAAAAGCATATCCATGGTCACCTGCTGAAAATTGCAAATATGAGAGTCAGGAATTCCTCCCAGTTTATTTTAAAAAGGCATTCCCAGTCTGACAAGGATTTCTTTATTCTTTCTGCTGCTGATATTTCTATTGATTTGAAAGGAAGATCCCAGGCAGGAAGGCATCAAGGTGATCAGAATAGTGCCTTGAAAATGCCAATGCTTTGTAAGTGCTAAAGATAAAACATGACAAAGAGGAATAAGCCCCTCCATTACTCTCCCTAAAGGTATCTTCTGCCAAATAAAATAAGTTGTTTATGTTGTGTGCACCACATTTATGTATCTTCACTTCTTCTTTCCTGGTAAGTGTTTTGTAAATTGATTAAGGTCATTATAACTGTGGTTCCTCAATTTCAAGCGCCATTTTCCCTTTCCAGGTCAACTTCGAGTGAACTTTAAGAGATTCTTTCTTACTGGAAATTTGTAATGCAAATGTAATAGCAAAAAAAAAATAATAATAACTTTAAAAGATGTTAGAAATTTAATGACTTTATATCTGTTGTGTTATTTGTGAATATAAAAAGAATTTCAAGTCCAAAAAAATAACCACACCTACCTGTCAGTTCATGTAAATTGTTCCATCTTTCCTAAGTATATAAAGAATGAACACAACATCACTCACAGGCGCTTATTTAATTTTTTTTAAACAAGTCTGTGAACCCATTCATATTTTGCAACAAATCGTCTGGAGTGCCCACACTGTGCTATTTCAAGAACTATTTAGGAGGGTGTAGTGGGAGAGTCAGACACATACCTAGTGTTACCCAACATCAGTCACCAAAACTTTTCTTGATCTCCCACAGAGTAGCTTCACTATCCTTCTAGAGTAGCTCATGCCATTGTTGAACCTTCCTGGTGTCCACAGAAAGTGGAAAGCAGGGGGAAATGCGGATTTGTGGAGCCACCCCAGAAATTCTGACTTAGCCAGTGACCTGCAATATTAATATGCACCTTGGATGACTTCTGCAGGGGTTTCCCAGGTGGTCTACAAACTGTTTTGAAAACTATTTACCCAGTGATGGGGCGCCTGGGTGGCTCAGTCAGTTAAGCGTCCGACTTCGGCTCAGGTCATGATCTCGCGGTTCGTGAGTTCAAGCCCTGCGTCAGGCTCTGTGCTGACGGCTCAGAGCCTGGAGCCTGTTTCAGATCCTGTGTCTTCCTCTGTCTCTGACCCTCCCCCGTTCATGCTCTGTCTCTCTCTGTCTCAAAAATAAATAAACGTTAAAAAAAAAAAAAAAACTATTTACCCAGTGAAAAGGAAGTTCCAACCATGCTGCCAAACCTGACTTCTGGTTAAGGCTTGCACAGGACTGAGCCTCCTGCTGGTTAATTACAGGGCTAGAATGTCTCTCAGATAATCTCCCTGGAATTTCTCCCCACTGTCAAACTTCCACCCTTTGGAGTCACACAGAAAAAGTCTTATCTGAGTTCACCTTCTCATCAGCTGTTTATTGAGTGCCAGTTATGTCCCATGCATGGTTGTTGGTACAGAGGCTGCAGCAAAGAATGAAACAGTCAAAACCCCCACCCTTCTAGAAGCTTACACTGGAGTGGGGAATGATCTTCAGTTCCCCTTCTCTAGTTTCATGCCTACATGTATGCATCCATTTCACAAACTTGGATTGGACCAGGCATGGCACGGATGCTATGGTTCAGAAGTAGACACTCGTCCCCCCCTTCCCAAGAAGTCTACAGTCCAAAGTGAGGGACAGACAAGTAAGACCTTATAAGGCAGTTTATTGAGCATAAAGATGGAAGAGTCTGGGGTTTTATGAGAACTTAGAAAGGGACAAACAAGGAAAGGTTCCCAGAAGAAATGACAGTAGACCTAAGCCTTGGAGGACAAGTAGGAGTTGACAGCAGGCCCAGGCACATCTACATGAGAGGAGAACACTAAACAGACCTCTACATGACTGAAGCAATAGGGGAGGTGGAACAGATGGTGGAATGAAGTCTCTCTGCCTAGAGACCCAGACTATGCAGACTAGATTTCTATCCCGAAGGCCATGGGGCACCCCTGAAGTGTGTCCCCAAAAATGGGATAAACTACTCTGATTTATGTTTTAGAAATACCTCTCTGGATTCAGTGAAAGGAAAGGAATTAGAAGGGAGAGAGCAGAATCATGAAATGAGTGAAGAAATTATTTCACCAGAACAGGCTAGAGTGATAAGAGCCCCAACACACAAAAGTACTATGTGTGTGTGTGTGTGTGTGTGTGTGTGTGTTGAAGAGGGAGGCACAGGATTGAGAGATATTTAAGAAGTAGAATTGGGAACACTTGATGACCAATTAGGTGTCAGGAGTATGGAGGAGAATGAGTCCCTAAAATAGTTAGATGGCAATTACACTCCCCAAATTTCTCATCATTAGCCTTTCCCCAAGATTAATAACCCAGTTTTCAACTTTAAATCACCCTCTTTCCTCCCAATCTTTATTGCTATTCACAATAAGTGAACTGAATTAATGGGAAGCTGGACCATGGTCCCTGTGGAACAACATGCTCAAGTTGAAGCCACCTACTTATATACCCCAGTCAAGTTTAAATTATCTTCAGAGGGTCAGATCAACTAATAAAAAAAGGCACTTGGTGGTAATCCAAGGAAGAATATCTAAAAGAAGTGGAAATTCTCCTTGCTGAGTAACTGAATCTAAAGTTCATACATACCAAATTACACCCTGTGGCCTTTAGAAAATGATGGCAGGCTGTGGTAATCACCGCAAATCCAGAAGAGTGATTACCTTAAGGGGTGGTGTTGAGAGGGGTGTGATGAGGGTAGGAGGAATGCAGTTAAAGAAGGGGTAAACAGAGGCCTTCCG
Organism: Prionailurus viverrinus; assembly: GCF_022837055.1. Lineage (NCBI taxonomy): Eukaryota > Metazoa > Chordata > Mammalia > Carnivora > Felidae > Prionailurus > Prionailurus viverrinus. The sequence goes on along the minus strand of NC_062568.1, from coordinate 164,640,374 downwards.
TTAGAGTTATGTTGTTTTATTCTTATGCTGATGGTGGACACATGGGTGTTCATGTCATCATTTTATACACTATTTGATGGGCCTGAAATATTTCAGGAATACCTGGGATCACTTTAAGGGTCTGTTCACTACCTCCATGATCTGAGCCAAAGGTGCCAGGAGACCCTACTTGCAACTTTTGAGACTTGAACATGTGCCAACTCTTTCCTCACCTGGGTATTGGTAGATTCTTGCGTATCTGAGGGGATCATATGCATGGGGAATAATGCCACAGCTGGTTATTTTTTTATTGCTTCCTGGTATATTAATCACACGTATCTAGTAAATAAAACTTTGAAAATTAAAGGCAAAAGATGAGAGACGACAGAGATAATGAGTTAAGCCAGTGGGTTTTACTCAAAACCCTAGATACTCTTTGGGGAGAGAAAGTTGAGCAACCCATGTTAGGAAATTTTAATTTCCTCCATTTCTCTTTCACAACAAGAATTTAGGCCTGGCTAGTTCACGATAGATGATAGATAGATAGATAGATAGATAGACAGATAAACATATACATACCCACATACACAGCTTATACACACACACACATACACATACGATACAGTTAATGACCAAGTGGATCCGAGAAAGAGAAGCAACATAAAATTACTGAATGAAAATCTCATTTCTCACTTTATTCATCAAAGGGAAGGATCTCTTTTTTTCCATAGGTACTTCTCCACAAAGCCTATTGTGATCCCTGTAGGCACATTAACCTCTCACCAAGGGATGGTCCTGGTACTTGTCATGTTTTTGCTTACAGTGTTCAGTCTACTAAGCCCACAGTTACCTCTCAGATACTTGTCAAGTGAGCCAACAAATGAGTGAGTGAAAAATGGAAGAACAAAATAAAGAACAAAGAGATGAATGGTTGGACAATCTGTCTAATCAATTAATTCACAAACAAATTACGCCCTGCCCACATTAAAGTTATAGTTCATCCACAATAGGAACACATACATGAATTTCTGCACATGTTAAGTTTGCCAGAATCCATGTCTAATGACATTTTCATGTGTGAGCTCTTAGAATCAAGGCAAAATGTCTTCCTCGAATCAAGGCAAAAGGTCTTCCTTAAACCAACATGATTACCCCTGATAGTAGCAGTATGAACAGACTCATGTCAGAAATTTGTTAATTACCTCTTGGCTGCTAACATCCACTTTGTGAATCTGCTTTACCAGGAGAAGGCTTTTTTTTTTTTTTTTTTACCAGAAAGCATGTTGGGGACCTCCTATGTGGAAATCTGCTAGCACACAAACAAAGTCTATCTAATTGCATACTTTCCCATCACTCTTCTTTCATGGACAAATCTGAAGGCCAACAAGTCAGCCACAGTAGTTTCCTCAATCAACAGAAAGAAATAAAGACCTGACATTAAAATCTAATTCAGTTATTGTTGGGCGCCTGCCAGCAGGACTCTGATAGATGGAATGGTGACATGCAAAGATATCCCCAAGAACAGTCTAGGGACACTTGGGTGGCTCAGCCAGTTGAGCTTCTGACTCCAGCTCAGGTCATGATCTCATGATTCATGGGTTTGAGCCCCTCATTGGAGTTTCTGCTGTCAGTGTGGAGCCTGCTTTGGATCCTCTGTCTCCTTCTCTCTCTGCACCTCCCTCACTTGCGCGCTCTCTCTCTCTCTCTCTCTCTCTCTTTAAAATAAACATAAGAAAAGAAGTTAACAATCTAGGTAGGGTTGCAGACATTTCATTCATTTGTTTACTTACTTAACTGTTGTTTACTTAACACATGCTATGAGCCAAGCACTTTTGGTAAACACTGGTGATAAACAGAAACAAATTGGCATGGTCCACACCCAGTAGGAGTTTGCAGTGCAATAAGTTAGGCAGATATTAAGCAATAAGCATACACACAAATACAAAGTTATAAATGTGGTACATGAAAAGAATGAGATGCTATGAAAAAGACTAATAGGGGATAATATACTTTAAAGGGAGAGTTCAGAGGTGAGCTCCCTGAGAAAGTATCATTTGTGCTGCTCCCTGCCTGTGACACTTAGATTTCATGGTATAGTGGGTACATAAGAGCTGACCCAAGATGCAAAGTTCTGTAGACATACAGGTTAAAAAGGCATTTACTTCCAGCTAAGGGACTCCTCCTGGGAGAGGTGCCACTTTTGGATCTCCTGGGAGGATGGGCAGAGATCTGACATGTGGAGAAAACTGCATGAACAAAGGAACAGAAGCACGAAAGCAAAGTGTGTCTAACAAACAGCAAGTAGTTGAATGCAGCTGAGGAACGAGGTTCAGGGAATGATCAAAAAGACCAGATAGTGGAGGGTCTAGAATACCAGGCCCAGGAATTTAAACATCATTGTATAGGCAGGCGGGAGCCATAGAAGGCTTATGAGCAGGGTAGTGGGATGTTCAGATCTGTGTTTTCAGGTCAGAATGGCAGATGAGTGGAGAGTAAATCATATGGAAGGACACACCACCGGAGGGCAGAACAACCAGATCCAGATGGGATTAGTTAAAGACAAGCAAGACTTCCATCGTCTACCTGAGAATAAGGGCCTGAAATGGGACAATGGGTACAATAATGGGAAAGGCACGACAAATGCCAACATCAACAAGATGATGTGCCTGGCTGGCCATAGTCCAATCCTGATGGGCCTTGGGAAGTGAGAGGATGATGCCAGTTGAGATGCTAACAACTTGACTCTCTGGGACCAGCAAGATGGTGATGTCGCTAACAAGACAGGTAATCAACCAGGAGGAATGGGTCTGAGGAGGAGATGCTTTGTTTGGTTTGGGACATGTAGTGTGTGGAGACTTGCAGGGCCCGCTGTCCATCCAGCAGGCCGTGTAAGTTCAGGGCCGTCGCACCCAAGTTGAGATGAGCGAGTCAGAGGCTAGTGGATTGACTCCATGAGGCAGCCACCATTGCAGCCTGGAGCCCCAGGGCTCTGCATCCGTTCTCGTTAGCTGCTGAGCTATCATGAAGTATTTCCTGTATTCAAGCCGGGGCCTCCCTGAGAACAGGGACCACAGCACCTAAACCTAATATTCTCTGGGATTATTACTGCTAATAACTCTTTATTGGGGAAATCAAAGAGCTGTAACTTTTCACTGTTGTTGGAAAAGCTTGAGGGGTGAGTCATTTATTACCCACAGAACTCTGCCCACGCTAGCCACATAGTAAAATTAAATTCAAATAAAATGGTTTTGGAAGAGTGTTTCATTTCAGAAAGGCTTACATTCTTCCTCTTACTGGAAATGAGTGTTGCAGGGCATTAAAAAGCTCTATGCCCTATGTGGTGTTTAATATAAAGGCTCCATTTTGTTCTTTAATCTACATGAGATCAATACTAAAATCCATAAGCAGTAAAATCAGTTACAACAGGCCTTTACATTGATAGTGCTGTACTCTTTATGAAACACTTGCCGATGTTACTTTTTGGACCCTCAAAACAACCCAGCAGAGTCAATTTTGCTGCCGCTGCTTTCCTTCAGAGAAGCTGAGGCTCAGAGAGGTCACACAAGTGCCCCAGGTCACCAAAGTTGGAAGCATCAAAGCCAAGGTGAAGTTTAGAGCTTTGTCATATTTGTATCGTACTGTATATTTGCGTGGTATTTTAGCGTGCAATGTACTGTCATGATAACCTAGTAGATCTCAAGGGCCCTGTAGTTGACCATAAGGTCCCAGAGGGACCTGAGAACCTTTAAGACTGGATGGCAATCACAAGGAGAGTTGGCAAAGCCGGCTTGGGTTCCCTCTATCCTCTCCCCACCCTGTGCAGACTTCCTTCCAAGACACCCAGAGAACACAGTCCACTGATTATTGTCACTGGGACGTCCATCTGTCATGTACTACAGGACTAAAATGGCCCCATGAGCTCTTCCTCCTTGACATTCTCCAACCCTACATTACTATTAAGAAAGACACTTAAAAATTGCTGCACTGTTCTTGAAATGCTTCACAGTCTTCAGATCTGAGAGCGAACTTCATAGTTTTCGCCCATCCATACCATCGCCAATTTCATCCTCTCTCAAAGCAACTCAGTCCAGCATGCCAACTGATTACCGCTCCCGTGAGTCTGCTTAGTTTCATCGCATGGACCAATTCGCAGAGAATAGAAAGTAACTCTGCCCCGCCCTGTCCAGAGCCTGGAAAGTAATTTGAATGGAACTGAGCTACTTTGAGCCACTTATCCTGAAGGTTGTCATCAATGAGTATCACAAACCATACTCCAAATCCGCTGCACAGTAATATAGGTTTTTACCAAAGGCTTCTTAATGGAGATGAAGTGAGAGGTTTACGTTTCGTATCAAAAAGTAGAACCTCCTCTAACTCGTCCTCAGAAATCTCTCTGTTCCCCAAAGTGCCTTTCCCTGCAATTGCTGCTGCCTCCCACTCCTCCCTGCACCTTCTCTAGACTCCTCCCCTCCCTTGGCCACTCCCACCACACCCTGTATCTCTTCTTTGTGTAGAGCAGCTGGCATCCCCATCGACCAACCCCATTTAGGAAACCAAGAAATGTTCCTCTCTCTTTAGAATATTTCCACTCTCTGTAAAAATTCAGGAACTTTTGGGGTGCCTTGGTGGTTCAGACAGTTATGTCTCTTGCTCTTGATTTCAGCTCAGGTCATAATCTCACAGTTTGCGGGATCAAGCCCCACATCAGGTTCTGTGCTGACAGTGTGGAGCCTGCTTGGGATTCTCTCTCTCTCTCTCTCTCTCTCTCTCTCTCTCTCTCTCTCTCCCCCCTCCCTTTCTATCTCTGCCCCTCCTCTGCTAATATGCTCTGTTTCTCTCTCTCTCTCTCTCTCTCTCTCTCTCTCTCAAAATAAATAAATAAACTTAAAATAAAATAAAATCAGGAACTTTTGAACAGGGAGAGAGAGTTGGAGAAAAATTCTAAAAACTACTGATTTAATTACTGTTCCTGCCCCCAAGTAAAAAATATAACAGCCAGGGCACCTAGGTGGCTCAGTTGGTTAAGCGTCTGACTTCAGCTCAGGTCATGATCTCGCAGTTCATGAGTTCGAGCCCTGCATCCGGCTCTGTGGCTGACAGCTCAGAGCCTGGAGCCTGCTTCGGATTCCGTGTCTCCCTCTGTCTCTGCCCCTCTCCGCTCATGCTCTGTCTCTGTCTCTCTTTCTCTCAAAAGTAAACAAACATTTCAAAAAAAATTTTTTTAATATATAATAGCCAACATTTTCTGTCTCTGATTCTTTGCATGCTTTCCCCCCTAATTCTCAAAGCAGCCCTACAAAGGCAGGTATTGATTCCCATTTTATAGACAAGTATACTGAGGCTTAGAGGAATTAAGCGACTTCCCAGCTACAGCTGCTAAAGTGCAGACCCGAGTCTGACTCCAAAAATCATGCATCCCCTGCACACTGAACAAAAACAGAAATAGCGGGCTGCTTGCCTTTGGGATCGGCCCTCTCCTCCCGCCCCTCCCCCCCCATCCAGCTCAAGCCAGCTGTAGCCCTCCCCCTCCTACCCCGTGTTTCCTCTGGCCAGAGGCGAAAGGAAGCTTATTACCTTTTCAGCTGATAGACCCGCTTCCTGAGCCAGCCCTGGGTGCTAGTGCACACATGGCCCAGCTCCTTCATGCCCGGAGACCGGCGCACCAGCCTCTGGTCACATCTGGAACGTATTTAAAATCACCTCTAACCACAACGGCCAAATAAGGGGTTTTGACTCAAAGATGGCAAGAGGTGCAACAAATGGCTTAGGCTCACTGGCTGAAGTTCAGCACAGATCTGCAAGCCCACTGCCTTGACTCTCGCTGGCTCTGCTCGGACAACTTCACGTGGGCAGTTGGATCTAATTGGTGCCGCTTGAGAGCATGGAAGCCTCAGTTCTCCTCTGGCCTCAGGGACCACCGTCCCTCCAGGCAGGAGCCATGGGAAGGGCTCCAGGATGTCGAAGCATCAGCCTCAGATGCTGACCCAAGTATGAGTCCTCAGTCTGCCAGTGCCCATCTGCGTGACCTTGGGTGAGCTACCTCTCTGCCCCAAGCCCTACCTTCCTCACCTGAGTAGGAGAGGACTGTTCGGGAGTAAGGAGAGAACGCCTGCACCTAAAACAAAGTCCCCGCTAAATGTACGTTATCCTTATGATTAGTTCCAAGGGCAGCCCCAGCTCTCTTGCAACTTCTCAAATGTTGGGGCAGTCATTAACCTCTGGGCCCCAGATTTCCTCACCTGCACTGGCAGGCTGAGGTCAACCACCTCTCAGTCCCATCCTGCACTGGCTATCTATGAAGCAACCCCCATTTTGCATGTTTCCCCCTGTTTGTTGGATGAATATAAAATCGCTCCCTCCCAAAACCTCTTGGAAAAAGAGGGACTCCACTTGGCACGGACTTTCACTGGAAACAGCTCTTCTTTTCCAGAATTAGAATGAAAAGCATGTGTTGTTTACTATTTGTTCAGGTTCAGAGGGAAAGAGAAATGGTAGAGTAGCTTCATGTGACAAGGAGATCAGGGGCAAGAGGGGCAGGAATCGTTAACATGTCAAATCCATAGCCCAGGGCCCTGGAGGGTCTCCTGCTCATCACGGGTTTGCCCAGCGAGCCTGTTGTGTGATAGAAATAACAAAACAGATTCCCAGAGATCTCTGTCCTGGAGTGGAACTTTTCAAATCAGAACCCAGGGAGTGATGATCAATCCTGAGGGGCGCCAAGTAGGGCAGACAGGGAGGTGATGAGATGACTGTTAGCCCATGATAGGGGAGGGAAAAGCAGGAGGAAGAGAAATGGTGCAATGATCTGGTCTCAGATCAGCCAGGCCCCGGCTGTTGGCCAGACAAGCAGGCTCTGCCGGCAGCTTCCTAAACACATCTACCAACCCCATCCAAACTCCTGTCAGGAGGCGTCCTTGCAGGCAAATGACTGTCTTCACTGCATCAAGAACGCATGGAAGGAAAGGTTTTCTACCCCCTCTTCTACAGGAGTTCTGCCATTCGGACAGATTTTCAGGGTCACTTTCTAATCCACTTCTGGAAAAACGATAACTCTCGGATCCCCTCCTGACTTACTTGATAAGCGGAACAAAAACGGTACCTCTTTCTTCAAAATACAGACCGATGTCCAGTTCTAGCCCTCAGGCTTTATGAGGCACCTCTGCTACCTGGTCTCTTGCCTGTTCCCCCTACCCTTTTGGCCATTCTTGAAAGAGAAATGCCCTTTCAGTTCAAAGATGGTTTAGGGGCGCCTGGGTGGCTCAGTCGGTTAAGCGTCTGACTTCAGCTCAGGTCATGATCTCACAGTTTGTGAGTTCAAGCCCCACATCAGGCTCTATGCTGACAGCTCAGAGCCTGGAGCCACTTTCAGTTCTGTGTGTCCCTCTCTCTCTGCCCTTCCCTGCTCATGCTCTCTCTCTCTCTTCTCTCTCTCAAAAATAATTAAACATTAAAAAAATTTTTTTAAGTTGCTTTGACTAATTAATTTATGATACTTATCTCTGCTTCTTCTGTAACTTTGACCATGACACAAAAGCTTCCAAAACAGAGTTTGTTCTGACACTGATGACCAGTTCACCCACAATCACTGGAAAGTAGAGTACAGAGGGCTGAAAGAAAGAAGCACATAATGTTTCCTCCTTCCATTTGCCTGGAGTACCGATTTATCCAGTATGTTAGAGGCGTGGAGACATCTGAAACTGCATGATAAAGAAGCTAACCTCTGCTTTTGCAAGAGGATTTCCTAGCCCTAACCCTTTCCAAGTCATGGGGAGGAGGCGAAGTTAACAAACTCATGAATGATTGTGGAACGAAAGAATAAACAATACTAATTGAGCAATTACCATGAGCCAGTATCTTCACCAGGTGAATTACATGTTTTCAATCCTCAGATAAGCTCATAAATAGGTAGGATAATGCCTGAGTCACTGATGAGGCATAAGTGCCTCAGAGAAGTCAAGTAACCTGCCTTGGGTCACTCAGACCTTGACATAACCTCAGATCTGCATCGCCCTCCAATCTACTGCTCTTACAAAGGCACACTGGGAAATGTGCATCTCTTTGGGGTGTGTTTTCCAAACAATTCTGATGATTCAGGGTCTTCCACAGGACCCCATGGGGCCTTCAGAGATGGAGGAAGTAAGTGAACACGACCAGTGTGTATGAGCTCTCCCTGACAGCTTCGGAGAAACAAATGTGGCCTTGCATGTACAAGCTTCCTTGATTGAGTTAGTCGCCTTTATTTGAAGTCAAATGCCCTTTATGTGAATTGACACCAGGTTTCTGATCAAATATTACTGAGTCTGCCTCTAGGTGCTAACCTGAGTGAGTTCTTCTGGTTCCCCTCGGTTAATGCCTTGTGACTCCGGGTGCCAGAACTGAGCAGTTTGACTCAGTCTAACACAACGTGACAGCCAACGTCCAAAGGAGAAAACAGCTCCTCTCCGCTATCTCCCACACTCCCCGTGTTTACAGCATGCACATTTCAAACCCAGGCTGCAATGGACTTTTTAACACAGCAGGTGTTGCCACTTGGAAAGGTCACTTTTACATTTGCAATCTTTGCATCATGTTCCCACTATGGATTTTTGGAGCAGAAGGGGAAAGAGCCTCATGTTAATGTATATCCGGTCCCCCCAGTGCCGCAACGCGCGAGGCCGACGGAGGGAGAGGTCCCAGGCCGCGGGCGCTGCGGGTGTGGACGCCGATGGCCAGGCTCGGTGCCGCAGAAGTTCGTGTGGCCGCTCTGCTGATGTCCGGGCCGTGTGATGGCGCGGGGACGGATTTTCTCCAGTGCGAGAGCTGTGCCCGTTCCAGCCGGTCATCAACTGAGATAACCTTGACAACACGAACAATGAACAGCACATCATCTTCCCGAGGATGCGCCGGTACACAGAAAGATCTCTGCCAAATCTCATCCCCTTGCCAAGGCTTCCAGGTGTTTCTTTGTGTTCGCGCAGAGCACTAACATCATTTTTCCCTTCAGTTCAGAAGAGGTGGTCCAAAGTGTTTAAGCGAGAGTAGTTGCAACATGTCAGAGTGGGAATTTATTATCTCAGCCCCAATAGGTCTTAATAAGCCTTACACAACTGTTTAGGCATTTATTCTATTAACGGCTGTTCATTCTGGTGGCTTCACCTGAATATTCATGATCCTCCTATCCCCAGAGCTTTAGCATAGCAGCTGTTTGAAACCCGCAGCAAATGTTCAGGAGAACTCCGCAAATATAAACACCCTCACAGCTGAATGTTCCAGCCCTGGCCTCGCAGAGGCTAGCCATGAAACATTTATGTCGAGTGGTTTTTGGAGGGCAGCATTTACCAAACTTAAATAAGCCTCCCCCTTTGGGGAGCCCTTGGCTCTAATTGGGACACGGCCACGCGGACAAAGAATCGAGGAGCGCCCACATCCACAAAGATAACTGCCTCCCTCCTTGCTCCCTCCTATAGTGGGAGGCTCTGAATAAATTCCAATTGGAAGGGAAGCTACAGCGACCCAGGGGCCCGGGTGCGGGTGGGATGGGCTGTGTACATTTGTGGGGAGGGTGCCGAGTTGCTTGTTTGTGAAAGAGTGAGGTGGCTGTGCGGGGAATATTTTTAGCATGAAAATATCAAAAGAGAAAGGATCGGTGGTGGTTTTCCAAAGGGATGTAACTAGGAATGACAGGATTAAATTAGCAAGAGGACGATCTGACATGAAAGTTAGTGAGACCTCCCCCTTAAGCATATGTTCTCTGCCCTTCAAGTCAGAATGCAAAGTAGAGAAAGTTCAGGCCCATCTTTATGACTGAACAAATCTCCCCCTTGGGCAAGTCACTTAACCACTTTGTGCCTCAACTTCTTCGTTTGTAAACTGGGGGCCAGGAGGGGGAGGTGTGGTGTCAAAGAAGATGATTATGGGACAGCATTTTATGAGCCAAAAAGCTATTCATGTACTATAGATACATTCTCTTGTTTTTAATTTGCCCAAAACGTAACACTAAAGATGAGTGAACATCACTTTCTCGCCTTTTTGTGGGAAACCAAGGTCACCTGGACCAGCAAGGACCACAGGGTGAATCAGGATGTGAGGCTGGGACGCGTGCTATTTGTACAGTTTGCTGGAGGACAAAGAACCTGGATTGTGGAGTCACATGAACTCGTATTATGGGTTCAAACCCCAGCACCACCACTGAAATTTGAGCAAATCATGTGTGTGTGTGCGTGTGTGTGTGTGTGTGTGTGTGTGTGTGTGTGTTGAGCTTCAGTTCCTTCATCTGTGAGATGCAAAGAATATCTAACTCACACTTCTGTCACGAGGTTCAAGGGGGGTGTGCATATCTGCTTCACCAGATGCGGGCCGTCTCTCCCACCTTCTGCCCCCAGGATCACCTCTTGTACACACCCCAGCAGGTCTACCCCATGGTCCCTCTGCCCTGAGCTGTGAGGATTTCAGAACCTGCATCTGGGTGGATGGACGAAATAGCCCCACCGCCAGCCACTGACTTCTCTAGCCAGAATACCACCTCTGCAAGAATCTGAAACCAAAAACAGGGCAGGAGAAAAGCCTCTGTCCTTTCCTTCTTTCTGCACTGGCCTTGCATGCTCCTTCTAGAGAACTCTATGGAGCTGAAAGGGAAGGAGAGAGGTAAAGGTGGTCCTGCAAGTTCATTTCAGGAGGGGGAAATAAACTGGAACTTCTCAAGGAAGATGGTCTCATCCCTGGCTAAGCCCCCTCCTGTGTGCCTCCCCGGAACTTGCCACATGTATTGCCATTCTTGACTTTTTTTACTCCATTTCCCTCAACAGATAAATGTTCTCAACTTTTTATAAACGCCACCTTTGGATTCACATAAAAACCGCAAGTCCTCCGTGGTCTCTGGCATTTCAGAATACAAGAATGATCACAGTTAAAATCAAATTGATGCAATTATAATATAAACACATTTTTTCAAGGCGTGCAAGTTTCCTCCCTTATACAATTCCATATCCCAAGCTTGGAAAAAGTCATGATATAATGGAGAATGACAGAACCAAACATGGAACAAATGAATTAATATGACACGTGTGAATGTGTCACAGGGGAACAGAGTAAGTCCTTGGGAGCATGGTGGAGGGGAGGAGTTGGCCTTGAGAAGCAGAAAAGCTGCAGAGGTGCATCATGACTTGAGTAGAGGCTTTCCAAATGGACCAGGCATTACAGGCACAAGCAACGCATGGTCAAAGGTCCAAAGGAAGGAAATGCAGGATGTGGCAAAGAAGTGGAAAACGTTCTTTGTGGCCAACATGGTTTAGTGGGGAGCAGAGGCGAAGTGGGGTAGGGCCCCCTTATGCTGTGCCGAGAAGCTGGACAAAATCCCGTAGGCAGGGGTGAGGTGGCAACATCAGGATTTTTTTTTCCCAGAAGGAAAACGCATGCATATTTGTGATAAAAGAAGTGAGATGGGGAGACCATAGACTGGGGGAGCCCACACCATTTATTTAACCCTCCCAATAACCCCACAAGGGAGCTATTATTTCTCTGTAATGACAAGGAGCTCACAACTTGCTCTTTTGCTGACAACTGGCAGAGGTGGGACTCAAACCTGGGTCCTGTGATTTCAAGTCTAGGACCCTTTTCACCTTATTATATAACCCATTAGCTACTAAAACAACAGAACGCAGACACCGACTTGATTTCAGGATTTCTTAACCTTTTTTGTGCTGTAGACCCATTTAATAGTCTGGGGAAGCCCATGAAACTTTTGTCAGAAGAATTTCTTTTTAGGGGCACCTGGGTGGGTCAGCCAGTTGAGGGTCTGACTCTAGATTTCGGCTCAGGTCATGATCCCAGGGACATGGGAACCAGCCCTGCATCAGCCTCTGAGCTTAGCTTGGGATTCTCTCTCTCTCTCTCTCTCTCTCTCTCTCTGCCCCTCTCCTCCACTCATGTGCACTCTGTCTCTCTCTAAAATAAAATAATTTCTTTTTAATGCATAAAAGAAAATGCATTGAACTACCAAATACACTAATAATACTGAATTCTAGTTATCAGAATATTTAAAACACGATGCTTTGGTAATATAAGTGCTTCTTTTTTTATGTTTTTAATGTTTCTTTATTTTTGAGAGAGAAAAGGAGAGAGCGACAGAGCACGAGCAGGGGAGGGGCAGAGAAAGAGACACGTACAGAATCCAAAGCAGACTCCAGGTTCCGAACTGTCAGCAAAGAACCTGACAGGGGGCTCAAATTCACAAACCGTGAGATCACGACCTGAGTTGAAGTCAGACTTTTAACCAACGGAGCCACACGGGTGCCCCTAAGTGCTTCTTTATTAATGCATCAAAAAGGAAGTTCTATCGGAGAAACTAATGACTACTAGAATTTCGAAATAATAGTATATGTGAATAATGTTTCCAGGTACTTTCAACAACCGCAATGCAATATGTAAATAATTGTGATTTCTATTAGGGACATAGTCATGGGTTTTGCTGATATGACTGTGACTCACCTGTAATCATAATTACTAAAAATTATAAACTTCAATCATAGATTAGTAAACATAAAAGTGTAATTTTTTCCCACCCAAATTCATAAATCCCTGAGTAATGCCCACAGACCCTGGTTAAAGAACCTTAGGAAATGTTTCAAATTTGAGCTATTCTGTAAAAGTGATTTCTAAAATATCAAGGAATGGGGTTCTTTTTTTTTTTTTTTCAAATGAACTAAGAAGCAGAATTTCAATGGTCAAATAATTCAAAGGAAAAGGACTCTGACTAAAGCAGAGTATCAAGGACTTGGAGACCTACCCACGGGTCTCTTCAACATGTCCCCGAGGCCCAAGCATCCCAATGGGGCAGGACCATGAGGGATATCCTCAGAACCCCAGGGCTCCTCAGAAAATGCTTTGCTGTGGTTTCTCAACACGTGTCAGCAAGGCTCAGCTTTCTCAAGACAGAGAGGTCTGGAAAGTTTCCTGCTGATAATAACCCTTTCCAGAATACACACTGCCAACCCACTCTCAGGAAACCTTGGCTTTTTTTTTTTTTAAAGGTAATTTTCTGAGCAACTGTGGATCCCCAGCAATATTCCAGACTTTACATTGTTCGTGCATAGGCTGCTCCCGGTGAACAGTAACGGTTTCAGGCTAATAAGGAAATAATCCATTTTCAGCAGATGAAAGAAGGGCGATCAGAAGAGTAACCTGAGCCCAGGGAACTAGCAGTGCCAAAAACTTATAATGGAAACTCTCTAAAGAATCCAAGACCCTTTGTTAGATATGAATGATTTCTTTTTTCTGGTGAAAAGTGTACGAAGAACTTGAGAAGAAAGGCCTGACTGGGTTTTGTGAAACAACCTCTGTCTGGGGAAGACGGGCTTGAGGTAGAGTTGCAGTCTCACTGTATCCTTAGGTTATGTAACAGGGAGGCAGTTGAAAGATGTTCAAACCACCAGCGTGTGATGTGTTTTGTCTTTGAACTCTTTCCTCCGGGCTTTAACTGGAAGTTCATACATGTTCCCTTGCTTCACCTCTCTGACACCTCCCAGAGGTGTGTAAAATGCAGCAGAGACAGTGGGGCGCTTGGGTGGCTCAGTCGGTTCAAGCATCTTGACTTCGGCTCAGGTCATGATCTCGTGGTTCATGGGTTGAAGCCCCGCATCGGGCTCTGTGCTGCCAGCTCAGAGCCTGGAACCTGCTTTGGATTCTGGGTCTCCCTCTCTCTCTCTCTGCCCCTCCCCTGATCACGCTCTGTCTCTCTCTGTCTCTCAAAAATAAAAACATTTTTAAAAAATACAGCAGAGACGGAAACAAATTTAATTAAGAAAGAATCCTGGGAGGGACGCTCCACACACCTGGCACTCTCCACGCCGAGTGCCAAAATCTTCACTGTGATCATCAGGAAAAATGCACCTACTCGAGATACCCATACACAACAATGCTTTACGGTTTTTGAAGGCAAGATATCTATAGATAGATATAGATATACATATAGATAATGAATCGTATTACAAATTGTCCGATCCCATTCTGAAATAAGAACTAGAATCTGTTGGCTCTACTACCAAAATGAAAAAGAACTATAAGTGATACACTATGGGTTTGTGGTATCGGTTTGTAGTTTCTTTCCTTCCTTCCTTCATTTATTCATTCATTCACGGTTGATGGACTAAACTAGATGCGAGAACAAGACATGGGCCTTCATCCTCACGGGACGCGTATTCTGGAGAGGAGAGAGAGACGTTAAACCAATACTTATCCAGTTCCTCCCAGAAGACCTGATTCTCAGCCTTCAGGGTGAATTAAGAACCACCAAGGAAGCTTGTTAAAAACACATATTCCTGATTCAGCAAACCTGAAGTGTGGCTGTGGAATTAGCATTTTTCACAAGCTCCACAGTGAGCCGAAGGCAGGCGGTTGGCAGGATTTGAAGGATTGTTGCAACTAATGAGGCCCCAGAACAACCCTGTCCCTGGGTCCCTATGCCCTTGTCCCACACTCTTCAAGGAGAAATGCCCATTTCTTGCTTCAGACCCGTTACGGACAAACAAGCCTTAGTCTTTGCCACACATTTCCTTCAAACACAGCCTTTAAATACTAGGTCGTAGGGGTTAAATAATTTATTTCCAGGGAAAACTTTGATTCCCCCCCAATGCCCTCTTAAAATGCCTTCAGTGTTTTGCTGCAGCTCCCTGTCTCTCTAACCTGAATCATCTGCCCCCCTGTTTTTAGGCGGCTGTATCGCTTTATATCCTGTGAGCTCCGGCAGCAGGAGGAGGATTTCACGCCCGCTTTGAGCAGTGACATTCGGCTTGCAAAGTGCTTGAGTGCTTCCAACGCTATGTAATAGCCCACCCTGGCAGTATTATCAAAGGGCATGACTGTTTGACCTCCTCATGCTTCATGTCACACACACACACACACACATACACACACACACACTCTCATCCATGTGCACATAAATAGGTTTGCATATAAAATCTATCTAAATAGCAGTGCCTGGGTGGCTCAGTCTGTTGAGTGTCCAACTTCAGCTCAGGTCGTGATCTCACAGTTTGTGAGTTCGAGCCCCGCGTCGGGCTCTGTGCTGACAGCTCAGAGCCTGGAGCCTGCTTTGGATTCTGTCTCTCTCTCTCTCTCTCTCTCTGAAATAAGTAAACATGTGAAAAAATGTCTTTAAACCTATCTAAATAAAATCTGCATTTTTCTTCATGCTATCAAAAAGTATTAATTTCCAAACCGTCAGCTATTTACTATATAGAGCAGGTAATCCACACAAAAATTTGACTAGGGTCAATTCTATTTCCATAAAGGCACCTCAAAGCAAAGAACTCCAGTCTCCAAGTGCAATGGCCTTTTCTCTTCCCGTAAATGGCAGGGCTGGGATCGTCCTGGATTTGACACGGTGCCTGGCCCATACTGTGACTCAGTCCATAATTCCCACCAATTAGAACAAGACCAGCTTTTACCTTTCTCTGAAGCACCAATGGGTGCTGCCGACCCATCTCTGAACCAATTAACCGTATCCCAGTGGATTCTAAACATAACACTTTTTAAAGTTAGTCTTTCTATTTTTTATTTCTGCTTAATATGGTAATACCTTACGAATAAAAAATTAATTGCTTAGGGCTGAGCTGAATTAGTGAAAAGTATGGATTATAAATTATGTCTTCTCTGTGCAGTTTTGTTACTACAAAATACAAGTAGATTAAATAAGTGTTGCCAAGTGGAAGGCATGCTGCCTGCCCTGCTTTAATGAGTAGATGAGACTAATTTGTAATTAGCGTGTGAAGCCTGGGAAATTGCTTTTTTCAATGTTCTTAGCACGGGATGCACATGTGTCCGCAGCACACGTCATGAGAGTTCTCCAAAGCTGGCTCTATGAATAGTCGATACGGGTGCTATAGCAGATCGAAGCACTGGATAGTTTTTTGAGGCCCGTTTTAGCCCAAAACATCCACAATCCTCAGATTAACTGAATTTAACAAATCTTTTTTTTTTTTCTTTTTGGTGAAATTCTTTAATGCATTAGCATGAATTCCAAATTACTGAAATTCAAATGGATAGACTTTGCTGAATCCAATTATTCTATCATTTCCTGCTTCTCATAGGAAAGCCAGGATTGGGTGCCCTGTCAAGAGTGTCATGTTCCATGACCTCTAACTGGGGGAAAAAGGAGGGAATTCCACTCCAGAGGTGAAGAGTAGCACAAGAGCAGAATTACCAACCGACAGGCGCATCAGAGTGCCGATTTACTTCCAAGTGCACTGTATCTTTTCGCCTTCACGGGTATTCTGTGCAGCAAGCAAGGACAGTTGTTATTAATGATACCCGCTTAAAGAAAGAGAGCTCAAGCGTCTTTCAGGATTAGAATTCAGGTCTGCTGACTCCAGGGCCTCCCTTGAATGTAGAAGAAGTTCAATACGTATTGGTTTAATGTGTGACAGAATTGATCACGGGTCAACCAATAAAAATAGAGATGATCTATCTGATTAAAAGAAAACACTGGTGCCAAAAGAAGACAGTCATTTGAACACTAAGCATCTTTCAAATACTTAGGAATGCAAGGGTCTTAGCAAGATACACAGCCAGGGCTGGCTGTATAATTTGCAGGGCAGAGGGGCAAATTGAAAATGCACAGCCCCTTGCTCAAAACTCAGGGATTTTTAAGGCAGTGACAACAGAGTATTAAAGCAAGCACAGAGCCCTTCTAAGAACAGGTGGGCCCTGAGTGACTACGCAGATCCCCCACCTGTAAAGCCAACCTTTCACGTCATGTTTCAAAGCTTAGGGTGGGAATGATACCATCCTGTAGACAGCATTTTGGATACTGGTAGGTGGGGAGGTTCTTGGCTGGCAGAATGAGCGGAGGCCTTGCTGGTAAGCAGCAGGCCAAAGGCTCCAGAGACGCTCAAGGTCGGGGACAGGCCTGCAGTGTAAAGAAGAGAACTTTTGAACATCCCACTTGATATTCACATGGTGAAAAGCCTGTTTATAATTATCTGAGCTTATTATTTGTTTTACACATCCTGAATTTTCCACTGTGACTACTCTGTCAGTTCTGGAAACACTGCACACTGCTTTAAGCCTTCATCATTAAACACGGTTTCATTAACAACAGCAACCATAGTTCCGTGATTCCCATGAAAGTGTGTACAAGCATCTGACCCCTCAGTTTCGTCTTCTAGTGAGGTCCCAACCATGCCGTTACCTAAAGGAACATATACTGTCTTATCATAAATTATTTTGCTTTCATAGTACAGTTAGAACATTGGTTGGAGATAGGTCATACTATGGGAGCGTTTCATTTCGTGTTGGCCAAAGGGGATTTCAAAATGCTTGTTACAAAAAGTGGCTTTGGGTACAAAAGCATTGAAACCTAGGCTTAGAGGCATAAGATTACAAAATGTTTCAGCTCGGAGGAATTTAAGGGATTATCCACTTCATTGACAGATGAGGAAATTGAGGCTGAACCAGATTATATATCTTGCCTAAGGTCACCCTGCAGGCATTGGCAATGCCAAGAGTTGAAACTGTTCTCATTTCTAAGACTGTATGAAGTAATCAATTCTTTCCTTCTTTCCTTCCGCTCTTCCTTTCTTCCTTCCTTCCTTCCTTCCAACAAACACAACTGTGCTCTTACCATGTGCCGGGCATTAGGGTGGGTCTGATGCAGAGATGACTAAGACACAGTTTCTGCCCTTCAGAAGACCACAGACCTGCTGGAAAACAGAGCAGAAGCTAGATATGGTACAACGTGCTTTGGAGTAGACCTGTGTTCAAAACATTACGGGGGCCGGGGAACTGAGTCTTCCTGGGGGCTTGAAGGCTTCCCAGCATAGGTGGGTTTGGAATCTTGAGATGGGAGAAAGGCGTGTTGTTCTGCAGAATAGGGTAACCCTCATTCTAAGCAGTTGCACGGAGCAGACAAAGACACAGTGGCGAAACGGGGCCACTCTGTAATCAGGTATTGACTGTCTGCAGCCCTTAATGTCAAGGAGTATTTTCCAGAAGCACAGAGGTGGTCATTATCCTGCCAAACACAGCCAAGCAGAGAGCAGGCAGAGAGCAGAGCTGGCTCAGAGGCCTGGGGACTCCCTGAGGTCATCAGGGAGAGAGGAAATGAAGGGGGAACTCTCCATGCTGCTCCATGGGTGACGAGGGCTCTGTGGGCACTGGCCAGAGTGCAAACTGAGAAAATAGCTCGTTGATTGCTGAAGTGATTAGTGGATCACCTTATTGATTCTCACCTAGCTCAGAACAGACCTCAATAACCAACATCAAGTGCTTTAATAAGAGCAAAGGAAAGATTTACTGGATGTGAGTGCTTTTCATTAGAGAGGGCTAAGGGGAAATAAAACACACTGACCCACCAGTGAGGGGCCCCGGCATGGCTTCCAGCCTGGTGACTGCCAGCCAGACAGGAAAGTGAGTAAGAGGAAGTCAAATGAGACAGCCCCTGGGCCCATGCTTATCAGAACTGCTAGAAAAGACTCTCCACAGATTGCCAGATTGTCTGTTTTGCTTCTCTTCCTCTCCCCTCTGCAAACCCAGCCACCCAGGAAAATGGGAGACAGGCAAAGTGGCTGTTGCTCTTGAAGCCCAAAACCAGGCACCAGCTTGGCATGTTGTAGGCATTATCTCTCAACCCCCCAAGAAATGAACTGTTTTCTCCACAGTACAAGAGAGGAAACTATAATGAAGTGACTCTTACGTGTTGGGGCTGGGATTAGAACCCAGGTCCCTCTGGCAGCAAGGCTTCCCTGCTTAAAAATTTTTTCTTGGAAACAAGACTCGGTGGGCATCTATTTTTCCTTTCAAGGCTTTGCGTGGAATCCCCTCTACCCTGCATAAACTGACCACACTTTAATTTCAATGGAGCAATTACTATATGTCAGATACAATAAAATACCACTTGCTCTGCGCAACTGGCTTGGGAGGTTGCCCTGCGATTATTATCCCCATTTTAGGGATGAGTTAACTGAGGCTTGGAGAGAGTTACTCAGGTAGCATGTGGCCAAAGTGAGACCTTGAGCACAACATCATCAGATTCCAGACCCCACGCTGTAATCAACTATATCCTAGATGTTTCTTAAAGAAAGGGACCAATGAAAGGTATAACTGGGCCATCTAAGTAGACATAGAAAAAGACTCAGGGAATGTCAAAATTCCACAAATTTTTCTTGAGCTCCTACTTCATCTCAAGCATCTCTCTGAACCCAAAGGACACAGTGATGATCATGGGAAAAACATTCTTCTGGGGGCAGCTTACTATACATGAGAGACAAATAAGGTAAACCAGAGAAGTCCTGGTAGACATGAGTGCAATAAAGAAAATAAAACAGGGCACGGTGGATGGATCGACTTTCTAGCGGGTGGTCAGACAGGTGTCACCTGAGAAGCTTGCTGTGAGCCGAGGCTTCAATGACAAGAAGGCTATAACCATGCAAAAGCGTAGCTGAGAAGATTCTAGGCAGGCAAAGTGGCCAGTGCAGAAACACAAGGCAGGAAGGAGCCTGGTGCACCCACAGAAGGGGAGGAGTCCACTGTGATCAGAATACACCGAGGGAGGGAGGAGTGGCTCTAGATGAGATCTGAAAGGAGGGAGAGCAGGTCTCCTGGGCCTGGCAGGCCAACGTGGGGAATTGGACTTTAAGTAAGAGGGAAAGGTAGGAAAGGGCTTTGAGCATTTAAAATGATGTGCATTGAAAAACAGACTTTGGGCTGCTGTTTGGATGGGTCATGAGACCAGTGGGGAGGCCACTGCAGGAGTCCAGCTGGAGCAGCAGAGTTGGCTTGGGTTCAGTGCAAGCAGGAGACGTGAAGAAGTGGACACGTCCCGAAAATATTTTGAGGGAGAGCTGACCTCGCTTTTGCCGCCTTGCACTTTTATAAACGGACAAGAGTGGCTACTTTTCTGACCCCCCGGATGGTGCCCCCCGCCAGCCCCCTCTCATTATGTTTGGACTGGCTTCTGCCAAGCTCAACTATGAAAACTTGACCAAAAGAACAGAATGTGATGACGTCATCTCCTCGGCTCACCCCGGGAGAAGGTTTTATGAAGTTTCACAAAAAAACAATGCCTGCCAGGAAGCCAAACAACTCCCCTGACCACCGCTCACCATGGCCCAGACAGAAGAGAAAAACCACTGACAGAGAACCCCTGCTTCCCTAAACCAGGCCCAGTGACGGCTTGTCTTGTTCACCGTGGTCAGAGCGCCAGTTACTTCAGAAGAAAGAGAAACCTAAGGTCACAATGACATGCCATCTCATATGGTTTTTTTTTAATGTTTATTTATTTTTTAGAAAGAGAGAGAGAGCACGAGTGGGGGGGGGGGGCAGAGAAAGAGGGAGACACAGAATCGGAAGCAGGCTCCAGGCTCTGAGCTGTCAGTACAGAGCCCGATGAGGGGCCGGAACCCACGAACCGTGAGATCGTGATCTGAGCTGAAGTTGGATGCTCAACCCACTGAGCCACCCAGGCACTCCCACCTTATATATTGGAACTCACTCAACTAAGGAGTGATGGTATTCCTCACAGTGTGATAGTGGAAATATGAGGAAGGTCTATCTACCCCCGACAGGTCTAAGTGCCCGTTCTAGAAATCAGGGAAAGTCATCTGAAGGATAATGAAGAATTTGACAGGGAAGTGTTCCTTTGTGTCATGTTCTCAGGAGGGAAGACAGCAGGTGACATGCGATTGTCTCCAGGTCTGCCTCCAGGAGACAGAAGGTTGGACACAAGGTGAACTGTCAGGAGAAAAAAAAAAAAAAAACTGAGGGAACTCTGTAGAAGATGGGCCTTGTCCATAATTGATCTGACAGAGTACTGCCCACTCCATCACTGCAGCTGAAATATGGCCACTCTCCCATGTGGGAATGCATTTGTGTGTAAGGACACCAGACTCCATCTATTAAGGAAAGTGTTTAAGCAGGAAAGATAACAGTCTGTCAGTCTGAGTGAGTGATTCTGGAAACCCAAACACCATGTCAGAGCTTCAGGATTCAATATATATATATATATATATATATAGCCTAAATCAAAAGGATTTTTGTTCATTGAACAAGGGAAAGGATTAAGGTGCTTATGACAACAGCCCCTCCTGACTTTCGGTTGGTTAATTGTATTTGGAGAGAACATGCTGTCTGTTCTGGGGAACTTCATAAAAAATGACAATAGAATTACTCTCAGCCACTTGGGGTTGCTTTCTTCCTAAGGGTCGGAGAAAAGATATTCGTTATTTAATCAACAAATATTTAGTACCAATCTCTTGTCCATCATTCTGCTAAGAATAATATGAAAAAAAAGACAGGTGCACAATCCCTGCCCTCATGGACTTTATAGCCCAGTTTGGTTTCTGGTCTTTTTTAGGTATTTTGACATTTTCGTGACAAAGAGTTAAATTCTATTAATTCAACACACCTGTATTGATCTCTTATTCTGAACAAAGCAATATAACGACAACTCCTGCATTCAACAAACATTAATGCAACAAGAGTGATATACTATGTATACATTTGGAGAGATACATAGTTGATTTAGATCCAGATAGCTGCCTCAAGGGGCCCCCGGGATGGACGGGATGATAAGATGTGTCCGTAGATAACTAAAACCAATGCTACAAAATGATAAACAGCACTGAAAAAGAGAAGTTCAGACAAAGAATTTTAACAGGAAGGCTGAGGCGATGGCCAGCTCTGAGAGACGGGCAAAAGCTATTCTCTGCCTCAATTTCCCAATTCATTCATTTGCTAAGTCAACAAGTATGGCTTGAATCCTTGCCAGATTGCAGACATTGTGCCGGACTGGAATGAAAGTCGGACTGGAAAGGAGAGATGTGCCAACGAACAGGGGTAAATACCTCAATCCAGGTAGAGAGAAGATGCAGCAGAAAAACAGAGGAGGGAACTTCCTAGTCGACTTGTGGTGAGGGACAGTTAGCCAAGGAAGGTTTTAGCGAGTAGGTGAGCTGTGGCTGAGTGTGAAAGAAAAGTGAACATCTCAGGAGAAAGAAAAGGGAGGACGCAGTCCTCCAGGCAGTTATTAAAAAGGCTCTCAAGTGGGAGATGAGGAGGGGGTTCAGGTTGTGTGCGGGAGGCAGAGGAAGAAGGCGAGGGAGGAGGCCAAGGGAGCCACTACCACTTTTCCCCATGAAGTGGGAAGGGAGGTTAACAGCTGAGAGGCAGAGCTAGAGTGATCTAGCTAGTGATCTAGTGATCAGTCTCCTGACTGAAAGGGCAGGTTGTGCTCTGGAAAGCTGCTTTGAGAATGTAAGAAGATACTATTAAAGAACAAGCCAAAGGCAATTCTGAAGTAGAGACCACCAATGTGACATCCATCCCACATAGTAATGCAAGATACTCAAACAACACGCAGTAGTCAGGGCATAAGAGTGGAGGGAACACCTTGCTGGACGTGTGTGTGCAGGGGAACAGGGGTGTTGTGACCATCTCAAATGATCAACCACAGGGTCTAGCCTGATGGGCTGAAAGAAAATGGTCAAATCATTGGAGTAGGAATGGTAAATGGCTTTCATCTCAGCTGTCAGCTCCAACTGATAGAATCTTGTGCGGAGAAGGATTCCAAAGTTACCTCTGTGCTCAAAAGGGAAGAGTGCATGATCAATCAGGAACGTTCACCATAGCCCAGAAAGGATGGCAGTCCCCATAGCAGGTATTCGCCACCTCTGGCCTGGAGGCCAGATGAGGCCAGGAGAGAGAAGGAGTAAGAGAGCTGGGAGGAGGGGAGGTCAGAGAGTGAGATGTGGGGGCCTGAGGTCCAAGGTGGAATTTGCACTGGAGCTGTCCGGGCCTAGACCTTGGCCATGGGAAGGTTTGGCCGAATAGAGGATAAGACATGGTCTAGTGTTCAAAGACCTGAATGCTGCTGCTTTTGTCTCACTGAAAAAGAAAAGTGTCTTCAGGGAAAAAAAAAAAAGACACTTGTGCCTTAAGAGAAGGATGGATGATTGAAAGGGCACTTGGCTGTTGCCGTGTTAATGGAGAAAAGCATGGGAAACCCTCATTCCTACATTAGCATCAGCCTCCACATTCAATAAGCCAAAGACAGTAGTGACATACTGCATAAGGGGGCCCCCTCCACACTCACGCCTCAGACCGACCCACCTCAACTCTGGTGAAGAAGTCACCTGCTGACCATTTCCTGCAGCAGGCCAGGCAGGGAGTGAGCCAGCAACCTCGCCTCCAATGACCTGATCCTATGACTTTTTTTTTTTTTAATCATGGTGAGAACACTTAATATGAGATCTACCCTCCTAACAAACATTTAAGTGTAAAATACAATATTATTGACTATGGGTGCAATGTCATACAGCAGATCTCTAGAACTTTTCCACTTAACTGAACTTGATGCCCTCTGATTAGTAAGCCTCTCTTCCTCCGCCAACCCCTGGCAAAGGCACTCTTTGACTCCGTGAATTTGCCTATTTTAAAGACCTCACGTAAGCAGAATCATGCAGCATCTGTCTTTCTGTGACTGTTTTTTTTTTCCACTTAACTTACTGTCCTCAAGTTTCCTTTATGTTATCACATCCTGCAGAATCTCCTTCTTTTTTAAGGCTGAATAATATCCCATTGCATGTATATATCACGTTTGCTTCATCCATTCATCCGACGATGGACAGACCCTTAGGTTGTTTTCACATCTTGGCTATCGTGAATACTGTTGCAATGAGCATGGGAGTGTGAATATGTCCTTGAGATCCTGGTTTCAATTTTTTTGGATAAATACCCAGAAATAGGATTGCTGAATCATATGATAGTTCTATTTTTAATTTGTTGAGGAGCCTCCATACTGTTTTCCATAGCAACGGCACCACTTTGCATTCCCACCAACAGTGCACAAGTGTTCCAACTTCCCCACATCCTCGCCCCACATCTCTCTCTGGGCTCTGGAGTGACAGTCTCAGAAAAGACCATCACCTCCTCACCACTCAGTGCCACTGTGGAAGGCTGAGCTCACAGTCGTCCATGCTTCCCTGTTTGCCAGCCTGCCTCGTGGATAAATGTAGAGAAGGGATCGGGATGAATTCGTGGTCCTAAAGAGCATGTCTAAAAGGGTTTGTCAAAAAAAGAGTTAATGACTGCTTCTCTGCGGGAAACCCTAAAGAAATGAGTGTTCTGGAGTGTAGAACATTCGCTTTTACGGTAGGTGGTGTTATTGTTACATGTTCCTACAGACAGTGCTAATTAACAATCCTAAAGGCCACATCATTAAATTATTTCTCAGCTTAAAACCCTGCAATGTTTAACGCACCTCGGCAATTCAATTATATCTAAAACACTTGCCTGAATACCAGGCATTATTCTGCGGCCGACAAAGTGCAAGTTTCTCTTAAGAGCAGGTGAGGCTTAAAAAGGAAAGAAAAACATCTCACAAGCGACTTCCCTGTCCCTCTCCCTGACACATACTCTAAATATAAAAACACCAATAATCCTCAAAGAAAATTTAAAGTAGACCTAATCTTTGCCAGGCAAAATGCAGACTGCCGACTTTTCTATAGGCGCAGATATGAAGAATCCAATAACATTTTCTTAGAGATCTCACCTGAAAAATCAAATCATTGCCCTCAACTCTGTTTAAGGTCCGTTGGGTTTCAGGGATTTTCCTCTGGGTCTTGCCCCCCATCCTTTGTCATTTCTAACCACTGCAAATTGCATTTTGGGTTTGAACTTGGGGCCATGTCATGGCTTTGGGCTGGGTTTTTCCTGGATGTATACCACAGTCAGCACAGAGCACTATGCAGAGAACACAAAGCCTCTTTGTCTCCTACCCAGTGAAGTATCTTAAGTACAGAGTGCAATGGGAAAGGGCTTCCATCCAGCTTAAACACACACACACACACACACACACACACACACACATACACACACAGGCTCTTGCCCTTCCCTGCCATCCCCAGCCTGATCTTCTCTGTAGTGAGACAGTCCTCTGCACAGGCGCAGAGCCTGGTTCAGCTGGCCAAGTGGCCTCAGTCCTCTGGACAAGATTTGGCAGGCAATACCATGACAGAACCTCCCGCTTGGAAAATGCTGGTGCCGAGGACGCATCTGGGAGCAGCACATATGTGATTCCACTGGTTTTCACACAAAGAGGCAGACTGTGCCAGTGGCCAGCTGGGTACTCATCTGCAGCCACGGAGGCAGGAGTGAAGGAGCAAACCGCTGATTCTCTTTGCATGGTCTCCCCAAATACCCTGTCTCTGCATAAACCATCTCGTCATCCCTCTCCTTTCTGACACTATGTTAACAGTATCCTTCGAGGAGGCCCCACTACACTCTGTGGGACCAGGAGACGTATATATCTCCTTAGTCAAGCACTGTGCCTCAGACCCAGACACTTTCAACAGATTTGTTGACTTGGGGGGACGCAGGGATAGATGATTGGGGGATGGGGGATAGATGCATGGGTGGAAGAATAAAGCAAGCCAAGATGCTATTACCCCTCTCTAACAGAACCGAGTCCTCTCGCTGACAGCCTCAATCTGGACTCTCGGTCTCCAGAGAAGTAATACAGGCTGGGGTTAGCAGGGCCCTTGTATTACTGCCAACCCCCACTCTCTCACCCATGGCAGACATTGCTAACAGGCCACAGAATTCTTGCCAACAGATTCAAGACCTTGCCTCTCAATTTTCCTCACTAGTGGTCCAGGCAGGTACTACTTATCATCAGACAGGATGCAGCCACATTTCTGCCCCAGGGTTAGAACATGGGCTTTGGGGACTGAGACTGTCTTTAGGTCCTGATTCAATCATTTTTTGCCATGAGACCTGGAGAAAGCTACTGAACCTAAGTTACCACAAAACTAAGCATTTAGTGTTTCTGTCTGTGTGAAGGAAGACAAAGAAAAAGAACTGAATTCATAAGGTTACTGTGGAGATCAATGGGAACGTTTAGTAAGCACCTGACATAATAGGTGCTCAATAAACACTAGTTATTTTTATCCAGAGACTGTTTATGGATTATCATGTCCCCTCTTTCTGTAGAAGGATTTTTCATCATTGTTACATTCATTGCTCAGTTTCATCTCTCCCCAGAGAATGACAGAGAAAGGGCAGTACATGAACTCAGACTGACTTGGTGTGAGAAAGGCAGCACTAGCATGGACTGAGGAATGACCGTCTCTAATAAGCTAGCCTAGAACGATTCAGACAGGCATTGCGTGGAGGTTCTAGTCAAATGACCAGATCTGGAAGGGAGGAGACCTGGGCTCTAGTCAAAGCTGTGTCCCCAACTAACTAGATAAACATAGAGGCCACCTATTTTTTTTCTGTGAGAGAAAGCCATCAGATTGTCTGAAGGCTGAAGTCCCTTCAACCCCCAATTCTGTGACGCTATCCAGTTGACATCTCGCCTCTTCAAGGACGCCTGGCCTGACCATTCCCACTGAAGCACGTAGAGTGAAGTCTGGCTCCCAGCCAGAGCTGTGGAGGTGTACACTTTTACCGTGCACACGAACCCAGCCCAAACATCCCCATACTCCTGCGCCTCACACACAGTAAGGGCTCTTGTGTTGACTCGGTTGATTTAACTGACCAGCTCAAGAACATGAGACTAGAAGCCAGAGACCAAGTTCAGTCCCAGCTCAACCAGAACCCACCTCTGTGGGCTGGAGCACATGAGGTAACTTCTTCAGAGTCTCTGTTTTCTCACTTTATCAAATGGGAATCAAACACACTGCCTTGTGAGTCCCACAGAATTGTTGTGCTGGTTGATTCAACAAGATGTGTGTGTACGCGGTACGTAAACTATTAGATAAAGGAAAAGGGCATAATTAGTTTAGTTTGGAGGAAACCACCTCCTGAGGGCCTCTGAAGGCCTCTGCTTGAGGGTCATTCTCACCTTAGGGCAAAAACAGAAGAGACAGTTGCCTCCAGAAGAGCTATTTGGAGAAATCTTGCTAGGCCAGATAATGTTATCATAAAAGCATGTCGCAGAGGGGCCTTTGATCTTATCGGACTGGAGGAACCAGTCCTGTGTCCAATATGGGGCAAGTCATGGGTTTTCTGCCACGTGTGGCTGTGCTCCGAAACATTCAAAGCATTCTTCCAGCATCGACAAGTAGGTCCCCATTCAGTTTGTTGGAAGTTAGGGAGAACACGATGTCACGGACCAGACAATATTATGAAGGAGGCATTTATTTTAGTTGCCGAGCCACACATAAGTTTCAATGCCAGTTCAACCACTTACGAGCTATGTGGCCTCTTTAATCGCTTTCACCTCACCTAGGACCGTTAACAAGGATGAGAGGTCTTGCACCTACTCTGGCATAGAAGAGATGCTCCGTGAAATGAGCCATCATTGTTGCTATCATTTCCCTCTTTAGAGACTCCCCAGTCACTTGTCTCAGCCTGAACACAAGTGCCCTGAGGTTCTGCCTTCCTCCTCCTTCAACCCTCTGTAGGCAACACTCCGTAGTCTGAACCTTTCCTGACTTCCTCCAATCAACTCTCCTTTGCCCCCTCCCATCAGATAGGCCAGTTCCTGCCCAGAGATGCACCTCATAATGTGTTCCCCACCCGGGTAACTTTTGCTAACTCATTGCAGCCCTGAAAGGCTCTAATTACAATCATTCTTAATGATATTCTTCCAGCTCATCTTCAGCAGAGAACATTCCCTGTTACTACTAAGGTCCTAAAAACCCTTCTCAGGAATACTCTGCAGTTAGAGTCACAGCCCGAGGTAAAAACCCTCACACATTAGAGAAAGGAAACGGCACAATGTAGAAACAACAAAGCACAGGTTTTCTCATCAGAGAGATCTCTGGCCCGTGGGCAACTGTGTGACTAGAGCCTTTGCTTTCCTATCTGTAAAGTAGGGACAATAACACGTACCTCATGGGTTTATTGTGACAAGTAAAGGAGATTACGTATCGGTCAGCTTTTGCTGCCTAACAAACCACCTGCAAATTTACTGATTTACAATAACAACCGCTTGTTCAGCTTACAAGTCTGTGGGTGTGCTATTTGGGCTGGGCTCAGCTGGGCTCTTGAAGCTCAGAACTCAAATAGCATTTACACCACATTAAACTGGTCAAAACAAATCACAAGGCCAGTCCAGATTCAAGGAGCGGGGAAACAGACCCTGCCTGTTGAGGAAAGTTGCTTAAGATTATCGTTGAAATTTTTTTAATGCTTTTATTTATTTTTGAGAGAGAGAGAATGAGATCACGGGAGGGACAGAAAGAGAGGGAGAAACAGAATTTGAAGCAGGCTCCAGACCTGAGCTATCAGCACAGAGCCTGACATGGGGCTCGAGCTCACAAACCACGAGATCATGATCTGAGCCGAAGCCAGTTGCTTCATAGACTGAGCCTCCCAGGTACCCCTATTGTGGCAATTTTTGAATTCTACCATAGGTAATAAATATGAAACACCTGGCCCCCAAACTGAATAGATTTCTAACATATCTTCATTTCAGAAATCCTTGCGGTGGCCTTTTATATGAACCTAAAGAAATATTTGTTGAGTCTTTGCTCTCCAACCCTGCTCTAAATACTGTAGAGTAAGGAAGGATTTTAAATATGTTTATCCAAAATCTCTGCCCTCAACATGCTCATATTCTAATTGGGAGAAAAAACATACACACACAAAGATGAATTATGAGGCCAGAGTGAAGTATCAAGTTTAGGCAATGGTAGGCAAGCCGTGACAAGGCCGGATGTGATTAGTTGCTAAATATAATATAGAGACAGTAAGTCATGAGGCAGAAAAGGGGGTGTGTCTGGAGTCCTCGGGGAAAGCTTATAGGAGGAAGGAGGATTTAAGGTGGATCTTGGAAGATGGTCAGTTGCCACAAAGCACCAAAGTGACGTGACTCCCCAACATCCTGTTTCTATCCAGTCTCCCTTTCTAGGGGTCCTCCTTTCAGAAGCTTCTCCCTATATCCACAGCCTGCATGCTTAGGCTCTGCTTCTGATGCTGTAGGGGAAAAGAAGTGAGATCCATGTCCCCAGAGCCATTAGTCAAAGGGAAGATCTTCCCTGGCGATAGACAGAATGGTAGAGTGGAAAGATTCTGGATGTTTTTAGTCCCCAAAGCTGGAAATATGTATCTTCTTTTCTTCTCCAAGGCTTCATCCCTTTATCTTTCATCTCTCATAGGGTTTGTTTTTACAGCAGTACATGGGACATCACAGAGGATTTGAATGTGACACTGCTGGCATGTAGTAGACAATGAATAAAATTTATACCCCTCCCCCCTTCATGCTTCTCCTTTGCCTCTGCCATCTACATCTAACTTATTCATTAAATGTTCCGTGTATTACTGGTAAATAAGCACTAGGCCTTTGCTGTAGGATTCGTACAGCAAAGCTCGTTCCAGGAGATCCCAGTATAGCGCTGGAACACAAGAAAAGAGCTCATTCTTCCTGCTGACAGTTCCTGAAACTCATCACGCTCACCCATGTCCTTGAGCAACTCACCCATGTTGCCCCATCCACCAACCTAGCTGACTAGCTAACTCTCATTCATCTTAGATGACTACTCTTCCAGGAAGACTTCCCTGCCCCTACCTCCCACCCATCCCTACTCTGGTTTAGGTATTTCTCCTACTGCTCCTATAGTAGTACATGCAACAACACAGGATTTCAGAAAATGGTTATGGAAGGATGGAAAGATGGATGGATGGAAGGATGGATGGATGGAAGGGTGGTTAGCTCAGATATCCCAATTAGAAATCAATCTGTCAAAAGTTCCTTTGACATTTTGGAACCAGTATGAAGGGTCTCTTATGAGGCATAAATTACTCAAATCAGAGATGTAAGCTAAACTTTCTATGAATAGTGGGAGTAAATAAATGAAAAGGCTCATTCTCATAGAGTAAGAGACCTGGCATGGAAAATTCCTGCACAGCACGTTGCACACTTAATACTCACAGGAAACAGCAGGTAAGCAACATAATTAGAAGGAGATGCATAAGCCTGAGGAGCAAATGCCATTCCCCTTGGAAGTTTCCAGGGGCAAACTTAAGACAAGGTCCATGGAGACAAGATTCTTTACCAACTGTCAGACTCAGTAAGCACAAGACCCCAAACTTGAAATGTTTGGGAAGGAAACGTTTCTGTCCATGGAGACTGAAGTTAGTGGCTCTGAGATCCCTAGCATAAATCATTTCCATTCTGCCAAAGTCTTCAGCCAGCAATGGGACCAGGAGAGCCCCTGCTCTCAGCTTCCTAATGCCTACTTTCTCTCTTACCCTACACAAAACCCTCACCACCCCCTGCCCCACCTCATCCTGCAATGCGGCCTAAGTGTTTTGAGATCACAGAAAAATAAACATTGCCTATTTCATCTGAAACACCATGAAATTTTTCTTTAAAAAAAAAAAAACTCATACAACAAAAACAAAGCAATTGATTCAGATGTTAAAGCCATGAAGAACATGTTATCTGAATTTAATAAAAGAGAATGTATACCAATAGTGCATGGTATTTTAAAGAAAGGTGTCAAACAAGAGGAAGGAACTGATCTCTTCTTCCACATTTCCTCCCTTAGTTCTTTCTTTCTTGCCTTCTTGATATCCACACAAGAAACCTTTACAGATTGTCATGTGCCAGGCAGTGTGCTAGGCCCTGTGATGTAAATTGAATGTGGTCCAATTGTTTCCCACAGTCTAAGGGAGACAATGGCAGGTGATATGCAGTTATCGTACAGCATAAGACAGGAGATGAGAGAGATACGTCCAGAGCACAACGAGGGCACAGAGAAGAAACGTTCAAATCAGTCTGATGGGTCACAGAAGGCTCTCCCAATGAAACAACATCTGGAGGGGGAGGGTGATTTTAAGGATAAGCGGGGGTTTGTTTGGGGCGCCTGGGTGGCTCAGTCAGTTAAGCGTTTGACTTCAGTTCAGATCATGATCTCACGGTTTGGGTTCATGGGTTGGAGCCCCACGTCGGGCTCGGTGCTGATAGCTCAGAGCCTGGAGCCCGCTTTGGATTCTGTGTCTCCTTCTCTCTCTACCCCTTGTCCACTCACATACACACATTCTCTCTCTCTCTCTCTCTCTCTCTCTCTCTCAAAAATAAACATTAAAAAAAAAAGTCATTCGGGATCTGTGCTGACAGCTCAGAGCCTAGAGCCTGCTTCAGATTCTGTCTCCCTCTCTGCCCCTCCCCCACTCGCACTCTGTCTCTCTCCCTCTCTCTCTGCCCCAAATAAATGAACATTAAAAAAAAAAAAAAGAAAAAAAAAAACAAGAAAGAAAAAAGGGGTTTGTTTGCCAGGCAAAATAGATGAAATTTCCACGCAGAGAGAATGGCAGACACAAAAGCAGAGCAGTGAATCAGCATTTGCAGAACCAGTGGTCCCTCATCACAGCTACAGGAATGAGGAAGGCAAAGCGAAAGAGAGACACAGGAGTCAAACTACAAAGCGTCTTGTGTGCAAAACTGTGTTTGTATTTTATCTTGAGAGCTATGAGAGCTCCTGGAGGGCTCTAAGCAAGCAACGCCATGATCTGGTTTGCATTTGGAAAAAGGACCCATCATAGGGTGGAGGATAGACAGGAGGGGGGTGAGACTGGAGGCAGAAAGACTACCTGGAAAAGTGCTGGAGTAAGCTTGGTGAGAAAGGGAGAAGGCCTGGTGGACCAAAGCAATGGCCATAGGAAAAAATGGTTGATGGTCTTTTAATTTTGGACAGAATCATGTATTTTTGGACAAAACATCCCAGCAAATAACATATTGTGTGATCAGCCTTACTTGTAGTTTCCTTCACATTCCTTTTATATTGCCATCAGTATCAGGTTTGGGGGGGGAAATATGTCTTTGCCATCACTGTGATCAGAAGCCAGCCCTGTGTCGTTGGCCCATCCCAATCACTGACTAGCTTGTTCCTTCAGGTGAGTCACTAGTTCTATCTGAGACTCAGTTTCCCTATTGATAAAACAAGATCATAAAGCTTGTCTTCTAACCTTGCATGAAAATTAAGTAAAATAATTTAATATATGTTGTTTCAACAAGTCACGTTGAAAAGGGCCATAGATCATCACACACTGCACTGTATTAGGAATATTTTGGATGCAAATGACAGAAAAGCCAACCTAAACGGGCTCAAGCTAGGAAAAGAATGTGAGCCGATCTGGCTTCAGACACAGCTTGACTCAGGATGATGATGTCCCCAGGGTCTGAATCTTGGCCTGGTTCCTCTTACACAGGCTCCACCCTTAGGCTCACACTGCAGTCTCCTTCTAAACCACTAGCAACTTCAGACGCACACAGGGGCCCCCAAAAGCACAGGATGAGAATGTGAGGGACAGTTCTCTTAAAGCAAAAGTGGAGTCATTAAGCAAGGCAAAGGGAATATATACTGGGTGCAAACTCCAGGTGTCCCTTACAACATACTTCGCAGTTGGGAGCCACTCAAAGCCTCTGGTTGCTAAGCAGCTGTGTAGAGAGTAACCACCCTCGCTTGGTTGCCACCATTCTGAGACGGAGCACTCAAGAGATGTGGCCCTTCTTTCCACTTATGTCATAATCGTAAAATGGTTATTTATTGTCAAGCTTTCAAGTAGTCTTCCGAATGCTCTCATAACACCTACAAGCTATTCAGGGATCACCAGGCTTCCACAGGACCCATTTAAGAGGCACTTCCAGAGGTAATGCGAGGCAGAGGGCAAGAGAGAGCTTCTAGCAACAAGAGAGGGCCTAATGGGCAGGAATCAGATAAAAGAATCTGACCGTAATCAATAGTAATTGTATTTATAAGAGGCATCCTCTTCCTCGTTGGAAAGTACCTTCTAGACCCTGGGGGCTCACCCATTTCTGTAAGGTTTAAATCATTCCACGAATCTTTTGTGCACAGCCACCTGGTGAGTGGACCCCAAGAGGGAGTTGCCCTTAGGTATTCCATCAGAACATGTCCAAGGGCAGAAACACACAAAACTAGCAATTGTCTGGCCATCAAGAAAGATGACTGTCAACAACTTAGAAGGTGGCTGCCATCATTTCTTTGGCCACAAGAGAGCAAAGAGGGGATGAAGCTTTTCCTGCCTTGCAGGTGGCAATGTAGACCAACAGAATGCCTCCTTGAAGGCTACCTCTCAGAATCTGTTTCCTTTGACTTTATTCCTGAATACATGCATAGTTCATTCCTCTATCAGAAAGCAAGCTTCTCGAGGGGAGAGGCCGTATCTTTTCCATCTCCAATGCTAATACTTAACCACTAAGCCTGGCCCATAGTAGGTGTTTCATAAATGTGTATTGAATCAATGAATTCACTTAGCTAGGCACTGGCATATATAAAGATCTGAAAGACAGCTCTGTGCATAAAGGTCTCATAACTTGGTGGAGTAGAAAATGAGAACATAACGGATTTGAAATAAGGCAGGGTGTTCTAAGTGTACCCTGCACTCCCATGGCCCTTTTCTGTTTACAAAGCACTAAACCGCATTCATTTTCTTATCTGATTCTCCAGACACTCCAATGATGTTGACATAGCAGATTTGTTAGTCTCATTTCATGAGACATCATCAGTTACTTGAGACGCAAGGGGCAGAAATACTCAACCAAAGTCACAGGACTTATTAGTGACAGAGTTTGGACTGGCTCTGAATCCCAGGTCTGGACTTTTCTTACGATGTCTTTGCAGATTGAACACAAGGAGGTTCAACCGTCCATATCAAATATGGCGGAACTGACTTAATTGTTAAAGATCAACCTTATGTTATTAAAAGTGCTTTCTTAATTATACTCTTTTTTAATTGCCACACTGAATTTGTGTAGTGATTTTACAGATAAGAGAACGGAGATAGCATTTATGTATCCCGAGTCTAGACTAAACTGTAAAACTAGTCAGCAACTAAATTAAACGTAGAATCTACAACTCCTGAGTCACCACTCCCCCTTTGGCCCTGTCTCTTGCCTTGAAAAATCACAGAATCATGGAATACTCAGATGGTAGGAATAGAAGAAACCTTATGTAGTGTACCCTCCCAACCCATGCAGATTTCCCCTCGTCCAGCTTCTCCAGTGAGAACGCACTACTCACCACATCAGAGTACAGGCCTTCCACTCTTGAAAATCCCTGGCATTGATCTTTCTGTCATTAACAAATTGAATTCTGACTCCCTTCCATGTCCACTCATTGGTTCTGCATTGGTCCAATTTCTGTTTATGCTTATTGGGTCCCTGCCATGTGTCAAGCAACCCCTGGGTACTATTATTATGTCCATTTTGCAAACAAAAAAAAAAAAAACTAGACCTTTGAGAGGTTAGGCAATTTACCCAAGAGGTAAGCCCAGATCTGCCACTTAAAAATACAATGCTGTCTGTGGCTTTTACTTCAGAGACGCACAAATGAAATGCACGCCTGTCTCCAGGTAGAGCCGATAAGACCAGTTTTGTAGACAGGGCTCTCTCTATGCCACTCTCCTGTTTTACAAGTCAGTAAATGTTCAGGAGCTCCCAATCCAATGTATGAGGTTAATTAATAATATGTAAAAGTTTATAGTTTATACAGTATAATCTCATAAACATTTATTAGTATGCTAATAGAGAGTAATGGCCATGTGAGCATAAAATGAGACAGGGGCTGGATGACAGAGTGAAAGAGCTGTTGAAAAAGCATGGTACCACTTTTTTACCAGAAAGAGCATGATCTCCCTACAGATTCATTTTCCTGGTCGCACCTCTCCATGACCCTGACAGGATTGAAAGGATGCTGACCTTAGAATCGGGAGATCTGGGGTCTAGTTCCTTAAAGAAGGAAACAGCATTGACCTTTATTGAAATCTACTCTGTGTCCACGCTCTGCGAGGCACTTCCCCAGCGAGTTCTCCATTTGCTCTACCTGGGTGAGCTCACACAATTGCTTAGCACATTATAAATATTCAATTCTATTTATTCAGGGGCTTCTGGCTGGCTCAGTCAATAGAACATGCAACTCTTGATTGAGTCTCCAAGAGACTCTTGATCTCAGGGTCGTGAGTTCAAGCCCCACATTGGGTGTAGATATTACTTTAAAAAATAATTTCCTATTTGTAAATAAATAAACAAATAAATAAAATAAATAAATTTCCTATTTGTAAGTAAATAAACAAACATAGAGATGCAATCCTATGTATTCAATTATGCTGAGTTGAAATGAAATTGCTCTCCTTCTCTGGGCTGTTTTCTCACCCTATCTCTAGGGGTCTTTGTATATTGCTCTCTGATTCCAAGAAAGTTTTCCACCATCTCTCCCAAATACATTAGGCAAGTGACATAAAATTTAAGTCATCCCACTCTCTTGAAGTCTAACACAAGGCAGTTTAGCGCCAGAGAGATGGAGTAAGAGAGGCACCTGGAATCTTGTCCGTCACTGCCCTTGGTGGCCAAGGACAAGTCACTGAATGTATTACAGTCAGTTTCCTCATCAGATAATAAAGATCTCATGACAGAGAAAGTCATGAAATATGTGGAAGTATCTAGAAATTCATTTACTGAGCGCCAGCTGTAAACAAGCTGTCAGGCGAGGACATTGGGAATACAAAGACGGCTAAAATCCGATTTCTGCATTTAAGAAGTTCACAGTGTAACCTATAATGGAGAATGGAGGGCAACAAGTAATCCTTAAGCAAACAAAAGAAAGTTATAAATAAAGTTCTATGGGGAAAAAAAAGAATAATTCATTTCATTTCAATGGGATTTTTCAGAGAATGCTTCATTAAAGAGAAGGATTACATGTTTGACCTAGCCATGAAAAACAAGGAGAGAATTTTGCAACTTGCCTGTTTTTAAACCTAACATTATGTTTATAACGCACATAGATTTTATTTATTGTAACTATGATATACTATTTTATTTTTTTAAACCACAGTATATTTGCCAACTAGGGGGCAATTAAGCCGTTACCACTTGTGCACTGTTAGATTGACTATCCCTGTACATGCTTTGGTCACATGTGAGATCCTTCCCTATTAGGGACAATTGTGAATAAAATTACTAGGTATTGCTAAATGGCTCCCCAAAGAACATGGGCAGATTAATACAATTATGCAAAATATAAAATCACATAAACAATGTTATGGATGATTTGTGGATGCATTTAGATATAGTAAAAGCACACTGGGAATGATTACATCCGACTTCACCATGGAGCTTACCTCTGGGGAGGGGAAGGATAAGGGCCTTAGCCAAATGTCGACATCTCTTCAAGCTGGGTGATGGGCATATGAGTTTCTGGTAAACAATTTCTGTTCTCTGGATAGAAATGTGAAATAGCTCATAATGAATCCTGTTTAAATTAGAAGCCCCAAATCAGGCTGAGAAATGGGGAGAGGCTGGCCTTCCAAGCTGAGGGAAGCACAGCAAGAGCACAGAATAATGAATGCCCGGCCTGGTCTGGATGGGGCACATAGCACGGCTTTGACGGGAGGGAAGGATGCTTTGCGGGGGGGGGGGGGGGGGGGGGGGAGGGAAATGGACACCAGCCAGACCAAGGTATCTGGACTGCATTCCAAAACCAATGGGCAACCGCTGATATCCTTGAGGACCGTAAGCCTGTGTGCTTCTGGCTGCCTCCTCCATTACCTGGACCCCACAAAGGGCACCGGCCACCCCTCTCCTCCCCACATATCTCCTGGCCTCCAGCAGATGCTGCAGTTCTGAGCTAGAGAGCCAGGCGGTCGGGAGGCCAGGGCCCCCTCCATGGCAGCCCTTTGAGATGAGTCAGCTCAGAGCTGCTAACATGGAAAATGTGCATTGTCTCATGCACAGGTGTGAGAACTGGGGGGAGCTCTGAGCCAGCGCCGTCCGAAGCTCAATGAGAGTTCAAACAATCCCCAGAGCCGGCGAGAAGAAAATTGTCTCATAAAACTTCCCATTGATTTTAGCTGGATCCTTATAAATTCCCGTGGGGCCAGATTGCTTTTAGCATGATTAATATCCCTGCCTTCCCTGAGGCACGTTCGTTTCTCTCTCTCTCTCTCCCTCTCTCTCTCCCGGTCTCTCTCCCCACCCCACCCCCAAACATGTACACAGCCACACCACACACTCACACCCTCTCACACACACACACACACACGTTCTGTCACACACTCGGCCATGCTTTCCGGCAGGGACATGTGCACACACAGAGATGCATGGTTTCTGCGTGAGTGCCTCTCACACTCCTTAAACATAGGGTTAAATGTTTCCCATGTCAGGAAACTTCGAGTCTGTTTCCTTTTGCAATGTGTTTTTCACACTTATCTCAAATCTGGCTAGGCTTTGCCTTATGACCAAAATTTTCCCTTGAAAACAGCCTGAGTTCACATAACCCAGCGCACAGGCCCTGCATCAATCATGGGGCCCGATGACTGGTGGGTCGGCCCCACGAACCAAAACAAGCCACTCAGCAGCTTGTTCTGGGTTCCGCCGGGGCTTCCCAGGGTTCACGAGGGGAGAAGACAGCTCAGTGAGTCCTACACCCAGGGGAGCACAGACCTGAGGCCAGAGGCACCAGGAGCTTCACAAACTTGTGAAAGAGCAAACATAACTCTGGGTTTTGTTCAGGGAATCACAAGGAATCAGGAGAGGCGGAGTCAGCTGGCCTCTCCACAGCACAGGGAAAACTCCAAATGAACTTATACACAGAAAATGGTCCCAGAGGATACAATTTCCAGCAGATGTCAGCCTTCAGGACTTGTTATTTTGGTGGAGAAATTAGTGTGTGTCATCAGAAGGGAAAACATCCGTAATAGCTCTCTTTCAAAGGCACACAGCTTAGTAGAGACGTTAGCTCACATCTATTACCATCCGGGAAACCCGCTCCTCAGTCAAGAAACGTTCACTGCCAGGTACTGCATGCTGTCTGCTCATCAAGCAGCCTCCCCTCCCGGAGGTTCCCCAACCACTCTTCCAATTCTTAGTCTTCACCAAAATCTACCAAAAGAAGGTAGATTCCAGCTAGTAAGAACAGTTTGTGAGAAACCAAGCTGTCCAGAACTGATAGGGTGCCCTTTGAGTAGTAGACACCAATGGCCAAGGAGAAAAGTGGGCAGCAGCCATACTGAGTTGTGGAGAGGGGGTTTTCATCCATCTCACAGCATTTTGGGAGATTTGTAATTCCAAGTGTTAAAAGACAAAATTCAACTGAGTAAATTTTAAAGATCTTGTTGGCTTCATTCAATGACTCATGAAGCAGGCAGCATCCCATCCAGCAGACAGAGAGGAGATGTAGAGCTATACACATGAAAGAATTTTATGGGCAGAAGGGAGCAGGATCAAGGAAATATCGGCAAAAAAGCAGATCGGTTGTAACAAGGCTACTTTCCTTACTGGATGGCGGGGGGTTTATCAGGCAGATGACCTAACTAGTGCTGATCAGGTGATTCCTGGCTGACTGATCTAAGGTTCCATTTCTAAGAGAGCTGAAACTGTAATTAAGTTTTTGATTTGGTGATGTGGGCCTTAGCGTAAGTGACTCCATTTTGGGCCTCCTGTGTTATTTTTAACCCAAGCTCCATCTCAGGCCTTACTACCACCTGGAAGGCAGTAGCCCCCACCTCAGAGCTCCTACAACTCATCACCAGTACCTGTGTCTTTAGTGATCTTTCCACGTGCAGAGATCATTCTCAGATGAAGTCTTTGGAATTTTAAAGCACAAACTCAATCTCATTCTTTCATCCCCACACCTCCTAGCACAATGCTGGCACACGGTGAATGAATTATTTTATTGATGGCAGTGCTTTGGAAAGGAGGTGTACACAAAAAGATGGCCCTGGGAACCTTCTGTCTGGATGGTTCCTAGAAGGCAGACAATCCAGAGTGGAATCGCATCAGGAGCCTCCCCCATCATCGCAGCTCAGATCCAAACATGGTGACACATAGTGGACCTTCTATGTGCATCAGTCGTGCCCCATATTGGATGCCATGGGAATATCTGCAGGTGTTTAATGCACTATCTCTTTTGTGTTGCAAAGTGGTTAAAAGCAAGGATAGTGGGCATCAGTCTGCTTGTGGTTCAGATTCCAGCTTTACATCTTACTGAGTGATTCTGGGGTTCACCGATCTCATTGCTAGAATGGGGATATAAAGAGTTTGTACCTCATAGGGTTGTTGTGAAAAGAGGTGCTTTGTTGCATGTAAATCTAGAATAGTGGCTGGCATATTTATCTAACAATAAATATTTACCATGTGTCAGGAACTGCTCTAATTGCTAAAAACAAAAAACAGCAATGAATAAAAACAACAAACAAAAAAATCGAAGTCCTCATGGAGTTAGAAGTCCAGTGGGGACATTGCCCTAAATATATATCATTGGTCTTTTTTTTTAATGTTTATTTTATTTTTAAGAGAGAGGGAAAGAGAAAACAAGTGTGTGCGAGCAGGGGAAGGGCAGAGAGAGGGGGACAGAGGATCTGAAGCAGGCTCTGTGCCGACAGCAGACAGCCCGATATGAGGCTTGAACCCCCAAACCGTGAGATCATGACCTGCGCCAAAGTAGGATGCTTAACTGACTGAGCCTCCCAGGCACCCCTCATTGGTCTTTTTTTTTATGTTTATTTATTTATTTGGAGAGAGAGAGAGTGTGTGTGTGTGTGCACAGTGGGGAAGGGCAGAGATAGAGAATCCCAAGCAAATTCTGCCCTGTTAGTGCAGAGCCCGACACAGGGACTCCATCTCACAAACGGTGAGATCGTGACCTGAGCCAAAATCAAGAGTTGGACGCTTAACCAACTGAGCCACCCAGGCACCCCTATATCATTGGTCTTCATAATTAGTTTATTTTTATTATTTCTATAGCATCACCCTTTGTGTCCCCTACCGACCTTTATCTCCAGGCCTGGTAAAGTTCCAGGCACACAATGGCTATTCGGTCAACAGGTTTTGAATAGACAATGACTAGATGAATCCATAACTGTAATATTGCCATATTTATGTCAATCTCAAAGTTATATTAGCCAACGTGCATTGAGCCCTGTTCTAGCAGCTTAAATGTCCAGACTCAGTTAACCCTCACAACAAACCCACAGGGCCAGTACTATTATCACCCTCATTATCTAGGTGAAGAAGCAGGCAGACAAAATTCAGAGACCTTGCTCACGACCAACGAATCAGAGTTCATGCTCAGACTGCCCATGTCACCCTGCCTCTCAAGAGAACAGAATGAACCAGATTTTTAAGACGCACAATGGACACCCTTCCCACAATTAGGAGGAAATTAGTCGGTGCTTGGATGCTTGCAGACACTTAACTCACCTGGCTGGCCTTGGTCCACCTTGCATAAAGTAGCCAGGCGGATCACCCTAAGTGACAGATCTGATCGAGTCATCTGGTCAGTTCCCTGCTTGAACACCTATGAGTCCCTGTTGTCTTTAAAAATGTTCTTCAAACATTTTTTTCTGCTGTCATCTACTGTAAAAAATAGATTTTACATGGTAACCCAGCACTTACAAATATATGCACATAGAACTGAAACAACAGTTTTCAGAAGCAGCACCTGCCCTTTGTGTCGTATACCTTGTATACTACAGGAAGTAGATACATGGTTATATCTTGTGCCAGATTATCTTCCCTTTCCCCTCCCGGATCTACTCCCCCACCCTCTCCATCCTACCCTGCTCTGGGTTCAATGTCAGCCTCAGCTACTAGGTCTCTGTGTGACCATGGGCAAGCTACTTAACATCTCTAAGCCTCGATTTTCTTCCTGGTCAGAAATGGAGATGATGATAATAACACCCAGCTCATATAGGACTGAATGAGTTTGGACGCATCCAATTCCTAGAGTATGCCTAGCTTATAGCAATAGTCCAAGAAGTGTTAGCTATCATTATGATTATTCTGAGTAGAAATAACAGTAAATGTGCATTAACTTTCACTAAGGTACTTTAATGCCTGGCTCTGATTTAGTGAGGAGACGTCAGACATAGGAATTGTGTCCATAGTCTTTGAGCTACAAGACTGAAATAACTATTTGATTTGATTTAATTTGATATGATTTGATTTGATTTAATTTTTTAAGTAGGCTCCACACCCAGCAGAGTCCAATGTGGGGCTTGAATTCATGGCTCTGAGATCAAGACCTGAGTTGAGGTCACAAGTCAGACACTGAACCTACTGGGCCACCTAGGTGGTCCAAAATGACTATTTAAAAAAATTTTTTTAACTTTTATTTATTTTTGAGACAGAGAGAAACAGAGCATGAACGGGGGAGGGTCAGAGAGAGAGGGAGACACAAAATCGGAAGCAGGCTCCAGGCTCCAAACTGTCAGCACAGAGCCTGATGTGGGGCTCGAACCCACAAACCACGAGGTCATGACCTGAGCCAAAGTCAGACGCTTAACCAACTGAGCCACCCAGGAGCCTTGCCAAAATGACTATTTTAGAAAGAAAGCCAGCAACATGTTGTTTGAAGAAATTTTTAAAGCAAAATCAGATCGATTGCCCTACGGATCTCAGTTGTCCCAAACTGTATGTTAGAAGACAACTTTTCTTTTTTTTTTTTTTTTCAACGTTTATTTATTTTTGGGACAGAGAGAGACAGAGCATGAACGGGGGAGGGGCAGAGAGAGAGGGAGACACAGAATCGGAAACAGGCTCCAGGCTCTGAGCCATCAGCCCAGAGCCTGACGCGGGGCTCGAACTCACGGACCGCGAGATTGTGACCTGGCTGAAGTCGGACGCTTAACCGACTGCGCCACCCAGGCGCCCCTAGAAGACAACTTTTCAACCAAAGAGCAGTTTCATCTCTGACAGTGTCTTACTGTGTCCAGAGTCAGAAACCTGAGCAAGTGACATTCCTAACAGACTTACCTAACAACATGTTTCAGGTTACTGGGGAGTGAGGCCACCTGGGTCTCCCTTGTGATCCTTTTGCATAAGCACAAGCAATGGCTTTTTATTCTCCAGAACTCAGGATTATTCCCAAAAGGCAACCACCCAGGTTAACAGCCAAATCCTAAAAGGTGCCAAGGCTGTCTATTAGGAAGAAAGAAAAACCTCAAGTTATAAGTCACTTGGAAGGCTATTTAATTATAAAATGTGTGAAGCTGAGTTTTAAATGTGAAGGTTCATATGGGCTGTTTCTTAGGACTCTTTGGAAAGTGTTAACTAGTTATCATTATATGAAATTTATGAATGTACCAGGCCCAGGGCTGTATATTATTTCCTAGACCCCTCAAGAATTCCCAGTTACAAGGAGCTGGTATTCACTATTTAGACATTCCAATGCAGGCATCAAATTCAAGGCAAAAGCCTTGAATGGAAACATTTGTATTAATAGTCTGATCACCAAAAACTCTCCTAACTTTGGAACATGTTTAGCATCTTTAAATAATGTTTAGGGGCACCTGAGTGGCTCAGTCGGTTCAGCATCCAACTTCAGCTCAGGTCACGATCTCACAGTTTGTGGGTTCAA
Source organism: Prionailurus viverrinus (assembly GCF_022837055.1). Taxonomy (NCBI): domain Eukaryota; kingdom Metazoa; phylum Chordata; class Mammalia; order Carnivora; family Felidae; genus Prionailurus; species Prionailurus viverrinus. Next base: position 164,598,102 of record NC_062568.1, on the reverse strand, counting down.
GTTCTGCTCTGTGGTGACAGCTCGGAGCCTGGAGCCTGCTTCAGATTCTGTGTCTCTCTTGCTCTCTGCCCCTCCCCCACTCACACCCTGTCTCTCTCTCTCTCTCTCTCTCTCTCTCTCTCTCTCTCTCAAAAATAAATAAACATTAAAAAACTTATTTAATAAAAATAAAAAAATAAGTAATGATTAAACAGCCACATTCTTACCTTCTCCCTCCTATAGCTCAACAATGTGAATCTTCTTCCTGTCTATACCGCACGCACACACACACACACACACACAGACATGCACTAACCCATTTTGAAAACATAATCACCGCTGATAGAAACAGCCTGGTTTAAGGTGTGTTGGTGCAGTACATTAGCCATGCAGTGTCTTCAAGAACTCAACCCCAACTGAAAACCAACTCCTTCCAGTTACAAGAATGAATGAAGTCACAGTCACTGATGCCATTTTCCCTTTCTCCATTTGTTACACTGTGAGATCAAGGAGAAGGGCTGGGAAAGGTTGGCAGATGTTACCAGAAACCACCCTTTCATAAGCCCACATTCAAGTTTTCATTCTACAAATAGGCTGGGATAAGGGCAGCCTAGGGAAAGGGAGACTGTGCTCCAAAGATGACTAGATGCTGGTCCCTACCCTCCACCTGGTCATAGAGCAGTAAAGGATACAACTGATATACCAGGAATTGCAAACAGTGTCATAGCTGCTATGGCAGAAGTCTGAGCAGCCTCAATAGGCCACACTGGGAGAGCTGGGCCCTGTGGTGTGCAAGGCCATGTTTAACAACCAGCTCTCTGAGGGAGAAGAAGTTCTAATACGTAGCTCATGCCAATTGCCATGGTATAAATAATCCCTGTGAGACCAATTTCAAGCTAGCAACATATATCACAGAACAGAGGGCTGGAAAAAGATGTGCAAGAATAAACCACTACATGGTACTCCATGTATAATCCCAAGTACAGATCAGAGTAAAACATAATAAAATAATCTGGAGGCAATCAATTTGGAGTACTTATTAACTCTGTCATCCCTATCATTTATTTGATTGCAAATTGATATCATTTAAGTTGTAGTGGTGGCTATGTTTAACAACCAACTCGCAAAATTCCTATAATTTTTAACAATTGACTTTCCCCAGTGGTTTCAACCCACTTTAGCGCGCTTCTGGATGGACTTCACCCAGACGGAGGGTTGACCAGGGCACCAGCTGCGGGGTGGGGATTCAAGAGGCCAGATGTGAGCTGAGAGCTTACTTGAAGCCATGTGGATCAGCAAGAGGTAGGGGTACAGGCCAAGCCAATATTTAAGGGGAACGGGAAGCCAGACACATAAATGAGACAAAGTACTAACAGCAGACCACAAGAGCAGAGTTGATTGGAGGCCAAGTCATGGTCGGAAAGAGAACAAAGAGAACAAACAGGTGGGGGGAAAGTGAGAAGGTTTTTGGAAGGTGTCACAGCTATCTGAGAGATCAGCATTGCTTATGTTTATTAGTGAATAATCTTGAGAATCATTCATGAGCACTTAATAACCATTATTGAGCCTTTAGAATAGGTACTGTTTTAGGTGCTTTACATGCTTTCTGCCCCTACTGATAGCCCCATTTTACAGATGGAACAGACAGCCGAACTTCAGAGGCTACCGTGGTATCTGCTAAGCAATACAGGTGCATGTTTGTGTTAGACTGGTTTGAAATGCTGTACAGAAAGCAAACAATACATTGAAGGAACACACCAAAGTGGAATAAATACATGTTTTTGACAGTGTGTTCCAATAGTTGGTCCAAAACAATATATGTGTTCAGAGATATCACCACACGTTCCTATGGCGGGAGCGGGGAGCAGGGGGGAGAGGACTGTGAAATTAAGCAATGGTTGATCCTACCTTTTGGTGAACCAGATGAGTACAATGATGGAAAATACACAGATAGTCCCTGCCTTCATGAAGCTCCAGTCTTCACTCTTTTAACCCCACGCCCAACCCCCTGGATTTGACACTACGAGCAGTCCATACTTCTTCCTGAGTCTCCTTCCTCCAAGCACAATGACTTTGTTTCCCCTTGATCCAAGGCCAGTACCTGCAAATCACCCCAATCTGCTCCCAACCCCAGCCCAAGCAGAGTCCTCGGTCCTTGCTTGCCTTGAGAGGAGAGTCTAGCCTGTGAGTTCCTTGAGGTCTTGCAGAAATTTTTTCACAAGATCCAACACAGTGCCTGGCACAATAAATACTTGTTGAACTGAACATCAAGCCTGCCAGAGCAGACGGAAGGCATTATCACAGCTTCATATTTATTAGACCTTCTCATTTTATGATTCACTACATGGGACAGAAGCCAACTGCCCCTCTTCCCTTCGGAAGTGGCCTTCTAACTCAGAATGACACAGTACTGCACATTCCCGACAGAGAACCACAAATGCCTCCCAAATGCTTCAGGCTGGCTGGAAGCTATAAACTGAGGCTCAAGAAGTGTTTTCTTTGCAGCCGTGTCTTTGAATAGTTGGGGCACGTGAGGAAGAGCCATTATTTCGCACACGGTGCTTCGGGGAAGTGAGCGATCAGGTCTCACCCACCAACCTGGGAAAGTTTCCATGAATTCTTTTTTTTTTTTTTTTTTTTTTTCCGTGATGCTCCGTTTGCTAACTCGGGCGAGGGGAGAGGTCTGTTTTCAATTAGGGCTGCTCAAAAAAGTGTTTTTCAATAGCCTGTAAAAATAATCCAATAAAGGCCTTAGAGGTGTGAGCTGTTGTCATCATCCTGTTTGGAAAACGTCACTCAGAATGCACCCAAAAGTGAGAGAGGGAGGTTGTGACGCCTTCAAAAAATTAATTTGTGAAATGAACCTGCGGGATTAGTTGTCCCCCTTTGTGCCAGCTTTAATGTGTCCTCCACCAGGGAAATCTGAGGCTTTGGATCATTAGCCGGGTTGGATCACATTACCCTCTTTGGCTCTGCAGAAATCACACTTTTCATTTTGCCTTTAATCCTAAAGGTCACCGGGAAGGTTAGCCTCAAACACAAATGATACTTTGTGGTCTTACTTTCAGACAATTATCAACTCATAAATCTTGGTCAGACTGTAATGAGAGTACTAGAAATAATTGAATTCAGTCCAGACGAGCAGTGTCAGAGGGGGAGAGACCTGTGGGGGACGTGAAAGGCCAAGAGGGGTGGGGGTGGGGTCCAGCCTGGGAGCCAGAAAGTCTTTGTTGACTCCCGTTTGTCCTTGTTGAGGTTTGGATGGATATGAGTGAGGCCATTAAAGATGATGATGGTCCAGTGGGAGCTCGAAAACTAGAGGGTAAGACCTAAGTAAGAGCTCAGATGCAAAGGCAGCCAGCAGAAAGGAGACAAGAAAGGAGCCTGGGACTGAGAGGCTGAGAGTCCCAGTTCAGCCACTGACCACGCTATGTGGCCCCAGGACAACCATTTCACAGCCGGTGCTGGGAATGAGGCTGCCAGCCCTCCCCCGCACCCAGCCCTGCATCACGAGATTGTCATAAGGATCACATGAGGGGAGGCTGGGTGGCTCAGTTGGTTGAACATCTGACTTCAGCTTGGGTCATGATCTCATAGTTTGTGGGTTTGAGCCCTGCATCGGACTCTGTGCTGACAGCTCAGAGCCTAGAGCCTGCTTCGGATTCTGTCTCTCTCTCTCTCTCTCTCTCTGCCACTCCCTTATTTGCTCTCTCTCTCTCTCTCTCTCTCTCAATCGCTCTCTCCTCTCACAAAAATAAATATAACATTTTAAAAAAATTTTTTAAAGATCACATGAGATAACACACCGAAACTTTTTTAAAGCTCAAAAAAGACAGTATTCTTAAGCACGGTAACTGTTTAATTAATCCACAATAATTTGCAGAAGACACTGTTGGCTGTGTATTCCTCATATATCCAAAGCGAGTCTACTTCTGGGTCCAATCCAGCATCGTCTTTTTTACCCAGATTATTGGAATAGTTCAATAATCATTCTCTCTATGAACGCTCCCTTCCATAGCCCACTCTCTATCCAGCATCTAGTCATGGGTCTTTAAATATGCCATGTTACTCTTCTGATCCAAACCCTCCCATTTCACAGGAGTAAAAGCCAAAGTCTCAAGATTCTCTACAACCTTGCATGGTCAGATGCCCATTTCTTCCCTAACCTCACCTCCCACCACTCTCCACCCTAGTGTTCCTCCAGCCACATCAGTCTCCTTGCTACTCCCCACACCCATTGGGCATGCTCCCACTCCAGTCTTGCTCTGACCCTTCCCTTGGTACAGAATGCCCTTTGCTTAGGTATATATGCATGGCTACTTGCCCATCTTATACTCTTTACTCGAGCTGCCCTATCCCTGACTCTTTAAAATTACATATAACCTATTTATTATATCTATTATAACCTATTTATTATATCTGTTATAACCTATTTATTACATATGTTATAACCTTTTTATTGTATATGTTAACCGCCTCCCCCACTACAATGTAAGCTGCATCAGGACAAAGATTTTTATCTGTTTTCTTTACCCCAGTTCCTAGAAGTGAGCCTGACATGAAATAAGCACTCAATGTTTGCCAAACTGAAATGAAAACTTGATTTCCATGGGACTGGATAGATTTCCATGTGACTAGATCCCTCATTTATGACTCTGCTTAGATACTAAATTGACTAATAATAGTTCCAAACTGCTTTTTATGGAACTACTTGTATCAAGCCCCAGATGAAATGCGTACTTTTTTTGTCAGTCCGTGTGCCCACCTGTGTGCCTTCCAGGATAGCATGCACCATATTTGGTTTCGGTTTTGTTGTTGTGTTGGCTGTTCCCAATTTGGCCAGAGCTTGGAGCAGGTCTTGCACATCTGGTTGTGACAAGGGACGTTATCTTGGTCGGCTTTCCGAGAAGTCAGGGACAGCTGCAGGGCAAGCGTGTCTCGGCAGGGAAGGAGAGGAATTTTGCACCACTGGGTCTTCCTACCTGGTTTGCACCCACAAGAATCCTCGCAGATACATACTAAGCTGGCAGCACCAACAACAGAGAGGGAAGGAATCAAATTCTTCTAGAAGGAACTGGCATTTTTGTTTCCAACAACAAGCATTGTAAGTTAACACATATCTTACCAAGTCTCAGCCCTTTATAGTGTTTTTCCACATACAGTTCCATTGTATCCTCATCCCCAATAAGTTGGCATTATTGTGATCTTTATCCTATAGACGAGGAAGCTGATTATGTAGTGAGTCCTTGGCTGAGCTGTGTCTTACACTTTCTTGCAGTTGTAAGTGAATTTAGCTTAGCTGGCATGAACATCCACAACAAATGTTCCCTGTCTGGTATTCCACACTTCAGAATTCTGCTGCAGTGACATCTGTGTGTCTTGTTTTCTCTGCCCCTCTATTAAAGCGAAGGTTATTTGAGGGTGGAGACCACATCAGATCTCCAGCGAGAGATGGAGAGATGGCATGGTTCTTGGCACAAGTTAGTTTTGCAACAGTAAGAGAGGCTATGGTATGAAGTCAATAAACAAATAACTGAGCAAGTATAAGCCCTGTGAAGAAAGAAACCAAAGGATGCTGAGAAAGAGAACATCTTCGGCGAAAGTGATCTACTTTGGATAGGGTACTCGGGGAAGGCGTCCACTCAAGAGTTCACACTGAAGTTGAGACCTGATGGATGCCTATTTTCTCCCTGGCAAATGACCTGGGCAGGACAGAGATAACTAACAGCAACCTGAAAGCTTGTGTCGGAGCAAAAGCTGTGTACATCCTGAGAACAGGACTTCTGAAAAAGAAAATGGGCAGGGCTCTGAGAATGGTGCTGTTTTCCTTTTACCCAAGGAAAATTTATTGAGCACCTACTTTGTGCCAGACTTTGTTCTCGGCACCAAGGCCATGAACAAAACTCATGGATCAGGCATTCTAACGGAAGAGACAGACGTGGACACTTTTTAAAGTGCTAGGAGTGTAAACTAAATAGGGCGAGAAGGGAATAGACAATGACAGGGGACAAAAGTGGACAGATAGGTAAGGTCAAGGGAAAGTCACACTCGGGAAATGGCATTCCTACAAGAGGCCCAGGTAGAAAGGGAATAAATGCCAAAATTTGAGAGAAAAGGAATAGTTGAAAAACATTTTAGCAGCAACAACAGCAAATGCAGAGACTTTAACACAAAACTCCCTGGCAACGTTCAAGAAGAATTTGAGGAAGAGTAAGCCACCCAGTAGGGCTGGAGAGGGTGAGCAGAAGAATAGAAGGAAAAGAAGGGGTGGTGTTGCCAAGAGCACAATTACAAACAGCCTAATGCCTTATCAGGAGTTGGGATTTTATTTCCTGCAATGAAAAGCCATCGCCTGCTTTTTTTTAAAAAAAATTTTTTTTTCAACGTTTATTTATTTTTGGGACAGAGAGAGACAGAGCATGAATGGGGGAGGGGCAGAGAGAGAGGAGACACAGAATCGGAAACAGGCTCCAGGCTCTGAGCCATCAGCCCAGCGCCCGACGCGGGGCTCGAACTCCCGGACCGCGAGATCGTGACCTGGCTGAAGTCGGACGCTTAACCGACTGCGCCACCCAGGCGCCCCGCCATCGCCTGCTTTTGAGCAAAGGAGTACATTTTAAAAGTAGTTTTAAAAATATCCTGGCGTCTGTGAGGTGAATGGCCTGCAGGAGACAAGGAGGAGGTAGGAGGGAGGTGACGATGGCAGGGGTCTAGGTGAGACATGGTGGCATGGGAGACTTGGACTCCGGGGACAGAGAGGGTGCAGGGAGGTGGACAGATGTGGAGTGATTTTTGGAGAAGGAGGTCACAAACGCATGTCTGATTCCAAGTGGGTGATGAGGAAGAGAGAAGAATCGAGGACACTCTTAGGTCCAGGATCTGAGCTGCTGGGTAGAAGGTGATGCCATTTCCTCAGACGGAAACGAGCAGAGGCCCAGGGTCTGGAGGGCGAGGTGTCACATTCGATGGAGAGAAAGGTGCTGAGTGAGACCTACCTGCTCCCTTCCTTCCCTCGATCTCTCCAAATAGGTAAGTCGTCTTCAGGAAGAAGGACAAGAAATGAGGATCCCGTGCTTTCTCGGAGAGATAAGGGGAAATTTCATCATAGACATGTAACAGGTTATAAAGGCTCAGCCTAAAATTTAGATTTTATTTTCAGTATGACTCACCAGCAGAAAGGAGAAGACAGAAGGAGTAGGGAAGAGACAGAGAAACGTGTAAATAATACATGCCAAACTATTATAAGTGCTAGAAGGAACGTTGTCTTACTTATCTCTGCATCCTCACGCCTATTACTATGTCTGGAGCAAAAATATTTGTTGGCCTGAACTGTCATACAAAGTAGAAATAAGAAATGAGAGATAATTCTGAATGAGGGAATCAAGGAATTCTTGTAAGAGGGCTTAAAGTCTTAACTTGGCATTTTTTTAAATTTTTTTAATGTTTACTTTTATTTTTGAGAGAGAGAGAGAGACAGAGTGCAAAGTGGGGGAGGGGCAGAAGGAGAGAGACACAGAATCCAAAGCAGGCCCTAGGCTCTGAGCTGTCGGCACAGAGTCCGACAAGGGGCTCAAACTCTGGAACCGTGAGGTCATGACCTGAGCTGAAGTCGGACGCTTAACAGACTAAACCACCCAGGCTCCCTGGCATTTTCTTTACATTTATTGTTTCAGTTCACAGGATAACTCAAATGTACAGTAATATTATGGTCCTGGTACTCTGCTCTACCCAAAGACCTTGAATATGAGAGTGTATCAGCCCAGAATAAGTCAAGACCACAAAGTTTGTAAAAATCAGTACCACAGTGGACAGGGATTAAGTATATGGACTTTATAGTCTGGGTCTCTCCTCTACCACTTACTTGCTGTGTGCCCTTGGGCAAGTTACTTAATCCTTCTGTACTTCAACATCCTCATCTGTGTAATGAAGATTTCACTAGTAACTATCTCACAAACTTGTAAAGATTGTGCTAACATACCGAAATCCCATAGAATAATGCCACACCATAGAGATACATGGCTACTACAACAGGCAGTCTAACAGACCTAAGGGGCGTGTAGCTTGGTCTCTTCCAAGATGCACATTCTTTGTTTTGTTTTAACTTTGTATTTAAATTCTAGTTAGGTAACATATTGTGTAATGTTGGTTTCAGGAGTAGAATTTAGTGACTCATCACTCACATATAACACTCGGTGCTCATCACAAGTGCCCTCCTTAATGCTCATCACCCATTTCGTCCATGTCCCCAACCACCTCCCCTCTAGCAACCCTCGGTTTGTTCTCTGCAGTTAAGAATCTCTTCCACTTTGCCTCCTTCTCTTTTTATTTTCCCCTTCCCCTGTGTTCATCTGCTTTATTTCTTAAATTCCACGTGTGAGTGAAATCATACGGTATTTTGCTTTCTCTGACTTATTTTATTTAGCATAATATACTCTAGTGCCATTTAAGTCATTGTGAATGGTAAGATTTCAGTCTTTTTGATGACTGAGTAGTATTCCTTCGTGTAATTATACCACATCTTCTTTATCTATTCATCAGACAATGGATATTTAGGCTCTTTCCATAATTGGGCTATTGTTGATAATTCTATTCCAAGATGCACAGTCTTGAAAATGATTTCTTAAAACAGGAAGGTACAAAGGAGAAATATTAAAATAATGCCAAGTGGTAATACATAGTGCAACCCAATAATTAAGTGTTCTATTCCATTAAAGCCGTTTTAAAAAAATTTTTTTAATGTTTATTTGTTTGAGAGACAGAAAGAGAGAAAGGGGGGGTGGAGAGGAGCAGAGAGAGAGGGCAACACAGAATCTGAAGCAGGCTCCAGGCTCTGAGCTGTCAGAACCCGACTCAGGACTCGAACTCGCTAACTGTGAGATCGTGACCTGAGCCAAAGTTGGACGCTTAACCTACTAAGCCACCCAGGCGCCCCTACAGCTGTTCTTAAAATCCAAGGAAGCCAACATACTTTTCTCTCTTGTATCCATGAGCTTTGAAGATTCTCTCTTATCTATTTGACTAAGCAGTGTGATCTTGTTAATGGTATTCAAGATGGAAAGCTCTCAGAATGAAAATATGTCCTTATAAAATGAATACCTTATAGACAGTAACAAGTATCGGGGAAGATGTGGAGAAATTGGAGCCCTCAAACACTGCAGACAGGAATGTAAAATGGCATGGCTGCTTTGGAAAACAGTTTGGCCATTCCTCAAAAATTTAAAATAGAGTTACCGTATAACCCAGCAATTCCACTTCTAAGTATATAATCTGAGAGAATTTAAAACATATATTCAAAAACAAAAACAGAAAAAAGAGTAAAGGAAATATATATTCATATAAAAATATAGGCACGAATGTTATTGCAGTATTATTCATAATAGCCCCAAAGTGGAAACAACTCAAATGTCCCCCAGCTCCTGAATGGATAAACAAAAGGTGGTTTATCTATACAACGAAATCCTATTTAGCCATAAAAAGGAAGCAAAATACTGATGCCTCCTGCAACACGGTGAGCCTTGAAAACACTATGCTGAATGAAGGAAACCAGTCACAAGAGACCACATCTTGTATGATTCCATGTATGTGAAAAATCCAGAACAGAAAAACCCACAGAGGCAGAAGTAGATGGGTGATTACCAGGGGGTCGAAATAGGGAGTAAGTGACCTCTAGGGTTTACAGGGTTGCTTCGGGTGATGATGAAAATGTTCTGGAATTCGATAATGATCAGAGTCGCACAACCTTGTGAATATTCTCAACACCGCTGAATCACATGTTTTAAAAGGTTTCGTTTTATGGTATGTGAATTAATTCTCAAAAAAATAGATTAGGGTTGTTAACTGTGTCCCTGTTTGCAAAGTCTTTTTTATACATCATTGTCAAGGATAGAAAGAATGTGGAGTTCTTCAAGTACCTGCACAATAAATGCATGCTGTTTCTACCATTCCAAATGAGATTGGAGTCATAGATTCAAGAGTTACATGGGCCACCAGACTTAACAGCGTTCCAAGGACTTGGCCCATGTGCTCTACCCTGCTGGCGATGGGAGTCAGTATCATACAGTGAGGAGAATGGGGAATAGGGCTTAAGGAGACATGGCCTGACTTGGGCTTTGCCACTAACTTAGTCAATGCCCTTGAGTGATTTACCTCTTTGCTCTGTGTTTCAGCTTCCCATATGTTAAATGATAGTTTAAAAAAAAAAAAAAAAGGACCTTTCTTCTACCTCCCAAGTATTATGAGACTCAAGTGGAATCAAGTATCAAAGTTGACTTTGCAAAGTTAATATGGGAGCTTATTCACCACAAGCTAAATATCTCCTTGATGGTAAGGGAATCTTGGCGAAGGCTAGCTAAATTTTTTCTCTGTTTTTCAAGTGAAGAGCTAAGTATAAGGAGATTAAGTAATTTCTGTTTTTAACATAATTTATTGTCAAGTTGCCTAACATACAATGTTTACAGTGTGCTCTTGGTTTGGGGGGTAGATTCCCATGATTCATCGCTTACATACAACACCCAGTGCTCATCCCAACAGGTGCCCTCCTCAATGCCCATCACCCATTTTCCCCTCTCCCCCAACCCCCCATCAACCCTCAGTTTGTTCTCTGTATTTAAGAGTCTCTTATGGTTTGCCTCCCTCCGTCTCTGTTTGAAACTATTTTTTCCCCTTCCCTTCCCCAAGATTAAGTTATTTCTTAATGTCACACAACTAGTAAGAGACTCAGACCCAAGTGCCCTGGTACCACAGCCGGCGCTTGTAACCTCTAGCGAAATCCAGTGCATCCCCATTTTACAGATAAGGAAAGTCATGAGACTGCACACATAAGGCAGTGGAGGGAAACTAACATGTACCAGGAGCCCAAATATGCCAAGCCATTTCTCCTGCTTCTCATACACTGCCGTATTGCCTATGGCAATCCCATGAGACAGGCACCACATCCATGTCACTGTTGGGAAAACCCAAAGTGACATAATTACCAGAATTAACCTACCTAAAGTCACCCGCGGGGTAAGCCATTAATCTAGCATTTGAGCCCGGTTCCTTCCGACACTAAAACCACTGCCTTTCCCACATACCATGCCTGGGTCAAGTTGACCTTGATGCCAAGAATAATTAGCTCACAGACAATGCGATGATGTTGGTACGCCTTTGCCAATGGGTTCAGAGGCGCATCTGGATATAAGGAGGGCAGCACATTTTACGCCTCTCGGGCCAGAGAGGCTGATACACTGGCAAGTACTTGTTTTAGCCACTGAGCAGGAAGAGGCCCATGACATGATGAGTTACACATCACGGACAGACAAAACCCATAATGACGATGCTGGCAGAGTCAGCCCTGGGAGAATTAAGAGCAGGTGGTGCTGAAATTAAAAAGTAACTAGAAAGTAGGGGAAATTGTGGCATACTTCATTTGGACTGATAGGCAATTTTTGGTCCACTCCCATGGAAATCGCTTGGGGACAACCTGGAGGTTATTAACTGCTCCAGGCTTGTGGAAAGACCCATTCATTACTGGGTCCCTGCACCAGAGTTCCTGCTTAGCAAAATGTCCACATCCCCAAGCCTGATTTAAGCCTAACTCGAGAGGCCACAGTAAATCCTGTCACTTAGCAAAAGGCAGGAGAAGACAGCACCTTCTCAGAGATATAATGGGGCGGCAGATGCAGCGTGCAGGTGCCTGGAAATAGCTAAATATAGAAAATAGACCAAAGCAAGTAAGTTACTCGTACTTTCCCAAAACGAAGGTTTCCTGTCATGATATTCCAAACCTTAGACCCCGCAGTGCGAGCCACAGGCCATGGTGCTGCTCCCTCAGCATCCCTGTAATGCCTGGGCCTCTCCCGTGGTCTCCTTGTCTGACCACACTCATGCCGGGACCCCCAAAAGACAGGCTGTAAAGCTAGGAGTCTAGCCCACGTCTGGTAACCGCAAGCCCGCCATTCCACTTGTACTCGCCATGAACGTGGCAGCTACCTCGGCTCCTCTCTTTTCTCACCACCCACACCCAGTACAGCAGGAGATTCTACTTCCTGTGTCCCCTAAAGATGCCCAGAATTGGGCCATTTCCATTCACCCTCACCCAAGCTGCCGGCACCTCTCATCAGAATCGAGCAACAGCCCCCTAGCTTGTCTCCTGGCTTTCATTCCTGCTGCTCTACAGTATTTCCTCCACGCTGCAGCTGGCATGATCCTATTAAGACGTTAATCAGATTATGTCATCTGAGCTTAAAACCTCTGATGGCTGTCCATCTCAATGAAAGCACCAGGCCCCATCCTTACAGGGGCCCACGATGCCATCACGGTGTGCCCCTGTTACCTGTCTTACCGTGTACCTCAGCTCTTCTTACCCCCATCTCTGGACCTGCCCCCTTGGTCTCCTGCTGTTCCTCAGATGGCCCAGAAGTAGGGGGCCACAGAAGCAGAGTTCACCAGGGCTACAAATGGACAGGGCATTCACCTTCAGGAAGTCCAGTCTAGTGGGTGGGACCCAGTTTGTCTGAAGTGGATGGAGAACAAGAATATGGTGCATCTGGAGAGAGCAGGAGAGTTGAGCAAGCCATGCACAGGTAGCGGGTGTCATGGAGAGGTGACAATGAGCATACCGATCTCCTACTGGCTCTCTATTGAGAGAGATGAGCTAATATCCATTGGCTCCATGCCCAAGGCCCATTCTGCTCTTGCCCCTACCTGTCTGTTCTGGCCCCTAAGTGTTCCTAGGTCCCCTCCTGTGTCCCACACCCATACCAGGCTCCTGAGAGCTACCCAAACTGGCCAGCCTGTTCCATACTTAAGAACCTTCACATTTGCTATTTCCTCTGTGCAAAACACTGATCCCTCTCCTTCTTTATCCCTCCCCCAACATTTAAAAATCAGCTTGTGTCAAAGCCAGACCACCATGCATCTCCCCATGCCTCCCTCACCCCCAGTTCACATACACGTGCTCATACACACACACACACACACACACACACACACACACACACCATGTGGTTTTAAATACTCTTCCTCTCAGGGCACCTGGCTGGCTCAGTCAGTTAAGTGTCCAACTCTCGGTTTCAGCTCAGGTCATGATCTCACGGCTTCATGGGTTCGAGCCTCACATTGGGCTCTACGCTGACAGTGCAAAGCCTTCTTGGGATTCTCCCTCTCTCCCTCTCTCTCTGCCCTTCCCTGGCTTGTGCTATCTCTATCTCTCTCAAAATAAATAAATAAAACTTAAAAAAATTTTTTTCTGGAAAAAAACACTCTTCTCTGCATGCTCACAACTAGTGCACTGCTTCATCCGTTGTGCTGTAATGACTGACTTGCTTATCCTCACCAGACTGGGAGCTCTGTGTTGGCAGGGACTGATCTTGTGCATTTCTGTGCCCCTCGCATCTAAAACAGTGCCCGGCACTGATAGGTGCTCTCTCAGCTCCGTTCACATGCACCGAATGAATGACGGGATGAACGGAGGTGTTTCATCAACACGGGGCGGGTTTGATAGCAGGTATGGGGCAAGCCACACTCACAGGCCTGGAGGTCTGAGCCAAACCTCCAGCATTCACAAGGCTGGAGAAAGCAGAGCAGGGGCTGGTCTTGCAAGAAGTGGACCATGCACAGATCATCAGGGTGGATGGTTAAGTAGAAGGAAGAAGTCAGGAACCCAGGTACCACAACTAGAGAAGGAGAGATGGGACTGGTCTCAAACGCAGGCCAGAAGACCCCAAGACAAGGATGATTTCTGATTACTGATGGAGCCAGGAGAGGAGAGAGTATATGGAAAGAGTGTCGAATTGCCCCTGAGGCCGAGAACAAAGCTGTGCAAGAAGTCTGGTCCCTCATTACACGGTGCAGTTGGTTTCCGTGGCGTTTTGGCCAGCCCTCACCCACCAAACCTGGAATGGACTTATTAGTGGCAGGATCGATGGGGCCATCCCTTGGCAGAAACTCATATAGGTGCAGTTTTATTCCCATTCTTGCCCTAACGGCTTTCTCCCTCTTTTTATCACTTCCTTTCCAAAAAGTGCAAGGAAAGAAATTCAGTCACCACATTGACATTTAGCACACAAGCTCCTGAGTCCGATTGCTTGAGTGTAAATCCCAACACTGCCACTTGCAACCAATGGGGTCTTTGGCAAGTTGCGTCCTCAGCTTTCTCCTCCACGAAGAGGGGATGATAAGAATAGTACATACCCCCACAGGGTTCCGTGAGGATGAAATGACATGTGTAACAAGCACTCAGGACAATGACTGGTGTATGGGACCCAGTGAACGTTCACAGCTATTGTAATCGGTGTCGTGCCATTATTTACGGCACGATGGTTATGAACACAGACAATGGAGCCAGCCTGTCAGATTCAAATTCTGTCTCCACCTCTCGCTGGCCCTGGGACCTTGGTCACGTTACTCATCTCAGGTGTTTACCTCAGTTTCCTCATCTGTGTGATGGAGATAATAACAGAGTTACCTCAGAGGGCGGTTAGGAACAATAGTCAATAATTACATAGCACTGAGAACAGTGCCTGGGCTATAAATAGCGCTATCTAAATATTTGTGGAATAAATACATCATTATTTTTAAGGAACCAGGGGCTCATTGCGTCCCTGCTTCCTGAAATACTTGCATTTGTTCAAAAGGCCCAAGGGACAACAATCCTTACCTTGGTGGCCTAAACCAAAGGACAGGGGCAATATTGGACATAATATTGGAGCTTCCTGCTACCTCCCAAACAGCACCCTGGAAGCACCAGCCCTTTCTCTGTGCTATACTTCTGGCTTCACGAGACCGGAACCAGCCCCAAGCCTGCTGGGCACGTAGGACAACGAGTCCTAACAACATGTAACAAAGTGGTGGGAGGGAGCGGGGCCCCACTGAAAACAGCTGACCCAGTGGACTGGCTCCTGCCACTGGATCTATTTGCCAGCGTCTTGAAAGTTGCTGACTTCAGCCTTTCCAGAGTAAAGCACCGTCCATGGCCAGAGACAGCACTGAAGCGAACATGCAACACAGCTGTAAATCTGCGAGCCATATTATTTAAGAGACCTGACTTCCTTGTGTTGCGATATTAAAGCAAATCTGCCTCCTGCTCATAAATCAGCAGGGCTATTTCTGTCCTCAGCCACTCCGCTCAGCCGTCTCGAGATGCACACAGCATACATTTTACTCACTTGGGAGGTGCAGGTTAACAAAGTAAAGGAAGATACGTGTTAACCCCCTCTCAAATCTCTGTTCTCACAACCCTGCCCGAACGCTTCTCTCTTGTCCTCTGATCCTAGATCCCCAGCCCCCTTTGGGGAGCCACAAACAATACAACAGGAACCCCTGATATTGAGTGACCCTTCACAGCACTCTCTGTGAAGGTAGGGTGGGTGCTGCGAATCCCAGTTTGCAGATCATGAAACTGAGTCTCAAAGACATTATGTGAATTTCCCGAGATCACACAGACTGTGAATACGGCCACCTGGGCTAACTTCTGTCTCCTCACTCCTGGTCCAGTGCTTTTTTTTACAGCGTTAAAGCTCTCTTATCACGAGTGTCTTCATATGCATTCGGCAAAGAGGTGCGGGGACTCTCCTGCAAACAAAAAAAGTAATCTCAGCTCCAAATTTTGAAATGAGCATTGATTGAGATGCTGCGATGTGCCAGGTGCTTCCCAATATATCAGCAAACTGAATTGCTACACCAAACCTTTCTGTGGTTTCCCAGCATCCAGAATGCAACCTCTGTTCTTAGCATAACGTAACGAGGGTTCTCATGATCTTGGCACTGCTTATCGCTTTGGCTTCGTGTCCTCCCAACGCAGATCACAACCCTCACTTCATCTTTCTGTCGGCCAGGAGGTCCGCTCTGATCCACCCACACCCCCTGGCTGGGTTAAGGCTCTGCCGCAGCATTCCCTGGCGCCTTGTCCTTTACCGAGCAGGACTTTCCACATGACATTCCTGCGGTTGTTTACCTGTCTGTCTCCTCTTCAGATCTTGAACCCTTTATTTATTTTTTTTTATAAATTTTTTAATGTTTATTTATTTTTGAGAGAGCGAGAGAGAGAGAGAGACAGACAGAGCATGAGTGGGGGAGGTGCAGAGAGAGAGGGAGACACAGAATGCGAAGCAGGCTCCAGGCTCCGAGCTGTCAGCACAGAGAGCCGGACGCGGGGCTGGAACCCATGCATCGTGAGACCATGACTTGAGCTGAAGTTGGACACTTAACTGACTGGGCCACCCAGGCGCCCCCAGACCTTGAACTCTTTACAGGCAGGGACATCACATGGCCTGGGGTAAAACACTAGGTTATAAATGTTCCTGGACTGAATCCTCACTACTAGCCTGTAAAGTGAGCATTGTCATCCTCATTTTACAAATGAAGGCATGGAGGCTCACGCCCTGAATCAAGTAGGTCCCCAGCTTGGTCTAGAACTCAGCTCCCAGCTTCCGTGCTGTAACTGACACCCACATCTACTCTCCCCCGCACCCACCGCACTGCCACAACCTTACTCAGCCTTGGATGTTTCTTCTGACTCCGGCTTTTTCAATCTGGGCTGTACACTGAATTCACCCTGCCACTCAGCGCCACCCAAGGCAAAAGGGAGAAAGAACGTGTCCCTGGCTTCTCACCCCCTCCACTCAGCATGCCTCTGCCGTCTCTCAAGAAAGGATGCTTGTGGGTTCCCCTGGGAGGAATGTTGTTCTGTGCACTTCCTCAGAAGGCTTCCCGGGACAATGGGAAACAACCAGAGGGTAGAGCAGTTTCATTAATTCACAAACACTGAATGTTGACTCCACCAGACATTTCCCAACAACTAGATCCGTCATAAAAGAGGGTAGACTGGGGGCCATGCCTGGAGAGGGTCCTCTAGAAGCAGGGTGAGCACCTGGGAGGAATGTTACAAGCAGAGACAGAAGCATGTGATATGGGGGGGCCTCAGGTGTCTGCTAAGGTCTCTACATTTGGAGCTTATCTCATAGCCCAGGGGACCCTCCTTTTCCTACCCTCCTTACCTCAACCCCTCCCCACTCTTCTGGGCACTGTAAAAAGCAAAGGCTTTGGAAATGAAACTAAACTAATTGCATGGAAGATTCTAAAACGTTCTTTAAGTGTGGCTGTAAGTGATTTTGTTTCCAATACTTGCTGGCAGAAAAATATTACCTCTGCATTGAAATGCAGAGGAAATAAGCAGGCTGCATTGGGCCCAATTCATTTATTTAAGTTATTTCCTAAAATGAGTGTAATTTGGAAATCACTGGTATTATTTTCTCCCAGTGCAGGTTAATGCCTTATACGTGGCCTCTGGAAGGGACACTTCTTGCAAAGAGAGTTATTAGTTTTTTATTTAGAATGTACTGTATGGGTGATTTGTGGGTGTAACAAACCTGAATAATTTAAAGTAGTCTTTATTTGCTGAGAACTGCAGTTTAAACAACAACAAAAAAAAAGTAGATTTTAAATCTTTAAACTTTCAGAGACGAAGAGAGATTGGCCGGGGATTTATTTGTAGCAGGAACTTCTTTTTCTTAGGCTTGCGTCTTTCCCAGCATCCATTCTTCTTTCTTGCCTCCATCTAGAATCATGTAATGTCAGCACTAGAAGAGGCTGTAGACAGCCATCCTTTAGAGCGATAGTTTGCCGGCTTCTCTTATGGCCAAATCCTCTATGCAGAGAAAATCTTTGCACCACTAGCCACAAACCAGGGAAAGCCAGACCTGCTCGTGTTGGAGCCTCTTTCTGCCCTCAGCTCTCTGCTTTCGTGCAGAGCCTCACGGAACCCCTGAGGAACACGCTTTGAAAACCAGGAACCCTCATTTCACGGTAAGAGAATCGAGGCCAGAGGGTGAGGCACGACTTAGTCAAGGTGACGCATCAAGTACGAGGCAGAACCAGGATTAGAACGGTGTCTCCTGACTCAACCTGCACGTGTCCCACTGGCTCTAGCTGCTTCGCACACGTGTTTTTGCTATTTTCACATACACTGCCGACCATCGTTCGAATTCCCGTGTCTTGAGGGGAGTGTGAAGAGGCAGTTCTTGCTCAGGAACATAGTACAGAACCACACCCATTCATGTTAGTGATGATAATCGTGGTTGGCCCAGGCCACGGGTTCTAGACAGGGACAGAGGACATCCTCTGGAGGTCCCTGCCCTGCCCCTCAGCAGCCATCCTCAGCATCGGGCAAGGCTTGGTGAGTTTTTCATTTCTAAGCAGGGCACGTTTTTCTGCAGTCCCCTTTCCAAGGAGCAAATGGTGACAGCAGCCTGGAATGCTGAATCAGCACAAGGGAAGCCACTTTGCCTGCAAAGGCCTTGCGGTGACCCCACACCGTTTGTCCCTCCTCACCATGCCGGAAAGCCTAGGCCTTTTTCCTAGAAATTGGGGTACCCTGTGCCACCAAAGGCCTTTTCTCATGTCTGCTACCCCACACTGATTTTCCATGGAACCAAGGGCAACTTTTGTTTGCTTTTATGTATTTTATTTCCAAGTTGGCGGGGGGGAAGGGGGGGCAGTGAGGGGAGGAGACCTTGTTTCACCAAAAGTCTTTCATCCTGCTCAGGACCTTGATGAATTTAGGGCTCAGTCTTGGGGCAAAGGCTGAAGAGAACTCAGTCTCACTGCACAAGGAAATGGGACGTTTGTTTTATTTTGTTTGCTAGAGATGAGGGAGTGGATAGAGGGACAGGGGAGGGGTGGGGGTGTGGAAGCTTGGCACCTGGCAGGGGGTTGGAGGCCAATTTCTCAAAATGACTAAAGGGATTTCAAAAGCAAAAACCCTTCACAGGAAAATTTTAAGTTATCTGTGTTGCTACAACGAAGATTCCTCCCATTTCCCCACTTCCAGGAAAGCTTCCTATATACCCAAAAGCCTTGCTGTGTGTGGGTGGCTTTCCTGGCAGAAGTCAGGAGAAATTGCTGAGTTCACATCTCAGTTGGTATGCTGGGGAAGCAGACACATAAGCCAGGTAGTGAGAAAATCCATAGACAGAGGTAATTAAATTAAAGCTCAAAGCCAGAGTTGACCACAAGAACAGAAGGCTCCAGCAAGGCCCCGGCATCTTGGGGAGGGTTTCGTACTCACCAACTCCATGAAACGGGTGTTTGAGTCTGTCTATTTCCATTTTAGTGGGTGGGAAGACACCATCTGATGTCCAATTTATTTATCTGCTAGCCGTAGCATATAACACTGTAGAAACACAGATTTTGCCGGCACCTGTCAATGGACTTGGTGAGTTAGGACAAAGTAATAGTCATTAATTCAAGCTGGTAACATTTGCTGACTCTGACTGCAAACTAGACGCATTCAGAGTAATGGTCTTTCTTTCTATTTAGTATATTTGTGCTTGCCTGGGTTTGAATACTACCAGGAATCCTTCTTCAGCCCAACCCTCCCCCCCCCCACCACCACCACCAAGTGCTGACAGGGCCATTTGTGATTAGTGAAGTCATGAGATCAGGGCAGGATTGTCTCACTTCAAAGCAAAAAGCAGAAAACAGGCTTTCAGAATATTTCACCTTTTTGCTATGACTTGTGATCAAGAACAATGGCAATAACAAACACTCTCATCCTTTGAAAAAGATCCTCAGAGCTATTGAAAAGTCCTAGCTACAAATGCAGGCTGCGGCTGAGTGTGAGTTCTAAGTCAGGTCCATCCAGAGGATAAGGGGGAATTGGCACACCCAGCGATTTCGGGAAACAGAGAAAGGACCTTAGTGTTGCTCTCCAGTGTTCTCAAAGTTGAACAGAAAAGCCTTCCCTGAGGAGGAGACGTCAGGGTGGAGGTGGAGAGGGGTAGCAGGTGGCTGGGATAAGGGGAGGGGAGATGCATATTTTCAGAGCCGATCCAAGGACTGAGCATGCCTAACCAAGGCAGTCAGGGCCCCAGCGTGTGGCTAGTTTGAAGCTTTGCAACCTTTACCCCTTTGCATCATGAGGTTTCTTCCAATAGGCAACCCAGGTTCATTCGCAAGACGACGTCCCTCTAATCTGCCACATCTCTAGACAGGCAGCCCAGGGCAGAGGCCGCCGTGCTAGCCTTGGACCCAGAGGTTTGGTTTCAGGCCTCCATTCTCCCCTCTCTGGCTGTGTGACCATGACTAGGGCATTCGGCTACCCAAGCCTCAGCTGGTATATTATTTAGTAATGAGGTTCCAAGTGCTTTCTTTCTTAAGGAGCAGAACCGTTCCTTCAAGTAAAATCTTATTCGGAAGCTCAGTATACAGAACAGATCAAAGTGTATTTGGCTGGAAGAAAGCGAAGGTGGCCATGGCAGTCCCTAAGTCACCCACAGACGCACAGGGCACCGTTCCCATAGATTGCCACGTGCCAGTTGCCCCCGCCCCCGGAGCTGGGCCGTGGGGCAGTGCTGGCTGTAAAGCTCCACACAGCACAGCTCAAAGTATCACTGGACAACATAATCCCCTTCCAGTTCCAGCAGACTATGGAAATATGCTTACTCGAAAATAGACCAGGCACAGGGCGAATCCCAGTTCTCCTTTGCCCCAACTGGGCCTGGTTACACCCCAGGAGACTGGAGTCTGGACAACTTTGAATGAAAGAAGAGAGAAAAAAAAAAAAAACACAGTGCCCATCTAAGTGCTTGGATGTGGGTACCTTGACTTAAATGTAAAACACACTGAAGGAGGAGACTGCCATTGTGAACGGAACGAGGTCTGATTTCTCAGCCCTTTCCCCACTCACAAGCTGTGCAGCCTCTGACAACTTACCTGTGAAATGGGAGACATATAAGTGCCCCTGTACTTGTTCATTTTGAGGAACAGAAGAGGAATATGCGTTAAAATGCATGCAAACTGGTGGCTTACCCTGGTGGCTCAGTCGGGTAAGCATCGGACTCTTGGTTTCGGCTCACATCCTGATCTCACAATTCGTGAGATTGAGCCCCACGTGGGCTCTGTGCTGACAGCATGAAGCCTGCTTGGGATTCTCTCTCCCTCCCTCTCTCTCTGCCCCTACGCCTGCTCACACATACTCTCTCTCTCTCTCTCTCTCTCTCTCTCTGCCCCCCCCTCGAAAATAAACATTTCTAAAAAAAAAAAATACATGTAAGCCATGACAGTTACATAGTTTAAGATCTTATTATTATTCTACTGTATTATTATTTGTTAACAAATTTGTTGACATCTTCCTAGAGGTGCTATGGATATTAATCCAATCTTTTATACCACTGAATCTCAAACTGTGGTTCAAATGATGTTTCAGGAGTTCTGTAAACAATAAAATCATGTTTCAATTTTTTTTTTACTGAATTCAAATGTTTTCAAACTATTATTAGGTGTTATTAAAGAAAACTGTGGGATGCCTGGAGGATGTCCCGGTGGTGGGAGGGGCTGCTCAGGATTGGTGGGGCAGGGAAGACTCCCCGGAGGAAGTTATAATGGAGAAGTAAAGGATCCAGGAGTGCAGGGAAGGCCAAGGGCACAGCAGGAGTAGACACCCCACCACAGGACAAAGCTGGAGTATTTACACAAGTGGGGGGGGTGGGAAAGAAGGCCAGTGAAGCTGGAGGGAAAGAACAGCGGAGAGAGTCATGAAATGAGTTTGGTGAGGGAGGCAGGTGGAAGCCAGACTCCAATCTCATGACCAAGCTAAACTTTACATAGGATTCAGAAAGTTGGCTTCTCATTTTTTTTTTCCTCAACAGCTAGTGTATTTTCCTTCATTTGGACACTAGTGAGAATGAGAAAGCAAAATACCAAAGAATTAGGGCACCCTGGTCCGGGCTGAGCAAGGAAAGTGCCAGAGCAGGGGTGATCCCTGAATAATTCCAGAGCAGCAGGACACGAGGGCTTGGCACAGCGGATGCGGCAGAAATGTTCGTTGCATGAATAAATGACTAAAAGAATAAATGAGTGACCTTCAGTTTAACCATTCGTCTGTTAATGATTCTTCCCAAAGGACTGGAGACGAATTCAGGAGGCCCTCAGCATCAAGGTAGAGCTTCACCCACTAAGAGCCACCTGCCCCCCAACCTTCCACAGCCGAGGGTAGATGACTGGGCTTCATTGTTGTCCTTCATATGTCATGAAATCCAACACCCATACTAAGTTTCTAATACAAGTCTTTTTTTTTTTTTTTTTTTTTTACTGTTAGTATGTTTTTTTTTTTTAATTTTTTTTTCAACATTTATTTATTTTTGGGACAGAGAGAGAGCATGAACGGGCGAGGGGCAGAGAGAGAGGGAGACACAGAATCGGAAACAGGCTCCAGGCTCTGAGCCATCAGCCCAGAGCCTGACGCGGGGCTCGAACTCACGGACCGCGAGATCGTGACCTGGCTGAAGTCAGACGCTTAACCGACTGCGCCACCCAGGCGCCCCTGTTAGTATGTTTTTGAGAGAGAGAGAGAGAGAGAGAGAGCATGCATGAGGGAGGGGCAGAGAGAGAGGGAGACAGGACCTGAAGTGGGCTCTGTGCTGACAGCAGGGAGCCTGATGTGGGGCTCGAACTCACAAACCATGAGATCATCACCTGAGCCAAAGTCAGACACTTAACTGACTGAGCCACGAGGCGCCCCTAGAAGGGGCTTTTAAGAGCATGTAGTCTGAAGCCTTCATCTTCCTCTCTCAAGCCCCATGCCTCAATCTCTTTTATGCTCCGTGCCCACTGATCTCCACTCTCTACTACAGCTCCTCCTGGGGACAGGGGTCTTTTCGCCTCTCAGACAACCACAGATGTTAACATGCTTCTTCCTGAAGCCAAAACCCACCTCTCGGAACCATCCATTCATGAACCTTAGTTCTTCTCCTCTGAGGATATACAGATTAAGTCTACTTCCTTTTTCAAATAAGAGCCTGTCAGAAAATTTCTCCCTCCATTTGCTCCGTGGAAACCATGCCTCAGTTTTAGATCAGAAAATTGGAGTTCTGTCCCCAGCGAAGATTCCCGCAGCCCAGGTTCATGGGCACAAAACACGGCGCTCGTAGGTGGTGTCTCTGTGTCCTCGTTAGGCACTTTAGGTCTCCCTATAGGGAGTTCAGTAAAATAAACATTAGGACCTTTGGCAGCTAGGACTAAGGTTTGAGTTCAATTTGAAGTCTCCTGTGAAATATGTTGGGTGGTTTGAACTCCGACACTTGTGAATATTAGCTCACACAGTAAAACTATCATGACTAATTCAACCCAACTGGCGGAAGTTATTGGCAGGGTACAGGGTAGCAGGGGTTACTTAAGGCATTGCTTTTTGAGAAAGTAAAGTTGCATGAAGATTGAATGATTTGTTAACCCCCAGAGAAGGTGTTACATATAGGTCAAACCTGAGTTCATTGGCAGGGCAGCAATGGTGAAGGACTCTAGCTATAAATTCACCTTATTTCAACGTTTGTAACAATGGGGCTAAGAAGAACTTTGAAGAGTGTCCACAATAATTTAATAAAGCTTATTTTTGTTATACAGTTCTGCTTGAAATAGGGCCATGATCTATATCTTTTTTTTTTATGACCAGCCACTAGGCAAAGTGATTCCTTGCCCTTATTGTCAGAAGTATGATTCTCCTCATTCTCTCAAATGGACATCTTGTAGCAAAAGAAGGAAAGTTCCATGACCCCTTGCAGCCTTAGTCAACAGTGTGGCATACCAAGGCAGTAATCTCTGGGCCATCATTTGGTTTAATGAATCCACTTGACTTTAATTCTAACCCAGATGTACTCTTTTATGGCTTAATGATTTGTTCTCCCAGGCATTCTGATGAAATAGAAACAGTTCTCTAGAATCCGGTGAAACTAGTTTGTATTCCTCATTTCTGTTTCTAATTAATTGTTGAGCAATTAGATTGAACCTTGATCTGTGGCAATCACTATAAAATTGCACCATGGCAAAGATTCTTAACAATGATCTTGCATCACCCCCAAAAGTAAGATGAACTGGGAAAAGAGGGAAACTACTTTGAAGGAAAATCTTTTTTAATTCATTCAATTACAAATATAATATTTTGCACCGAAACAATGCCTATTATCTGAATTAATTAGGTCTTTCAGCACCCTGGCGAATGGGATGGATACAGAAATACGCTGAGGTTAAGTGACTGACTGGAGGCTTAAGTGATGAGAGGCCATGGCAGAAGTCAGCAGGGGATCCCTCTTGCTAACTATCACAGCCCACAGCCAACAGTCACAATCTAAATTAAACACTCCTAACCCAAGAGAGTCACAGAGATGTCACGATCATACCAGAAAAATTACAACCAGGGCTGGCCTCAAAACTCTGAATGCACATCAAAGGAAGAGGGTACACTGTTCTCTTACCCTCAATTTCCTCCGTTGGAAAAATGACGGCGGTGCCATTTCTAATTCAGTGTTATGCTGGGAAGGTTGCAAATTAATTACAATTATGCCTTCTTTGTGCCAAGTGATAATTTACTGCAATTAATTATCAAAAGATCTACTGCTGTCAATTACGATCCTTGCTCTTGAGGGGGAGGAGCTATTTGTGAACATCTGAAATCTGTACCAAAGTTATGTTTTGCCCTTTCCCCCCCCACTTCCAATTAAGCTCGTATAATTTGTTTTCATTATGCCAAACACAATGGAAAAACTAACAACGTTACTCTAACCTTTTTCTTAATCTAAACATTATCTAGACTTCCACTGAGTCAACACTCCTATTGTTACACCTGCAAGTCGTACATAGAGGGAGGCACACTTCAGAATTAATGAGCGCAGCTGTGGTCTCTCTTACATTCAGCACTTGTAAAATAGACCTCTTTAAAGTGCCATTATCACAATATTGATAGAGTTATTTATAGCATTGCAAGCGCTCCCAGTCATAACAGAGGACTTGTTATCCACAGCGAGTTCATGCTGCTGTCACCCTCTGGCCTCCATCCAGAGCCGAGGAGCAGGTACCAGGTGGACCATCTTTTAAAAATGAACTCTAAAAGACATCTGAAAAACTTTTTCTCAAAGTGAACGTGATCACCAGGAGCAGGTCAAGTGGCTGAGCAAATGGGCCTGAGCCCAGGTATATGAGACACGTCTCCTATGAACTGGCCCAACCTAGTTCTGCTGGGAGACAGGAAACTCAAGTGCAAGATGCGTGCTGTTTCTCTACAAGTGAGCCAGTGATGTCCGTGAAGTGGGGCAGGGGCAGGAGAAGTTGTCTGTCTGCATACCTTTGCTCATGCTCTTCCATTCAACAGAAGATGATCTTCCCTTCTTCTCCCTGTATGGAAATCCTCATTTGCATCTTTTCCCTTATGAAATTTTAAGCTCTTTGTGGGTGAAGCGCACACCTCGTTTTCCCTATTATCACGATGTAATGACGCTATAGCCTATAACTGACACTGTATAATTTTATTTAGAATTCTTGCCACATACCAACCATGTGTTGAGCACTGCATAGGTCCTACGAAACAAAGATATATACGTAAGTCATCATTTCTTCCCGTAAGAATGTCATAGTCTAGGATAAGAGTTCTTTACCTTTTTCTGAAGTTACAAAGTCCAGTGTTAATCTGCTAAAGTGAACATTTTGAGACCTCTCTGTAGAGAAAGCGAGGTGCCGCTAGAATAGAATCCAGGTCTCCAGATTCCACAACCGGGGCTCTTACAAAAGAGGCTGCCCTCAGAGGCCATCAGTCAGCACAATGGTGAGAGTGCTGAACTCAAGACCTTTTTACAGGGGTGGAGGGATCCCCTCCAGATGTCCCTAAATGCAGGTGATAGGGCTAAGGGAAAGATCCAGCAGTGACTTACAAGGCCTCTGCAAAGTAGGTAACAGTGTGCCAGGGGCCCTGGGGGAAAAGTGACAGCAAATGGGCTGATTCCCTGTCACCCTTCAGGCTGCCCACGTCATCTGTGGGAAATCTTTAGATTTTTGTACCCAATTTTAGGGACTCACAACCTTATGCCACCCATGGGTAGTGGCAGTGAATGGGCCAATTGAGAGAACTGTATATCAGTTGAATTTAAAATCCCCAAGGGCGACGGCATGCTTTGGCATTGGGGAAAAGGCTGATTATCAGCCTTTCTCCCAGAAGCATATTCTTCCTAAACTGGTTGGCCTGGCTTGCCCAAACACTTAAAGCTAGCCAGTCATTCTATATTTTGCAAATTTGTGTTTGGATTCATGGATTTGATTTCTTTTTCCTATCTGGCTTCTGATCAAATTCACCCCACCTCCCCCACCCCACCCCCACCCTCAAGCGCCTCCTTCAGAGTGGTAAAGATACACACATGCAGATCAAACCTGCCAAGTGAGTAGGTCAGGGCCTTTGCCAGCCCCCTCCACGCCTGGGAATAACAGAAACCCAGCTGAGAGGGAGAGATAAGCCCTAATGCATAATCTTCCCCACCCATCCACATCTGAGTTTGCAAATAGGCATTCTAAAGTGACCCTGGCTCAGAGGGTTTTCATAGTGATGTGTTCCCAGCCAAACCCTACCCCCGAGTTGCATTCCATGGCCACCCCGCTATCTCTCACCTGCACGGGCACCCTAAAGGGAGAGAGGGCATGTGCCCGCCCCATGCAAAGTAGTGTGTCACTTATCTCAAGTTGCAAGGCCAAACAGTGGTATAGATTACAGAGACTTTGACATAGGTGCCCGCCTCCTAAACCCCGCTGCCTGCACTTATCGGTGGTACTAAAGAGAAGATTTTTCTCTTGCAGAGGGCAGCTTGTGATGGCTGCTTCCTACAGCCTGGCCACACCATATTCCCAAAGGGCTTCTCTGAGAGGCAGCCCCTGTCAGAGGAAGAGCCCGGTGAGGTAGGGGACTCAAGATTCTAGTCCTAGCTCTGATGTATTCCAGTCACACTTCCCTCCAAGTCTTAGCTTCCTAGTCTGCAGAATGAAGAGGTCAACCTAGCTGAGAGGTCACAACCTCAGCTGCCCTCTGGGACCAGGCAGGTAACATATATATACAGCAGCAGGCAACAGGGCATATTCGGAACTGCGGGCGAGCAGAGAAAGCCCGCCCCACCCATACAGGCGTTTTTATTCTAAAATTCTAAAACATGCCTGAGCAGCAAAATGCGCCTGCAATCCAAATTCATCCTGGGACTGCTCGTTGTGAACTCTGGCTAACGATTACAGCCCCAAAGCAAAATGATACTATGGGTATTTCAGTACTTATTTTATATAAGGGGCCCTTTATTTCAGAAATGTTCAGAATGCTTTAAATACAATCAGTGAACTTCAATATATTTCAAGTGTGAGATTTTAGCTGAGCATCCCCTGGCTGGTACTGGTTCGGCCGCTGCCTTTGACATCAGTCCCTTCTGCCCCGGGGCACCTTGGAAAGGCCACGCGTGATAGAGCCAGTGCCGGTGGACTCTTGGCCACTCTTGTAGGGCTTAGCCCCTGAATGCAGCTTTCAGGACCACCGGCTCTGGGCAGCCCCTCTGCCCTGTCTGGGAGCTCCTGGCTATGGCAGTTTTTATTTCTCCCCCATCCTCCCAGGAGGGATGATCCTGTCTGCCGGCCTCACCCTTCCTCTGCTTGTGCAGGACAGAAGGTAGGCAGAAGTACAGATTCCATCCAGAGCTGGCTCTCCTTAAGAAAACTTGTTGATGATATTATTCAACACCCACCAGTCCCCTCCCCAGCCTTTCTGCCTGTGGGAGGGGAGAGAGAAAGGAAATTCCATCGCTCTGTGTTCTTCCGGCAGCATCTACCCTTGGCTCTATCACTACGCTTTTCTTACCACATTATTAGTTTTATTGCTCACGTGTCTGTTTCTCCCTGTAAAGCCAGAAGCTCTTTGAAGGTATTCCTGTGTCCCTAGTACCTGGCACCACGTCTGACACATCGTAGACTTAACACATATTTTATATTACTCCGTACTTCTTGTTTATTGCGAGGATCTTGAATTTACATAAACAAAATAAGAAAGGGCATTCTGGGCTTGGGTGGGGGTCAGAGAGAAGCATAATACGTAACATATATATATGTATATATATATATACATATATATTTGTATACATATATACATATATACGTATATATATATATGTGTATATATATATGTATATGTATATATATATATATATATATATATATATATATTTGTGTTTGATGTCTTTCTTTTCCACTGCAGTCAAGTGCTAGCACCTAGTGCAGTCCCTGGCATATGGTAGGTGCTGAATTAATATTTTCTGAATGAATGAATGAGGAGAGAGAAAAAGCATTCTGCAGACTTTCTGTTTCTGTTGACGTACCTAGACAAATTGTGTTGGCTTCCCTGCTTTCTCAAACTCACCTACCAGCCTCTCCCCTCTTGAGCAGTGTATTGATAGTTCTCTGTATCTTTGAGTTGGTTGAGAGTCTCGAAATCTTGAAAGAAAGCCCTATGAACAGTTTGTATACATATATGATAAGCCAGAATGACAGTTGAATCAGAAAGGCCTTTTTCATAATTTAATTAAGCTCCCTTAAATGTAGACATTAGTCAGGGACAACATTATTGATTGAGTCTAATTGTATGTATTTTCTTACACTTTTACTAAATCCTGTTTTCTAAGTCACCTGAAGACTGCTCTCATTTCTGAAAGGGAACATGCCAAAGCAAGGTTTTAATTCATTACCTTTTGGACATACTGTCATTCCCCAGCTAGCACCAATCCGTTACAGAATGTGAAAGGGTAATTACTTCTAGGACTCCCAATCTGCCTTTTTATAAGAGTTAGCTTCTGGAAAATTCTGAAAACCTTTCTGCCTTTCATTCAGTCAATTGGTCATTCAACAAACAGGTTTTGAGTCTCTATGTGCTAGAAATACAGAGATGAATAATTCACCACATTTTTCTCAAGGAGTACCCAGTCTGACAGGGGAGGTAGACGAATAAATAGTTAATTTAGTGTAATGTGCACAATGAATTAAGACATATGTACAAGACACTATGGTAGCCCAGAGGAGAACAGGGCTGATTCATGGAGAAGTGAGGGAAGGTTTCACAGAGTGATGTGTCAGCTGAGTTTTAAAGGTGATGGGAATGTGACGGACAAGGTAGGGCAAGGACATTCCAGGCAATATAACCACCAGAGCAGATCCATCCACCAGAGGAAGTAAAGAGCAGCTAAAGCACTGGGTGTCCGAGGTGGAGGAATAGCAGGTCATGCTAGAGAGGGAACCGGGCACCAGGAAGGTAAGGCCTTCTGGGGAATGTAGGTACAGCCAGCCTTCCACTGCAGAAAGATGACCCTACCAGCTGTAAGGTTAATGGTAGACTCTGTTATTCCAGCTAAAGCCAGACCACTCTAGGACCTCCTCCCCCAACCCGCTATAGACCGGCTGTGAGAACCCCCTGGACTCAGAATTATAGACTAGGGGCGCCTGGGTGGCTCAGTCGGTTGAGTGTCCGACTTCGGCTCAGGTCATGATCTCGCACTCCGTGAGTTCAAGCCCCGCGTCGGGCTCTGTGCTGACAGCTCAGAGCCTGGAGCCTGTTTCAGATTCTGTGTCTCCCTCTCTCTCTGACCCTCCCCTGTTCATGCTCTGACTCTCTCTGTCTCAAAAATAAATAAATGTTAAAAAAAAAAAAAGAATTATAGACTAGAAAGAAATGCAGTGCAACACAATGCTTCCCAAAATATTGGACAGAGGGGAGAGCATCTGAGCCCTATCCTCGGGCCTCATAATAACGGCTGCTGCCATTTACATAACACTCCATGGCAAGTGCTAGCAGGCGCATTGCCTCTAGTCTTCACATCCCCCATGCAAAGAAGGAATTTGCTTTCCCATTTCGGAGACAAGAAAACTAAGGCACAAAGGGATGCCCTGTGTCAACACAGCTGGGAAGGAGTGGAGTCAGAATCCATACCCCTGTGTAAAACTTCCTTCCCCTCCTGCATGCTGCACACTGACCATCCAAGGCTGGGCCCTCATTCACAAGAGAAGTTGAAACAAACAAACAAACAAACAAACAAAAAACAAGTGAAGCTAAACATTCTGGAATCTAATGGATTATCAGACAACTCTTTGAGCTGACTTTGGGACTTTGGTAGAGAATAGGAGACCTCTATGATTTGCTTATCTAACATGACCCATCCAATCCTACCATCCCTCCAGGCTAAAATGCTCTTTGCTTCTCTGCAACTCCTATTCCTGCTTCAAAACCCAGCCAAGGCCAAAGTATTGCCTTCACCAGAAGCCTCAAACTTGACTGAAGCCCCTTTTTCTAGTGTGCCTAGCCTTCTTCGCCTTATCGTATCACTGCTTATC
Source organism: Prionailurus viverrinus (assembly GCF_022837055.1). Taxonomy (NCBI): domain Eukaryota; kingdom Metazoa; phylum Chordata; class Mammalia; order Carnivora; family Felidae; genus Prionailurus; species Prionailurus viverrinus. The sequence goes on along the minus strand of NC_062568.1, from coordinate 164,567,985 downwards.
GCCTTATCTTATCACTTATCACAAGGCATTGTAGTTCCTATTTACCTGTTCACCCCACCCCTGACCTTCCCCCTGTCCCACTAAACCATGAGTTTATGATGGGTGCAGACTATGTTTTTACTCATTTTCAATTCTCGGGACTTAGCACAGTATCTGGCAAATTGTATACTATTTGTTGAACGAATGAGTGAACAGGGTGGTGGTGGGTAGGCGAATTCCAATAGTCACGGGTTTTTTCATAGACTATTTAGTGTGATTTGCAAGGATCCAATCTGTTTGCTAGATCTGGAAATTCTGATATGGACAATAGCTAAATCTCAGAGCACTGATTCCCCCCCCCAAAATTATGCTGATGTTTTTGAATTAGGGTTCCTTTGTAAGCTGCAAAAAGTGGAAGGCAGGGGTTGTAGATTTGAGTCTTGCCCTAACACTGCCGCACTGCTGTGTGTGTGACCTTGGACAAGTCATTGCACTTCTCGAAGATGAGGAGCTTGGCTTGGACAGTTTCCATCAGCCCTGTCTAGAATGGTACAATTCACAAGGTCAGCTTCATATCCTTCCCAAGGGCAGGCTTTGATAGCGAGGAGGGTTGGTGGGGACGGTGGATTTCAGCCTTGAGCATGACACCCAGCACCTGAAGTATGCAGAAAAGGAAGACTTCTTGGAGTGGACTTGTCTCCTACTGCTCCTCTAACAAATTGCCAAAACTTGGGCAGGTTAAAATAACATAAATTTATTATCTTAACAGTTCTGTAGGTTAGAAGTCCACCATGCTTTCTCCCTGGGCTAAAAATCAAGGCGTTTGTAGGGCTGTGTTCCCTAGAAAAGAAGCTCTAGAAGAGAATCCATTTCCTTGTGTTTTCTGGTGTCTAGAGGCAACCTATAGCCCTTGGTTCCTGGCCCTTCTCTCCATCTTCCAAGTCAGCAATGCTGCTTGTCTCTGACCAATCTCCCAATCTCCTTCTCTCAGTGTTCTCTGCAGTACTGCCCCCTTCCACTTTTAAGGACCCTCATGATTCCATTGGATCCACCTGGTTAATCCAGAATCCTCTCCCTGTCTTAAAGTCAGCTGATTTGCAACCTGAATTCCCCTATGCCATGGAGGGCAACATATTGACAGGTGGCAGGGATTGTGACATGGACCTCTTTGGGGGACTATTATTCTGCCACCACATGAGATAAGGGCGCAGAATGAGTCAGTGTTAGGCATTTTGAGGAGGAAAGCATTATAGTGTGATGGAAAGAGTTCTTTCCCCTGTGGTTTTGAAATTAGAGACCCAGGTGCACACATTACATCTGCATGACTGCCCGTGAACTTGAACAAATCATCTGATGTCTCTGAGCCTCAGTGTCTTCATCTATACAGTGGGGATAACGATAACTACCTTCCAGGAAAATTGAGGAGATAAAATGTTCCTTTAAGTTAATGAAGCAGTGCTTGGCCAAGAATAGGTACTTAGGAAATGTAGAGGGAGAGCAGAAAGTTAGTTTCAGCTGGACTATTGTGAGCTAGCAGAGGAGCAAAAGGAAATAGGGCTGGAGAGGTAAGCAGACTCCATACTGTGAAGAGCCTTGAATGCCAAATTTTATTTTATAGACCATGAAGTGCTATCAAAGGCCCTGACTAGAACGATGGTGAATGGCTTAAGCACTCACCAAGCGAGCAAGAATGTCAGATGAATTAGAATGAGAAGCTTTGGCATGACGATCCCCTAAGGACAGGTATGCTAGGCCTCCTCACATCTAGATTTCACATTCTAAGCCAATAAGTGGAAAATAAATCCCCCAATTCTGCTGCTGCCAGTGGCGAACAGCATGTTGCCTTCTAAGCGTTCAGTTCATGTTCACACATAATTTTAATTCTGCTTTAACTTCAAATTCATAGATTTCCAATTGATCCAACATCTGGAATGCCAAGGCCATTGGAAAAGCTATTCTGGGAGCCTGCCACTTACACAGTGGTGCCTCAATAAACATTTGTTGATCAAAAATCCCCAACATGGGGAAAAAGATTTGGAAACTAAACCAGGTCTTTTGAAGTGGGACATCACTTGAAGAGTTTAACTGTGACATATCAAAAAGCATATTTTGCAATTGAACAATTGGTGAAAATCATCAGTTAAGGCTAGCAAAAAGTCCAGGAGAGGGGGAAAAAAAAAAGGAATCTTTGTGCATGCGAAGGGAACACTTTGGGCTTATTTTCAGTTTTGTCGCAACCACACACACAACCTGGAGTAACATATGATTACAATCATCCAGCAGTAACTTTGAACATTCAGAAAGATTCCCCTGAGTTCCTATGACTGTTACATTATAAATATTCCTAACTAATATTTGTTGATCAATACTAAGAAGTTGTTTCATAAAATTTTCTGCAATCCACAAAGTATATTTCATATGGCATTTCTTGTTAGTTCTATGTAAATTGACACATTCTGACATTTAAAAAATAATGTTTTTTAAATAGCTATTTCCTCCTCCTTGTAGGATAACAAATGAACACTGGGCTTGCACTGATCTCTGCCAGTAACATGAATCATTTTACACTCATGAGCAGTGAGTTCCACATATGTTGACTTTGGCTTCCTGATTTTGAATGCTTGTCAGAGCCTTCCATCACAGACCACAGTGCCATTGTGTCTCCAGAAGGCTCCTTTTAAAATGTACATTAGTGGGGCACCTGGGTGGCTCAGTCAGTAAAGCACATGCCTCTGGATCTCGGGGTGTGAATTCAAGCCTCATGCTGGGCATAGAGCTTACATAAAAAAACAAACAAACAACCTAAAATGTGCGTTTATTTCTGAGCAAAGGACAAGAGAGGGAGAACTGATATTTGTGTAACTGCTTTCTGAGCTGGCCCTTCATGGACATTATCTCACTCAGGCCTCACAGCAACCCCACAAGGGAATAATTATGAGTCCAGTTTTATAGATGAGCGTGTGAACCTCAAAGGGTTTAATATCTTGCCAGTGATCTTTCCACCAGTAAGTGACAGAATCAAGATTTGGACCCAGTTTTCTCGGCCATCAATAGCTCCAGCTTAACCTCCATCTGCCAAGCCAATTGGAAAAGCACCACAAAGATAAAACAAGTCATTGGGGAACCAGAACAGTTGCTAAAACCTGTAAGATGGGGCCTGGGAGTCATCCTTACTCTTTGATTTATGTTAAAGAAAACATCACCGAACTAGGAATTAGTAGTCTGTCTCTAAGAAGAAACCAAGAAAGATTTCCGTCAACAGATAAATCCCCGAATTGTAGTAGAATGCATGGCAGTTAATAATACCAACCATAATCATGATAATGTTTATTGAGTACTTAATATATGCCAGGTCTTCCTCTAAGCACCTTAGGGATATTAATTCTTTTAATCCTGCAACATCCCTGTGAGGTTGGTATCATTGTCATCCCATTTCATTGGTGAGGAGGTAGAGGCACGATGAGGTCACAAGGTAAGTGGCCCAGCTAAGAATCAATGCAGGGAGTCTGGCTTCAGCACCCACGCTCTTATCCATGAAACCACACTGCCGCTGTAAAGGGGATTCGAGGTCATACGATATCAATGAACACAGAACCACACTGATACAAGAGGATCTTTCATCCACAGAAATAATGACGCCCCCATGTTTACCGAACTTTAAAATTTATAAAGAAGCACTCCTTCATTATCACTCATATCATTTATTCGCTATTCATTATCTCAGTTGATTCCCATACCCTAGGCTGAATGTGCATTTTTATCCGTACTGCTCAGGCTCTTTCATTCATTGTAACAAATTTGTATTGAGCACTTGTCTTGAGCTAGCTTTCGAGATAGAGAAGTAATCAAAAAGGCTCTCATCCTTGCTTTCATGGAGTGTACAATGTAGTGGACTGGACATTCGTTAGTGAATAATCACATGAGTATGTAATTACAAACGGTGCTGAGAGTTATCAGGAATTATGAGAGTGTATAACAGAGGATGACCTAGATACACACTTGAAATCTCACTGATTGATCTGGAAGGTATCCCTAACGAAGTTAATTTCAACTAAATTCTAAGAATAATTAAGGATTGATTTATTTTTTTTAATATGAAATTTATTGTCAGATTGGTTTCCATACAACACCCAGTGCTCATCCCAACAGGTGCCCTCCTCAATACCCATCACCCACTCTCCCCTCCCTCCCACCCAGCCATCAACCCTCAGTTTGTTCTCAGTTTTTAAGAGTCTCTTATGGTTTGGCTCCCTCCCTCTCTAACTTTTTTTTTCCCCCTTCCCCTCCCCCATGGTCTTCTGTTAAGTTTCTCAGGATCCACATATGAGTGAAAACATATGGTATCTGTCTTTCTCTGCCTGACTTATTTCACTTAGCATAACACTCTCCGGTTCCATCCACGTTGCTGCAAATGGCCAGATTTCATTCTTTCTCGTTGCCAAGTAGTATTCCATTGTGTATATAAACCACAGTTTCTTTATCCATTCATCAGTTGATGGACATTTAGGCTCTTTCCATAATTTGGCTATTGTTGAGAGTGCTGCTATAAACCTTGGGGTACAAGTGCCCCTCTGCATCAGCACTCCTGTATCCCTTGGGTAAATTCTTAGCAGTGCTATTGCTGGGTCATAGGGTAGATCTATTTTTAATTTTTTGAGGAACCTCCACACTGTTTTCCAGAGTGGCTGCACCAGTTTGCATTGCCACCAACAGTGCAGGAGGGTTGTGGTTTCTCCACATCCAATTGAGGATTGATTTAAATTTCACCATATCAGTAAGGAGTTCTCTTCCACCTTATTTAAAATTGCAAGCACTTTCCATACACCCTACTCCTTTCTATTCTTCCATGTTAATTATTATCTTCTAACATACAATTTACTTATTTATTATGTCTATTTTAATCTGAGTAACCCCCCTCCCCAAAACTCGAATGTAAGATCCATAAGGTTTCTGTAATTAGTTTCATTAAGTCAAGTGTTTGGCACTTACAAAACACTCAGTAAATACTTGTTGAATGAATGAATGAACAAACAAAGGAAATAGTGGAAGGGGCTCAGGGGTATAGGGACCAGAAATAAGGGGGAGGGGCGAATTTCTCAGTAGAGAGGTCCTGGGGCAGGAGAATATATCACGTTTTGAAGAAACTCAAGAACGTAGGGAACGGAAGAAGGGGGAAAGTGACAGAAGAGGAGGTAAAAATGGAAGATTGGGCCATGTCATGAGGAAATGGAAATTCAGAAACTACGATCCCCCAAAAAGAAACCATACATGCATTTCACATTAGAGCTAGCCAACTTTGCTACACTTGCTAAGAATGCAGAGCTGTTGTCTTCTCGTGGGAAAAATGGCCAAGCGTCAGCAGAGGACAGGGAGCAGCAGAATACTCAGGTTAGGGGAATATTTCATATATTGTTAAAGTATGGTTACTTCACGTGCTTGAGGCAGAAAAGCTTGATGACTATGGTTGATTTATGAGCAGCGGGATATTAATGCATGGGATGTCGAAGTGTGTGAATTTCGTAGAGTTTCCTAATTCTGGTTTGTTAAAACATAATATTTGTAAAGTGGTATCCTAGATTATTACTGTCTCAGCTAGAGATAATTGATATTGTGGCAGATGGCCAGCATTGTCGGAGGAAAGAGAATGTCACAGGTGGCCAGCAACACTAAGCATCCTAGGACCCACTGATAGATTCCTACCTGTCTGCCCCAGAGCATCTTTGTCCTCTTATAGGAGACAGCAAAGTGTTCCTTCAGACAAGACGGTGGATGGTACACTCTTTTATGTCCCTCCATCTGGCTCAGAGGAGAGGGGTTTTTGTCTTTTAATTAAAACAGACCTTTGTCATACTAGTGTTTTGACTTGAAGCTCATTTAATACAGACTCCCAGACTATGCCTAACATGTGGTAAGACTCGTGAAACCCAGTGGCACAGTATTACAGGAGGTGCTTTGGGCTTGCTTCTGTCAAACAAATTAAAAGCCTGCACTTCATACACTTTACAAGGCCAAATTAAACACTCGTCAAAGGGGAGATGCCTTTTAACGTGCAGTGCCTGTAGCTTCCTTGACACCAGCTAGCTTTCTCAACAAATCCCAGGCTGTCTTCGCTGAATACATGAGGATGGCATTTTATCTCCTAGGCGGTCATTTCTAAGATTTAAGTCTTCCGTAAAAGGATGTTTCTTGTTCCAACTACTCTGAAATTCTAGTTAATACATGGAAGATCTTAGCTATACAGATAGTTCATTCTTGCAAATAAATGTTGCCATAACTGTCAGCTATCCATTTTGCCCAGAAGGTAATTTATAGTAAATTAAATGGGACCACCATTCCAGAAACTCTTCCCAAAATGCATGGCTAAAAGCTTTTGGAGAATGGCTATTTGTAAATTGCGCTACGATAACTTACAACGTGATTCCATTTTCTGACATGATCACTGTAAATTCTTTGGTTGCCATAAACTAGAAACATCTAGCTCCCTGTTTAGATTAAAATCTAGACAAAACCTAACATACATTTGCCTGGTTGTGTTTTTACCAGCCAGGTGTTGACCTGGGAGATGCTTTAAGGAAGTAGAACTTTGTTCTCAGTTATTTCCTTATATTCCCCAGTCCTTGTATCTATTCTGGAATCTATTTAGCCAAAGGCTAAAAGGGACCTTGAAAGAACATCCGGCCAGGTGATTCTCAAACACTAGTCAGCTAAACAGCTGCATTAGAATTACATGAGGGGCTTATTAAAAATACAATTTTCCAGGGGTTCCTGGGTGGCTCAGTCAGTCGAGCGTCCAACTTCGGCTCAGGTCATGATTTCGTGGTTTGTGGGTTCAAGCCCCACATCCAGCTCTGTGCTTATAGCTCAGAGCCTAGAGCCTGCTTTGGATTCTGTGTCTCTGTCTCTCTGACCCTGTCTCTCTCTCACTCTCGAAAATAAAGAAACAAAATAATTTTTTAAATACAATTTTCTAGACCCCACCTCAGACCTACTAAAATAAGAGCACTGGTCATGGAACCTAAGAATACATCTCAGCAATAAGTTTCTCAAGTGGTTTTGATCCTTAGCCATCACATTTAAGAACCACCGAATTCTGTTCCTTCCTACACCCTCCAATCCGAATACTATATAAGTCGTCTTTGCAGAAGAGCCCTTATACAGAGATGCAGTAAATAGTGCCCGCTTGTTTGTTATTACTTAGGGGCAGAGAAAGGCCTCAAGTTATCGGCATTAATTTCACATCTGCATCCTCTTGTCTGAGTTAGGGCAGGCATTACATTAGAAGGAAGAGCAATTCAACATTCAAGTCAGTACACAAAGAGTTCAAATCGAGTGAGTGGGTTACAGTGGCCGGATGTTCTAGGCAAGGTAATAGTCAACATCAAGCACCTGATACATCCAGTTGGAGTAGGAATCCAGAAAGTAGCTGCTGTAATAGGAAACAAGTCCAAGACCATCAGGGGAAGGGGCCAACCAAAGTTGGGTGAAAGCCCAAGTTGAGTAATTATAATAACAGCTAGTGTTTACAGGGTTTAATATGTGCCAAGCACTGTTCCAAGCACTCTCCATGCATTAACTCATTTAATCCTGACAGTGGCCCTTTCACATAGGCACTATTATTAACACCATTTTACGAACAAGGAAACTAACGCACAGAGGGGTTAAGTAACTTGCTCAAGGTCACACCGAGACTGAGCGGCCGAGCTGGGATTCAGAACCAGGCAGAGTGGCTCTGGAATTACATCTTTAATCATTAAATCACCTTACTTCCTCAGAAAGCTGATGATCAGGATAATGCTGTAGTCAACAGGGGAAGTGGAACACTCAATGAGAGATGGCCAGAAGCTCAGATGAATGCACAGGTCAGCCTACCAGTCATTTAAAAAAAAAAAAAAAAAAAAAAAAAGACTACATCTTGGTGAACACGCAGGAAGGCGCAATGAATCTAGACCATACAGTAGCAAGACTAATTCCAAACCAACCTCACCCCCAGGGATGGAGTAGAGGGTCCCCTCTTTCCCTGCTCTAGAAGGGACCAGCTCAGAAAAGAAAGGGGTTGGGCATTGTCTTAGCTCAAACTGCCATAACAATATGCCATAGCCTAGGTGGCTTAAACAACAGAAATTTGTTTTCTCGCAGTTCCGGAGTGGGAAGTCTGAGATGAGGGTGTCAGTAAGGCTGAGCCCTGGTAAGAGTTCTCTTTCTGCCTTGCAGATGGCCACTTTCTGCCTGTGTGCTCACACAGCTTTTCCTTCGTGCCTATGCATGAAGACGGAGATTGCTATCTCTTCCTCTTCTTCTAAGGCCACCAGTCCTATCCAACGAGGATCCCACCCTTATGACTTCATTTAACCTGAATTACTTCTAAACGCCCAGGTTCCAAATAGAGGGGTTAGAGTTTCAACATGTGGACACAGTTCAGTCCATAGCAGGCGAACATCAGCAATGACGACAGTAATTCCTGCTGTTTAGTGAATGTCTCCTGTGCGCCAACTGAGTGAAGCACTTCACGTATATCATCTCATTTAACCAATCCTCCATAAGCCCAGCATGAACAAATACATTTTTTAGATGAAGATGCCTTCAAAAGCCTGAATAAAGCTATAAACCTTCTCCTTAGACAACTACACACAAACACAAAATTCTATATATAATTTTAGGAGGCTTCCCAGACATCTAGAGTATGAAGTCATGTGAAAGTATAGGACAAATATGGATGTCCCCCTGCCCCTGGAGAATCAGTATCTCAAGTAGCCGTATTATAGAATGAAAGCGACTTTTGCATAAATTTGTAAGCTAACACACATACATCAAAACAGCCTCCGTGTTTGCACAGCTTGTCCTGGACTAAAGAGGACAAGAGAACAAGAGAACAAGCTCACAGTCCCTACTGGGGATAATGAGGCTGCACCAGCGCCCCTTCCTTTATGGAAATAGATTTGATAGGGGAAGAGGAAAACGGCTTTTAGAGAGGTGCCAAAGGAACAGGCTAAGGACACAGGAGAGCAGGAGTCTAGAATTCAGATACAGCCTGGGTCAGCAGATAAGGAAAGAATTGAAGCCAATCTGGCTTAACAGGAAGGGAGGGGGAAGCTGTCATCCCACAGGCCACCCCTCAGCAGCTCACTGTCCCCATGAGGTGAAGACACATCTTTTTTTTTTTAAAGCAAACAGTCCAGATCTTTATGTAAAATCCCCCCTTTTCGAATGACTGCCTTAGAAGACACGTGGCTAGGGGCGCCTGGGTGGCTCAGTTGGTGATGCATCCCACTTCAGCTCAGGTCATGACCTCGCAGTTCACGAGTTGGAGCCCCGTGTCGGGCTCTGTGCTGACAGCTCAGAGCCTGGAGCCTGCGTCTCCCTCTCTCTCTGCCCCTCCCCCACTTGTACTCTGGCTCTCTTTCTCTCTCTCTCTCAAAAATAAATTTTAAAAAGTTAAAAAAAAAAAAAAAGGAAGACGTGCAGCCTAAGAAGAATCTCCTCCTTTATGAGCCTCAGTTTGTCCATCAGCAACATGATGATTATAGGAAGCTGAGTCTCCTAGGAATTTTTAGAAGATCCAAAGAAATAAGGTATATAAAAATGCTTTGTAAACCATAAAGTGCTGTGTAAGTGTTAACAGTGAAACCCATAAAGAACAAGTTCTCTCCAGTGGTAGTGATGCTATATTTAATAGCTGTGTGTCACACACTTACAGAATCTGCACAACAGCAGGAGGGACCTTTTTAAGATGTAAATCAGACTATTTCCTCCCTGGTTTAAACTCTTAAATGGCTTCCTGTCTCCTACTTATAAAATCAAAGCTGGGCAGGATGTGGGTGCTGTCAACCTGTTTGACCTGACTTTCCCCCCATTAGGAGGCTCCAGCCACGTGCTTGTTTCTATTCCTCAAACACAACAGGTGCTCTCTCGGCTTAGGGCCTTGGAATTAGGCAGCCATTTGGCTGGACCGTGCTGCCCCTGACCTTCTGCGGGCGGTCTCATGCAGCTCTCAGCTCAACATCACCTTCCGGAAGAGGCACCCCAATCCAGGGGAGTCACCAATAACTCTCGGCAACAGCGCCCTCTTTTGTTCTTTTTTTTAAAGTTCATTTATTTTCAGAGAGAGTGAGCCCGCGCACGCACGCACGCACGCACGCACACCCAAGCAGGGGAGGGGCAGAGAGAGAGAGAGAGAGAGAGAGAGGGAGAGAGAGAATCCCAAGCAGGTTCTGCACTGTCAGTGTGGAGCCCGGTGCTCGACTGGATCCTATGAACCGTGAGATCATGACCTGAGCAGAAATCAAGAGTTGGACACTCAACCAACTGAACCAACCAGGTGCCCCTACATCCTAGTTAGCTATTGACATGGCTCTTCTGACTGATATGGTTCTTGATTTTTATTGGCTTGCTTATTTAGCAACTGTGTAATCCTACTAAAGATCAGCCCCATTAGAAGAGACCCATATAGTCTTATTCACTAGACCCCTGAAACAGGTCTGGTGCATAGTTGCAATGATAAACATCCATCAAAAGAATAATAAAGTCTTTTTTTTTAATGTTTATTTATTTTTGAGAGAGAGAGAGAGAGAGAGCACAAGCAGGGGAGGGGCAGAGAGAGGGACACAGAATCTGAAACAGACTCCAGGCTCTGAGCTGTCAGCACAGAGCCTGAGGCAAGGTTCGAACTCACAAACCTTGAGATCCTGACCTGAGTCGAAGTCAGATGCTTAACCGACTGAGCCACCCAGGCACTCCTTAAAAGAAAAAAGTCTTAAAATTGGTATTATAGTAGAAAGTTTGGTAGAAGAAAGCACTTTGGACTGGACCAATGAGGTTTCCTGGGCCCCACTCCAGATACACCAAATCAGAATCTCTATGAATGTGGTTTGGGTATCTGGAGTGTTAATAAACACCTGTGAAGGGTACTTCTGATGCAAGTGACTTCAAAATACACTTTTTGAAAATACTGGATTTCGAGGCCAAAGACCAAATCCTAGATCCCATTCATTTTCCCAAGGTTTTCATGAGGACGCTAAAGCTATAATGGCTGGTAAAGTTCTTTGCTTTTACCCAAACTTACAGAAATACAGAGCCAAAGAGCTGTTCTGCCCTGGCCGTCCTTTGGGGGTTTGCAATGTGTGCATTCATGGATGGAAGCTCCATCCAAAATGGAGGCCTTCCTTTCAGCCTTCAATCCTTCAAGGATTAAAGACAACTGCACTGCTCCCTTCAACATTCTGGCTCTTTAGCCATTCTTAGGCCGTGGCAACCTGGATGGACTTTGGTTTGTCCATGCCATTTTTAGAGGCCAGGTTTTTTATAAATGAATGAAATATGCCACTATGGTCTGTTTAGCATAGTTACATGATATGAATATTATTTTAAAATAATAAAAATAACTGTGACTACAGTTCCAAGGTCAACCATTCAGGAATTTGATTATTTTTTCAGCTCACCAAAATGAAGCAGACTTTTGTGAAAAGAATCATCTGCAGAATCTCACAAAAGAATGATATAGAAACTTAAAAGACCATTATATTGATCTATAGTAAAGATAATGGTAATAAAGACTAATGGGTATTGAACCCTGACCCACACCATCTCATTTAATACCCCCTACTCTGTAAGTAGAGATCATGATTCTCCCCATTTTATAAATGAGAATTGCCACAGCGTTGGTAACTTGCCCAAATTGTCATAGTTAGCACTTGGCAAACTTGGTTTTAAGCCCAGGCAGCTGGCTGACCCGAGGGCTGTGTACTTATCCACTGACTACACCATAGGGAAAGGCTATTGTCCTCTGACACCATACCAGTCAGTCTGCATTGGTTCTTTGTTTCCTATGTTTCACCCTGACCAACCAATTCCCCTTCCCACAGACACCTTCTCTTTTTAGATACAACACCATCAACTATGCCACAACCAAATTCCATTTGCTTTTCCACTTTCTCCTCTTGAAAGTCCTTTCGCACGTATCTAATCCCATCCAGTAGGTACTGCTCCTGTAACTTAAGTCTTTAGATTTGGGCAGAGGGAGGGTCTCTTGTTGATGCCTAGAACCGCTTTTAAGGATCAACTAAAACTCCTAAATAGTTTTCCAGTCTGCTGATAGAAACCTGGGCTTGTATACTTAGGCCATTGATTTTTTTTTTAATCTAAATATGAAACTTTACATATATTCCTGTGGGATTCCATCTTGTGGTTTCAGACCAATGTCGGAGCTTGTCAAGATTATTTTAAATCTTGGTTCTATCATCTGCAGTATTAGCTATTCCTCCCAGCTTTCTGTCATCTGTAGATTTTATTAAATGAAACATCCATTCCTTATGCAAATAATTGATAGAAATGTTGAACTACACAAAGCCAAATACAGGTAGCATGACAGGAGGGATTTTTTACTTTTAGTAAACTCTGTGCCACTCATGGGGGTTGAATTGATGGCCAGGAGATCAAGAGTCTCATATTCTACTGACTGAACCTGCCAGGTGCCCTTTAGGAGGGATTTTTCGCAAAAGGAATATAATACTGGACTGAGCATGAGGATGTGAATTTAGTCATTAGAATTAACCCCCAGATGCGCTATTGAAAAGAGTGTTGTCCCATCCTTCTCCTGATGTTCTCCAGGCTGCCATATTCAGGCAGATGCACTGTGTCATTATCACCACTTCTGAGGCACCTTTTCATATACTTCCTTACCTTCTATAATTCATTGTCTCAATAGTCAACAAGCATTTATTGATTACTTATTAAGTAAAAGTCACTGAGCCTATATGCTAAGGTTATAGAATTGAGGAAAATAAGTAAACTAATCACCATGGGGATTCTCTGAGGAGAGGTCAGGAAAGGCTTCCTAAGGAGGTGCACCTGGCTTGAAGTGGAAGGTCAAGAGTGAATTGTCCACACAAGGAGTTGAAGGTGGAGAAGTCGTCATGAGCTAGGGTCACAAAGCCCCGAGGCCATGTTAGAAGGCTGGATTTTATTTTAATCACATTAAATGTATTCCTTGTGACTCTTATCTATGAAGTCTTCCCCACCCACCTCAACTTTCTCTAATCCTTGCTGCCTTGAAAATCCTACAGCAGCTGTTCTCCATCCCAGGGGCAGGTTGCCCTTAACCACATACCCATATTTTTACCTCATTAACACGTACATGTATCTGTTGGCCCTCAGTTCATGAAAAAGCATTGAAGACTGAAACTATGGCTTGCGTCCCCACCCTGTGCCCTCATACCATCTCGCACAGTTCTAAGCATCAAGATGGCAGTGTACAGATTCTCGATGAATTGAACAGGGGCGATGGCAATAAACGACAGTAGCAGTGGGAGATACAGGGGAGGGTGACAACCAGGAAAAATGGTGCACATGGCAAGGGGGCCGGAAGACTGGGAGAGAAGCTCCACAAGGGCAGGGATCATATTTGTGATGCTCCCTCTTGGTGCCAAGTGACAGCAGTGTGCCCATTTTATCTTTCAATAAACAAAATGCTCTCCAATTTTCTCAAAAGAACTAAGTCATACTTATTATTTATATGTTTAGTCCTATATCCCGAGAACAGAATATGTCTTTGGAGTCCTCTGTTTAGTTTCCTGAGGTGTGAGATGGTGCTAATTTTATGCACAATTTCTTTATACATGTCAATATGTACTTCCAAGGGTATGCCAAGCTCATACACAAACTGGTCTGATTATTATACTTTATCTAGTAAGTCAGGATATGTAGACAACAGATGGAAAATAGATTGGAAAGTCAGGTTGATTGAGAATGGCTGGCTCAGCTCTGTGGGAAAATGAGGCACAATCTACTGGTGATGCCTACCGACCACGCATGAAGGATGTGACAATTGGAAGGCATGAGGGCCTACATACACCTTCCCCGAGAGCTATTGCCTTCAATGTGGATTTCTTAAAAGATTTTTGGCACAATCTAAATGCTCATCATCATCCTTTACCTTATAAACTGTGTGCATATGACTCCATCCTTTCACTTTCTTATTATAAAATAAAACACATATATTAAAACATATTACTAAGCAAAAATATGGAAGATATACATACAGACTTCAACAATTTGTCCACCCACGTCGAGCAATAGAACGTGATCAGTTTCTTACAAACTGCTCTTTTTTGCCCCCTCCTGCCCACCATTAGCCTGATATTTAAGGATATCATTTCCTTGCTCTCCTTTACAGTCTTATCACCCAAGCTGTATCCTCAAGCACCAAAGTTTGATTTGGTTTTGTTTCTTTTTCTTTTTGGGATTTTATATAAATTGAATCATATACTATACATTCTTTTGTGTTTGGCTTATTTTGATCAATAGTATGTTTGTGAGCTTAATCGATTTTGCTGCAGGTAGCTACAGCTCATTCATTTTTCAATGTTGGAGTAAAAGTGTGAATATATGACAATTTTATTCGTCCAATCCACAAGTGACAGACATTTAGATTGTTACCAATTTTTAACTAGTTTACATAATGTGGCTGTGAATTTTCTTATACACATTTCTAGGAGTACGCTTTTCTGTTGGATCCATGCCTAGGGAGTAATTGTTCATAAGGTCATAAGGTACTCTCATGTTCAACGCCAAACTGATTTCCATAGTGGTTGCTTAATGTCACTTCCACCAGCAATGTATGACAATGTCAGGTGCTTCACATTCTGACCAACAGCTCATTTTGTGGTCTAGTCATTTTAGCCCCTCTCCTATGTGTGTGAGATTTTATTATGGTCTGAATTTTTATCTCCTAATGACTAATAGGCTTCTTTTATATAATTTTTGACCGTTTGAATATCTTCTTTTGTGCAATGCCAGTTCAGGCCCATATGCCAGATTCGTCATCTTCCTTTTTAAATTACAGGAGTTAATTTTATCTATTCTAGACATGAGCCTTTATGAGTTATATCTGTTACAAGCACCTCCTGTTGGTGGCTTCCTTTCCACTCCCCTAGTGGTGTACTCAGAGGAAAAGAAATTCTTAATTTTATGTGATCCTTTATATCGATATTTCTTTTTAAAGCTTGTGCTTTATTTTGTCCACTCTAAGAGACATTTCCTCGTCCTAAGGTTGTAAAGATATGCTATATTATTTTCTAGAGGCTTCATTGTTTTATCTTTCACTTTTAGGGCTACCTGGAATTTACTCATTTGTTTGTTGTTTGGAGATCTACTGTGAAGCAGGGAGTCATTTCATTCTTTCCGAAAGCATAGCCACTGATCCAGCATTGAAAAAGACTCCTCTGAAGCAGTGTCTTTGTTTCGAATCCAGCGGCCATATATGTATGGGTTCCTGGGATTCCTAGTTTATCTTTGTATCCAGGTGGCAATGCCATAGTGATTTCTGTAGTCCTCCCATCCAGTGGAGCAAATCCTCCCATTATTCCTCTTCATCAAATGTCTTGGTTGTTGTCGGCCATTTGCATTAAAATATGCATTTAGAATAATCTTTTCAAAAGTTCCATTTTAAAAAATTCGCTTGGGATTTTATTTTTTTTAATATAATTTATTGTCAAATTGGCTTCCATACAACACCCAGTGCTCATCCCAACAGGTGCCCTCCTCAATGCCCATCACCCACTTTCCCCTCTCCCCGACCTCCATCAACCCTCAGTTTGTTCTCAGTATTTAAGAGTCTCTTATGGTTTGCCTCCCTCCCTCTCTGTAACTTTTTTCCCCCCTTTCCCTCCCCCATGGTCTTCTGTTAAGTTTCTCAGGATCCATGAAAGAATGAAAGCAAACAGTGAAAGTATCTGTCTTTCTCTGCCTGACTTATTTCACTTAGCATAACACTCTCCAGTTCCATCCACGTTGCTGCAGATGGCAGGATTTCATTCTTTCTCATTGCCAAGTAGTATTCCATTGTGTATATAAACCACATCTTCTTTATCCATTCATCAGTTGGTAGACATTGAGGCTCTTTCCATAACTTGGCTATTGTTGAAAACACTGCTATAAACATTGTGGTACATGTGTCCCTATGCATCAGCATTTTTTGGTGAGAAATAACATATTTATAAAATGGGATTATCCAGTTACATCCATGGTCTGTCCCTCCTTTTATCAAAGCATTTTTTATACAATATTATTGTTTTCTTGAGGTTTATTACTGAGTATTTGAAACTTTTAATATTATTAAAAAGGACACATTTTTAAATTTGATTATATAATTGAAGCTGGTATATAGAAATGCCATTTTTTTTGTATATTGATCTTGTATCCAGTGATCTGCTAAGCTCACGTATTCCAATAATGCATACATATTTTGGGTTTTACATACCTAATGGTATCATATGCAAGTAATAGTTGAGTTCTCCCTTTCTAATCCTCATATGTTTCATTTCTTTTGTTGCCTTGCTATACTAACTGGGATCAGTGCAATAGTGAATGGACTAGACTATTAATGATAGTAGACATCCTTATGTTGTGTCCAGTCTCAAATCTTTTAATATTTTATCATTAAGTATATTGTTTGCTGTTAGGTTTTGGTAGCTACTCTTTTCTTGATTAACGAAATTTCTTTGTATTTCTAGCTTGCTAGGGTTTTTTTTTATCATAAATGGATGTTGAATTTTATCAGATACTTTTTCTGCATGTATTTAGATGATCACATAATTTTTCTCTTTTATTCAGCAAATGCAGTGTATTTGTTGAGTTTGAAGTAGCAAACCAACCTTGAATTCCTGGAATAAACCCAAAGTGGTAATGATTTATTATCCTTTTATATATTGCTGAAATTTCTTTGCTAATATTTTGGTTTGAGTTTTTACATGTATGTTTATACCAGAGATTGGCATATAATTTTATTTTATTAAACTGTCCTCATCAAGTTTTGGTATTAAGGTAATGCTGACTCTATAAATCAAATAGAGTAATACTCCCCTTTTTCTATTCTCTGGAAGGGTTTTTTGGGAGATTGGCAATATTTCTTCTTCAAATGATAGGTGAAATTTGCTAGGAAAGCCATCTCATTCTAGAATTTTCTTTGCAAAAAGGTTTTTTAAGCATGGATTCAATTTCTCTAATAATTATCAAACAATTCACACTTTCTACTTTAATTCATTTTGGTAAGTTGTGTTTTTTAGGGAATTGGTCTATTTCATCCAGACTCTCAAATGCATTAGCATAGTTATTCATACTATCCTTTCATGAAATTTTTTAGTGTGTGTAGTATCTGTAATCATATCCTCTTTTTCATTTGTGACATTGTTTTCTGCATTCCGTTTTTTCCTCAATTCACTTCATGAGGGATTTATCAACTTTATTAGCCCTTCAAATAACTTTCAGATTTGTGGATCCTTTCTACTCTATGTTTGTTTTCTATATCATTTGTCTGCTCTTGTCTTTATTATTTCCTACTTTTTATTTTATTTGAGTTTAAGTTTCAGCTTTATCTCTACACTATTTCAATAGCTACTCAGCTTATTGATTTTCAGCCTCTCTTCTTTTCTAATATATGCTTTTAAAGCTACAGATTTTCCTCTCAGCATGGCTTTCGCTGTATCCCACGAGTCTAGACACATATTTCTCATTAATATTTAGCTTAAATTGCTTTCTTTTTTTTTTAATTTTTTAATGTTTATTTTTGAGAGAGAGAGAGAGCATGAACGGGGGAGACAGAGAGAGGGTGAGACATAGAATCCAAAGCAGGCTTCAGGCTCTGCACTGTCAGCACAGAGCCCGATGCAGGGCTCAAACTCACAGACTGCGAGATCATGACCCGAGCCGAAATCGGGCGCTTAACTGACTGAGCCACCCAGGTGTCCTGACTTTTCCATATTTTATGCTTAGGTATGTCTCTTACAAATACATTGGCCATAACAATTTTAAAGTTTGTGTCTCGTAATTCCTCTATCTGGAATCTCCGTGGGCCTGTTGCTGTTGCCGAGTGGTTTTGTGAGTTTCCATTCTTGCCATCTTGTCTCCTCACATGCCTACTTATTTTCTTTTATTGCATAATACTTACTGTAATTGAGCATTTGTTTATAGAATTAATTTGTGGCCTAGGATGACATTAGCTCGCCCACAGAAGATTTACATTTGTCTCTGCCTTCAAGCCATAATCACTTCGATCCAACTTAAGGATGATTCAGAACTAGTCTCCATCCCTGCTGGACCTCTCTGTTTCTGGTTCACTCATACTCCCAATTGCCAATCTCTCCCTGCCTGATCCCACCGCTCAGCTACCCTCTCTTGAATTGGCAAAGTCCCCTTGTGGAAGAGTAAGCCCAAATTCTGAGCTTACTTCTTGGGCTTCCCTCACCTCTAGACCCTACCCAGGTCATTCTTCACTACCTTGTCACTTCTGTAATGGCTTAAAGCAGATATTTTTGTATTTTCATCAGCTCTTCTCATTGTCTTCAGCAAGATGATCAGTCCAAATTACCTTGTCCATCATTACTTGATAGATGTACAAGTCTGTCCCATTTGTTTTGATAAAAACTGGAAGGATATAAGTAATCATAATTTATATTACATAAATATATACATAACATTTACATACATCATAAATTACATATTTTCTTGTTATGCTTTCTTATTATGATTGCTTTCTTATTACAAAAGTTTACATTCCCACTGTCAAAAATTTAGAAAATAGAAACATAAAAAGGAAGAAAATAAAAGCCACTTACAAGTTTACCATTGTGAAATATATTTCCTTCTTCTTCCTATGCATATATACATTTTTAACAAAAATAAGATCACACTATACTTATTTTATAATAGAATTTATTCATTTACTATATCACAACATCTTGATAGCTTTATGGTATTCTAGTATGTATATACCATAATTCATCTGAATAATTCTCTAAAAGTGTATATCAAAATTTTTCTAATATTCATCACTATAAAACCACTATCACAGACCTTATCCTGTCAAATATTTGAACAGTTCATGATTATTTCCTTAGGACAAATTCCTACAGGTTCAAAAGATACAAAGCATTATATATACTGTCAAGTTGACCTCCGGAAAAGCATTATCAGTGTATACTTCCAACAACAGTGCTTGAGAGGAATAATGTTCAACTCCTAAAATCAGGTCAGAGCTTCTGAGAAATGATTTCCTTATAAACATAGGTGAGATTTGCCATTTTAAAGCAATTTAAAAAGGATTCTAACTGTTCCCTGTCCTGTCTTTTGCTATCATTGTGACTTTGATTTCTTTGTTGGTATGTAAAATAAACCACCAGCTTGGGGATTGGAGGGATTTAGAGGCTTAGCATTGGAGGCCAACCCTTTCCACGGGGGTAGGACTGTATGAAAGCTGGTTTACTGAGGATCACCAAGGAGGAAAAACTGACTTCCAGCCCTCCAGTGGCCAAAGTAGGGCTCCTCCTTCTGGTGTATATTCACATACTCTCTATTTTTATTTTTTTCTTAATATTTATTAATTTTTGAGAGAGAGAGACAGAGATAGAGTATGAGCGGGGGAGGGGGAGAGAGACAGAGAGAGAGGGAGACACAGAATCCGAAGCAGGCTCCAGGCTCTGAGCTGTCAGCACAGAGCCCATCATGGGGCTCAAACTCACAAACTGTGAGATCATGACCTGCGCTGAAGTCAGTTGCTTAACCGACTGAGCCACCCAGGAGCCCCTGTCTGCTTTTTAATAAAGGGTATGTGGGGGCGCCTGGGTGGCTCAGTTAATTAAGTGTTCGACTTCAGCTCAGGTCATGATCTCACAGTTCATGAGTTTGAGCCCCGCATCAGGCTCTGTGCTGACAGCTCAGAGCCTGGAGCCTGCTTCAGATTCTGTGTCTCCCTCTCTCTCTCTGCCCCTCCCCAGCTCATGCTCTGTCTCTCTCTGTCTCAAAAATAAATAAAAACATTAAACAATTTTTTTTTTTTTAAAAGCAGACAAAATAAATGAGTAAAAAACTTCTTTTTGGTAACTTGGAAATTAGTATAATACCTAAGCAACATCCTAAAATAGACAAACTTCGGTTTGGACTACCCTGTACTAACAAAGTCCAAACTCCTTAAGAGAGCCTTTTGAGATCTGACCTACCTCTACTGCCTAGACCTTCTCCTCCCCAAACTCACACTTTAACAGACAGAAATAATGACCTCCTTTCAGTTCCCAGATAGACCCATGCTTTCTCTCTTCCCTATACCATGGATATAGTGTCCTTTGCATGGAATGCCCTTCTAGTCACTGTCAACTCAACTTATCCTTCAAAATTCAGCTCAGGAGTCAATCACCTCCACCAGGAAATTTCCCATGAGTCCTGCAGCCTGGCATAGGAGTCACTCCTGTCTCTATAGTTAATCTCCATCACTCTTCATGGTACTCCTCTGCTTACTTGTCAGTATCACCCGCTGCATTAAGAACTCATGAGGGGCGCTTGGGTGGCTCCGTCAGTTAAGCGACCGACTCTTGAGTTCAGTTCAGGTCATGATCTCACAGTCATGAGATTGAGCCCCATGTCAAGCCCCGCACTGGGCTCCATGCTCAACGTGAAGCCTGCTTGGGATTCTGTCTCTCCCTCTCTCTCTCTCGCTCTCTCTGCCTTTCCCCCACTCACATTAGCATGTACTTGCTCTCCCTCTCTCTCTTTCAAAATCAATAAATAAACATAAAAATTTTTTTTAAAAAAAGAACTCATGATGTCCAGGACTATGTCTTATTTCACCTGATAATAGCCTGAGCACTGCCCCTGGGAAAATGCTCATTAAACTCTTCTTCCCCCCAGAGACACTTGTCCATTCATTCCCCCCAAATCCAGGACTTTCATTTTCTTTTGTAAGGAAAATCAACCTAAAAATCTTGTTCCCACTCAAGTGATGGTGGGCTGTAGTTGCATAACATTCTAGAATGATCCACTTGGGAGGGATGTGAGGTAATCCCAAGCCAAGCCCTTTATTTATACGGCAAAGAGACAATTTCAGGAAGCTGAAGTGACTCGCCCAAGGTCATACTGCAGCCTCACAACCAAACTAGAATGAGACTACAGCCTTCTGGCCTCTAGACCAATATGCTTCCCACTGAATTAAGGATCTTAGCAGCAGCCCAGAGGAGAGAGTGCTTAAGTCACAGAAAGGAATCTACTGGTGGGAGTTCAAATGCTATGGCCCCCATACTAGGGAAATAACTGGTATCTCTCATCCTATGCTACATATGCCTGCTCACACTGAGGAAAGGGAAACTGCAATATTAACAAGGAGAAAAAATACTATATGTCACTATTCTGTAAAGAAGATTTTTGCTATGTTCATTCTTGTATATCCTCATTAAGGTGTTGAAACGTAATCTTAGTCTTTGTGAAGACAGAGAAGTAGAAACACTAAGCTACGCCTGCTTTTTACAATAAATGTTGGTATAATCAAAACTGAGTTTCAAAAGTGAGTTACTTTTCTTGGCTTATGTACTGTTGAAGAACTGTCCTATGGAAAACAGCAGATATCTATTTCTGAAATATGTCATGATGTAACGTAGTAAGTTAAAATCAACAACGATATACCTGCCTGCCAACTGTCTTTTATAACTCTAACAATGTTATTTTAGCATTATTACTAAATATGATCAGAAAATAAATGAGTAAGAAATATTGTACTACTAAGGTCCTGGCTTAGCCCAGGGACAGGAGAGCAGTATGGTAAATAGTGTGGGCTCTGGGGCCAGACTGCCTTGACTTTGGCTCCATGGCTTCCAGCTAACTTTGAGCAAATTGTGGAGCATCTCTGTGCCTGGGTTTTTTCATCTGGACAGTGGGGATGTCAATACATGTTTCAGTTGGCTGTTTCGAGGATTAAATGAGATAATACTTATAAGTGCTTAGAACAATGCAAGGCACAGGGTGAGGCTTAGAATTAGTTATTATAGTAGGGGCTCTATAAATAAACGTAAATTGAAAGTAATCAACAGACCCAACTGGGGGCAGAGGTTAATACGCCCCCAAATGCAAAGCTCCCACTATTGAAATAATTTTGGGAAATAGACTATACCCTCATGGACTCCCTATAATATTATGCCACATGAGGCCCATGAAAGAAAACTTGATGAAATATAGGCATTAAATGTTATCATGTAACTATCCATAAATTCTGGATTTCCACAAAGCAGTTCTTTCGCATCATAATTAAGGGTTTGAAAGTCAAATGATTTAAGTGCTAGTTTTAATTACCGCTTGGTGAACTTTAGTGTGTTAGAATTGTCACAACTTTCCTTAAGGATTACTCTGAAGCCAGGCAATACAGTGGGAAATTATTAACTCCTACTTTGGTACGGCAATTATCTGCATTACAAGGTTTATGCAATTAGCTGTTTAAGATGTCATTATATTTTGCCATCTGGTACACAGGAGTTTATGCATATGAACAGGCACGTGTTGAAGTGATTTTCACTATATGACTTGTTCTCAACCCAAGTCATCTCTCTAATGAGGGGAAGTTACCGTGCACCGTACATTAGTGGCAGGTGCACACTATCAAGCTTCATTTTCATTGAAGACCTTCATTTTTCCATTTTAAAGTATTCTGCACAAGTGCTGGAAAATTAATTAGTCGTTTGCAATTGAACAACGCCTGCAGACTTGTTCCTTAGCAGTTAGAGGGGGGCACGGCTTCAGTTGGGGAACCCCTCCTGCTCCTCACACGGAAGGTCGCAGGCACCCTTCATTCACATTCGGTGACAGGAGCCAGAGAGTGAACCCCTGCAGTAGCCCGCCTCTCGCGAAGAGGGAAAGGGGGCCTCGCCGCAGGGCCTTCTGAGCCATGCGGGGTCAGCACTTCCCCAAACACACACACACACACACACACACACACACCCTATCCACCACGGAGGGAACGCGACGGGGAAGAGGGCGCTGCGTTGTGTCCCCGAGATGGCAGCTCCCCCCGGGGAAACGGCGTCCCGGCGCAGCCTTCTGCGGCCGCTCTCCCAGAGCGCGGGTCCCCGACCGAAGCGCATTAAAAGGGCGCCCTCTGGTGTCCGCTAGCAGCCGCCGGGTAACAGGAGGCGCGCTTAGGGGCCGGATAAACTTTTCACCCCGTTCACAAACGGAAAGCCCAACTCGAGAAAGTGTCTTGCAACTCCGCCGACGTTCTGTGCGCGCACCGCGCAGCTGAAGGAGGCTGGGGTGGAGATAGGAATCGGTCCCCTCCCCGGGCACCCCGGCAGCGTCCCCGGGCGAGCGCGCTGCCCAGGCCGGGGTGCTGGGCTCCCCCGGCCGTGCCTTCCGCGGGGCCAGCGCGGAGGGCGAGAGGGGACCCTGGTCTCCGGAGGCGGGAAAGAGACAAACCCCGCATCTGGACCGCAGCGGATGCGGGCGGCCCAGCTCAGCCCCGCACCTGCCCCTCCGCGGGCCGCTGGGGAGCTCCCGCGAGTAGGGGGGCTGCGATGGCGGGAGAGGAGTGGAGGCGGTTCTCAGCCTCTCCTTGCCTGGTGCCTGCCGTCGAGACTTTGTTGGAATCGTCCAGGGCCGAGCCCCCCCCCCCCCTCCCCCGGAGAAGGCTTGAGAACCCCGCGAGGCCACCTGAGCGGAGCCGGCCGCGCTGCCATTGAAATGCCTCACTGACAACAGAGCTAGGCCCGCTGTTTCCCTTGGGACAGTTGGGGGTCGCAGTCGCAAGTAGTGTGGCTCTCGGGTTCCCTGAAAAACGTTCTCTCCCCGCCGCCACCACCCCACGTTGTGCCCACCCCCCATTGCTACCGTCTCCTGCCCCCCCCCCCCACCCCGGCAACACACACCCACAGCACGCACGTGTTTCCTCTTTCCCAGTCGGTGTACCAGTAAGAGAGCCTAGGTTCAGCCCCAGCGGTTGTGGAGGGAAAGAACCTTCTGACCACAGGGAAGTGTGGGTTTGTTAGAGCTGAGGCAAGAAGCTAGCCTCCTTAAACCTTTTATTTGGGGCCTGAGGGGGACAGCCTGGGGACGGAGGGAGGAGTAGCTGGCTGAACCTACCCCTTTTGTCATATTTCTGCACCAGCCTTTGTGGTGGGGGACAGGAGAGAGCAAGAAGTAAGGGCAGGTTGGATGCCTTACAAGCAACCAGCCAATATTTCTAGATAGACAACAACGTGTAAAGCACTGACCCAGGCACCGGCAGCTGTTGAGAATGAAAATAGGGATTTGCAAGCTGGTTAGAGAGGGCAAACTTCAGAAAAGGAATAAATTGGTTTGATTAAATATTCAAATGGTGCCGCCAGGCTGGATGTACCAACAAAGGGTGAGTACAACTAGACTTGGCTCTTGGAGTCTCAGAATTTCTGTACCTGGGTGTCCCTGCAAGTGACTTGGAGATTAGAGGTTGTTCTGTGTAGGCTCAGACTCAATAATTAAGACTCAAACTCAAACATACAGGAAAAGAGCCAATCATTCCTATTGGAAGATAAAGTTGGACAAGTGAACTGAGGCCAGATTGAGAAGGCTGAGGGGCTGGACATTGAGTGAATAAAGCAGGAAAACATGTGTTTTGGGGCCAGACTGGACTAGGTCTAAGTCTCATCTATACCTCTTACCATACATAATTATGGGTCTCTGTTCCCATCTGTGAAATGGGAGCATTGTGCTGCAATGTTAGTGAAGATTATATGGGTCAAATACGACAATGTCTTCAGCCTGAAAACATTCCGTGTTAATATAACCCCTTCTTCTCTTTCAAATATTTCAGAATTGCTCCCATGATCTTTAAGCTCCTTCAGGGCATCTTTAAGGGTTCTTCAAATAAACATGTGGCTGTGCCCCCTTTTGTTTAAATTCAGTCAGCTCTGTTGTCTCCAGGCACTCAGGAGTCCACGCTATACTACTATCTTTTGTAGCATCGAAATTCTTTGGAAATACTGCTTTTTACTACAGGATTCTAGTAATTGACTTTCTGAGCAACTATCTCATCAGATTGGGCCATCTAATGCCAATAATATGTAACATCAGTTTATTAGACTCTCACCAATGGCTTTGGCAGAAAATTCAATTCCCCATGATCAGGAACAGCAGTTCAGCATCTCAAACAAACCCCTACACCTGTCTGTTGTAAAAAGCCATTCCATTTTTATTAAGTATATTCGTTCTCAGAGCTGACCTGCAATTGACTTGGGGAGATACCCACAGTCAAAAGTTCTAAGACTGGGACTGGGGGAGGTCAACACTAATGAATTTCAAACTCGCTTATAGATTGAATCCGCCCTTTCATTACTAAAAAGAGCCCTGGATTGCTCACTGTTGGAGAAGGATACCAAAAAGAAGTAGCTAATATCTCCAAGATATAGATATACACCCATACACACACTTACAATGACTGATAGGTGTTTCCATGACATAGAAGCACAGTTCCACATTAGAGAATAAAATAGTGTCTCAAGTGCAAAGCTGTCTCTTACAAATGTATATATGGGTGACTATGTGAGGTGAGCCCATAGTTATAGCTCCCACCTTTCCTGAAGTCCTTTCTCCATTCATTCATTTATATAACCATACCTAAAGATGACAAAATGAGTAACATTAAAATTCTAGTCTGAAGATAGTAATTTCAGAAGGAAATATTTCAGCTTGACATTTGAGCTAGGATATACATCACTATTACAACAGCACTAAGGCATGGCTCCAGGGAATGGAAGAGAGGAGAAGCTTCTACTCTAAAGCTTAGAATATAAACTCTGTTATGTCTCTGTTAGCATCTAGAACATTTGGAACATGTCAAATACATTCCACAAATATGTATTGGTTTCAACATGTTTTCCTTCTTAACTAATTACCAACTGGTTCCCCAAAACCCACAATCCAAAGCCATCTGACCTTAAATTTGATACCTTTATGGTGTTAGTTACCCAGTTGGGTTTTCCTGCTAAAGAATCTCCTGTGGCATTTGTTTCAAAATGAAAATCTGTTATATCATTAGAAACAATGTATAGAAGCTGAAGGTGAAACGCAGTTGAAGTCTGAGGTCTTGGTAATGCATTGGCAAGCAGAAGCATCATGGCAGGGCCCAGTAGGACAAAGAAGAAAGTGGAATGCACGAACTTACACACAATGCCCCAAGCCAAAGCATTTTATCATTTAACTCTCAGGCCTTGTGTATGTTTAGTTATTCTGAGATGTGAAAGGCAGTTGTCCTGGGGAGGAATGGTGGTTTGATTTGGTACTTAGGTAGGTAAGAAGAAACGGAACCAATGAGTAATTGCTACACAATGGAAAAACAAAAGCAATGAAAGGAGTGTAACTCTCCTCCCTGAACAGTCCAGTCCTTTCATCATAAAATGTTGCTATTACATGGACACGAACCAGCAGAAATATTTAATGTACAAAGATACTTACTAAATAATTTTTATAACCGAATCACCACAGCACTATCTGCCAAGGTCAAATACCAGGATTTGGCAATAGCCATGCTGTACCAACCTTCTCCGTGTAATGGTATTTGTTATAGTGATATTTGATTGATTCGGTCATATTTCTTTCTTTAATGTTATTCATATTTATAAAAGTGTAAGTCAGCTCATTCTTTGGCTTCTCCCTTCGCACCCCTGCCCCCTTCTTCCACCATCAGTATTTCCTTGGGAAACATTGTCACACTCCACCATTACTAAGGCTATTAGCACCATCGTTTACTATTTACTATACCTCCAACACAGGAAAAACACCAAGGTGTCCCCTTCTCCTGCCAGACCTTTCTAGATAACTTTTTAAAGTGTGCTAACACTAGTTGGGACCATCCTAAGTCATGGTGCATCAGAAGGCATCTAGATGTGTAGTCAGAAGATCTGGGCTCTCCATGACCTGGATGCACCTCTTGGCTGTGGGATGTTAACGGATTCCCCTGAAGTCTCTGAACCAATATTTCCTCTTCTGTGATGAGAGAACTTGAACTCTTACTTCTCAGAGGTATTATGAGAATTACAGGAGACCGCACATGTACAATTATTTAATATAGTAACCAAGCACATGGGATGTGCTTAACGAACTGATGTTAAGGGTAGATTCTGAAATATCTGGGACAGGAATTTTTTTTAAGCACTCTCTATTCCCAACGTGGGTCTTGATCTCATGACCCTGAGATCAAGAGTCACATACTCTATTGACTGAGCCAGCCAGAGGGCCTTGGAATGGGAATTTTTTTAAGTAGAGAAAAAAAAAAAGGTGAACCAATTATACCTTGCAACCTGATGTCTTTATTTCTTCATCTTTAAAATGGGGTAAGGCATACCTTAGAAGGTGGTAGCAAAATTTTTAATTAAATGAGGTACTAGTATGTGGTAATAGTAAGTGATCCACAAATAGTTTATTATTTGTCTGTGGGAAGGGGATTAGCTAGAGAGTAGTTGTTAAAACCTCCACTAACCCATCCTTCTATCCTAATCAGACACTCAAGCCTCTTCGGTTCCCTTTATCTTCTTCTAAGGCCCTAATCTTCGAGAAACAGCACGCAGCTAGCCAAAGTCTTGTATGTTCGATTTCTTAGGATAAAAAACCGTTTTTCATATTAGAAATAGTTGAAAACTCCCTACAAGTCACCTACGTTATCTCATTTCATTTTCACAAGGACCCCACCAGACACAGGTCCTCCACCCCCCTCCTGAAGGTAGAGCGTTTCTATGAAAACTTTTGTAGACCGAAATGGTGTAAAACAGAGACAATTATTATTATATTCTATGTGAAAAAAATTTTAGTGCTCCCAAACCCAAAAAAATAAGCTCTCCTAGACTGTTCTGATACCTTACCACACATCTTGTTAAAAGGACTCACAAAATAAGCACAGAGGCTCACAGAGAATTCAAAGGTTTACGGGTTGGATGCTGAGATGCTGACTGTAGTTCCCGGGGCAGGAGCTTGGGGGCGCCACTCTAACTGCTCAGGGGACTCGCTGCGTGGCTGAGGGCTGGCCATAACACAAACGCTGATGGCTAGTTTTGCAAGAGTCCTCTTCCATTTCTTTCTGCTTTCGAAAACAGGTATCAAGGTGGGTCTTTGGTGAAAGTGAAGTGGCTGGCTCACACTTCCAAAAGCGAGGGATAAACTGTACCACTGCTCCCCTTTTAAAGGATGAGGAAACCGAGACTCAGAAAGATTAGGCAGCTTGTCCAAGGCCACACAGCTACTCTTCTCAAAGAAACACGCTGCACTCACTCCCTGAGACTAGCCTGGAGGAGAAACTTCTTTGGTATAATAACCCAATTCCTGTATCTACCCCCCCCCCCAATTCCCCGCTCCCCAGGGCCCTCGGGACGCTTGCTGCTGCCCACAGACCCGTAACTAGAGGGCAGAACTCGGACGCTGGAGCTCAGAGGCGGCTCTGCACCAACCAGGCCCTGCTTGGAGAGGCCGCAGCACTTGGCCGGCGCTCCCTTCTCCCTCCTGCTACCTGGAGCTCGCCTGTAGGTGGCGCCCTGATTCGCTCAGGGGAACTTGGAGAACGTGGACACGGGTCACCAGCTGCCTCCCCTAAAGGCCAATTAAAATAGTCTCTTGGCGAGCTCTGCAAAGGAACCTTGGCAATGTGGCCGTGCCCCCCTGCCCGGTCTGTCTTCCACCTCTCCGCCCTCCCCCACTCGGGGCTGGCGCGCCGGGCGAGCAGTTAGCCTGAGCTTCCTCCGAGGTAGGGTTCAGGCGCCGATCTCCAAGCGCTCTAGGCCGAGCCAGCCGCCCCTGGTTTTTGTGCTTGGATCCCCGGGCCTTGAGCCTGCCCCCTCCGCTCCCTCCCCGCACCCCCTTTTGCCGGCAGCTGGAGCGGGGGTGGAGGGATGGGGGAGAGTGTGACCCCGTGAGTGCTGGGCGGGGCGGGGCAGCTTTAAAAAACTTCTGAAAGGCCTCGTTCAAAGCCTCCGAGAACAGAACTTGGGCCGGAAGGCGGTTTCCAAGGAGGGGCCTAAAAGGGGGCGGGGGTGCACCTGCAGGGCCAAGAGCTCCCCAGCCTGGGAAGGGGGGTTCGGTGGCCCGCGGGACCTGAAGCCCCCGCCCTGCACTCGCCGCCTGGCCTCGGCCTCCTCTTCCCTAAAGCCCTGGCCCCATGGGGGGGGGGGGGGCGGGCGGGGGAGCCTGTTAGTCCCTCCAGGGACCCTTCGCTTTCATCTTCCCTACGGGAAGGCAGGGCGGCGGGGTGGGGGGCTGCTCTGGCCCGCGATCTCCGCAGGGTCTTCCTTCCCTCCAGCCCCTCCCTAGGAAACTAAGATTTCGCAGCAAAATTGAATTCCCGGATTTTAATTACAATCCACTCCGGTGGGAGACAGCTGAGCAATTGGGCATCACGATGGAGGGAACGTTCCCATTTTACATCCCCCCCCCCCATAAAATCACTGGGGAGGGCGAGAAGGAAAGCCTAGGAGTGGCCCGCGCTGGGTGGGGGGAGGCGGGAAGGGGGTGGCCAGGGACGGCGGATGGGATAGTGGCCCCGGCGGCGTCTGGAGCCGCTGCTGTCGCTCTGCGCGCTGGTTGTGCCATCTGGGGGCACTTGAGGAGGGGCCGCCGGACCGCCGCTGGCCGGGGCCTCTCTATCGCAGACAGGGAGCGGACGCCGTCCCTCGTGAGGCCAAGAGAGAGGGACTAAGGGGATTTTCATTAGTACCGCATTATAAGGATCATCATCCTGCAAAGTCCTTCCTATAGAGGCTCTTGAATGACTTAGGTAAATGATTTGCTCCATTTGTAGTTTCTGAAGAAGATATTCTCAGAACTTTTGAAACTGGGCGCTCTAGCGAGGGAGCAAGTACGTGGAGGCTCCTCTCGGAGGGTTTCACTACCCGCAGAGTCGTCTGGGGACAATTGCTGAGTGGGTTAGTGAGGACACCGGGGGAAGAGGTACAAGGGGGATCGCGTGGAGCTGCACGATTCAGTAAGAAGAATCGCTAAAAAATAATCTGCATGAAGTTTATTCTTTCGCTTGGGGTCCTCTTCCTTGATCTGAGGAAATAAAATACATGAGGACTGGGCGGTGGTGGTGTTTTCCAATTAAGAGTTATTACACTTTCTCAAAGAACTTGAAAGAGTTAGTTTGGTGAATTTTAAGAATAGTGGCTGTCATTACAGGCAGCAAAGATGTAGCGAACTGAGCGGTGGATTCCGAAGAGTTCGGTTGCAACATTAACTCTCAAATTTAGTGTCTACTTCATTTAAAAAAGGGGGGGGGGGTTAGGAAACCCTTTAGGGAAGGAAAAAAGACCGAAGGAAAAAATAGAGCCATGGAAACAAAAAGAGGGAGGCGAGATTAACTGTAAGAGTCTGGTCTTCATTGAGTCCCCAGTCGGCCTCCTAATGCACCACACATTTCTGTAGCGTTAACTTTATCCGGAATATTGGTGGGCCTGGTCTCTAAGCGCTTCCTAAGAAAGGACAGACTTAAAATGTTTTCCCTTTTGTGAAGGTCTAGCACTTGCTACATTAAGCAGCCCTGACGGAAAAAGGGGTACTCCCGCTCTCCTGGGCTGCTTTAAAATCTGCAGGTGTGTGTAACATCCCTCACGCCCAGCATCCCCGGCGCTGGAGGCGGGACCGCCGGTGGACAGGAACAGGTGACCCGTATGCAGTGCGCCCCCGAGTACTCTGCTCTGACATTTTAGCAGGCAAGGACTGGTGTGTTGAAACTATCCTCCTGATGTTAGCAAAGCTAAGAGATCGGGTTTCCTACAAACTTGGCCACTCTACCCCCAGCACTCTGGGTATACAGGATGAAAGCAACATTTTTATCCCTTAAGACTAAAATGTAACCTTTAAAACACTCCCAGTACAGGGTTGGAAGCATGTCAAGGGCTCAAAGGCAAGCTTGTGCTGCACACAGGGCAAGTGCAACTTATCATGGTAAACAGTAAGAAACTTTGTAAAAGTTAGAATGGCCACTCAAAGAGATAGTTTGAGAACATGCTGCAAAATAGCCTGGTAACCACCAGACAGACGACCAGAAATACCTGGGGGATGCATGTGTGTTTCCAAAGGCGGGGTAGTTGAGACTTGGTGCACTGGTTTGGGATGTGTTAAAGTTTATGGAAAGCAGTCCTTCCTTATCCGTACCCTCATGAACCCAGAAGGTTATACTTTCTGGGCAAAAGACTCTTAGTAATTTTCCCTTCAGAGTTATGGGATCCAGAACCTTTATAAGCTCAGAGAAATCACAAAACTTACACACTCAGCGATTTTTCTCTTGAGTTCATTATACAAAATACCAAAACCTTCAGATCAAAATAATTAAATGATTTGTCTTAGAGAGAAACTCCAGCAAAAGTTTCTGGAGATGAAGGCTGTGTTAGGCCCCATTCCTCAGCAGTAGGGTGAGGGGTCAGACAACAAACGGGCACAAACACAGGATTTCACCCGCATTGGCACCCACATCCCCATCCTGGGTCCACACTCTGCCAGCTAAAGAACAAAAATGTATGCACTTCAAGTGTGTGAGGAGCAAGGCTTTTCATACACACACACACACACACACACACACACACACACACACACAACAGGGTCCGATCACACACCCACAAAACACAAAAGGGGGGACTTAACTTAGGCCATTGAGGGGAAAGGCTACCGGAAAAGAAGTCTGGGGACTTCCAGCCAACACTGAAAACAGCCTTGGAGGTCTACAACCTGTCTGCTCCAGAGGCAGTCAGTACATTCCAGCAGCCCCCACAGCCCCACAATTATCAGTGCTGTGGTTCAAAAGTTGGAAACTGCGGTTTTTAATTGGGGCTCCTTCTCCCCCCTTCCTCTTCAGCGGCTCCTCTCTATAAGCGGATTTGCTTTTCCATGCATCGCTGGCAAGTCGCTTTTAGGAAATCTTGCCTCTGCAAAAACCTTTTAAACGTGGTAATATATTGCAGTCTTATTAAGTCCCCTCCAGAAGTGTGTGAAAAGGGCTCTCTGTTTTTCTGAAAGATTCAGGAACTCGACTATCTGACCAAAGACTCAGACTGGCCTAAGGAAGGTTTGGATTGACTACACTCTACGCTCACGTGAAAGCAGCGCATTTTGTTTTTGGTTTTGTTGTTTGGTCTGGCTCGTTTTGTAACACCTAGGAGATTTTTAAATCACACAATGCTCCCCCCAAAGGAAAAAAGCATTGAACTTGTTCCCTTCATTACAAGACACCCTAGAAGTCTGTCTGAGAGAAGGGGCTGCTGAGTAGGTGGGACCATGAATTAATGTGGAGAACTAGGTCGTCTGGGCCAAGTTCCCGGGGCAAGAAGACACGGAGGGGAGGGCACAAAAGTTTCTCACAGGTTGCCATTAAAAAGGGGGACCAGTGCAAAGAGCCCCTTCTAAAGTTCAGTTGTGCTGAGCATCCGAACATCCTTACGGGACAGCCATCCGGGAGCCCCGCGGATTTCAGTTTCCACCGCGAAAGTAAGGGTCGGTTCCACCACCGCGTCGCTCCCTCCTTCCCCTAGGGATGCGCCAGGCGGGCTGCAGAGAAGGGGGCGCGCCGAGGGGTCAGCTCCGGGGCCAGAGGGCGGCGCCCGGCCGCTGCGCACCGCGGCCTCCTCTGGCGGCCTCACGGTCATGACCTTGCCGGGCTGCTCCCCACCTCCTGCTTATTCGGTCCACCTGCCGTCGCCCCAACCCCCCTCCAGGCCTGGAGTGGGGGATCCCCGTCGTCCTGGTTGGTGGTGATGGAGGGTAGATTTAATTTATTTGCTCTCAGTTTCCCCAGTACCTCTGAAACTGGCAAAGTCCGCGGTCCACTAGGGACTGTGATCAGTGAAGTCGTCCCCCGGACGCCGGACGTCTTGGAAAGCTCTGCGCGGCCAGACGCCCACAGCTTCTGGATGCTAAGTTGCTGCGGGCAGGGAGGAAAGAAACTCGCCAGATTTCTCATCTTTGGCTCCCGAAATTTTTGGAAATATAGGTACCTTGGGCTTCCTCTCTGGCACCTTACAGAGTCTCTTTAGAAGGGTGTGCGCCTGTGATAATAATGGGGAGGGGGGAGTCTTCACCAGCTAAAGTCTCATGCCGCGTCCACAAAGGGAAGGAAGAGGGCAAGCAGGTGGAGTAGAAGGCAGCGCACCGTCTTTTGTTGATTTATTTATTTAGGATATTGTGTTCATCTAACTGACCAAGTGTATCTGGAGCGCTCACGCTAGCGCTTAGAACGAATCAACTTTTCTCTCGCCGCTCTCAGCAACAGTCGCTGACGCTTTCTGTCCAAAGTTGAACGTAAAACCCATGCGCCTGCCGCCCTCTAAACTTGGTGTCGGATGCCACTCCGGACGTCCCAGGCCTGCCAGCCTGGTCTCTTCGCCGGCCCCTGGTAGAACAGTTAGTGCACCTGGGCTTCAGGTGCCACTGGAGGAAAGAAGGGGGACACGACTTTCCAACAAGCAGGGAACTAACTAGGCCTGCCAGCGCCTATCTTGTTCTGGAAAAACACCTAATCTCCACTTCCTCTATAAAGCTTAACTGCAGCTCGCCTCCAATCCCAAATTGCAAACACTAGTGGAATTGCTCCCTTAAGCATTCCTTGCCTGTGACCCTTCCTAAAGCCTTGTTCAAGTCTGGACTCTGTGAGTCATTAAGAGAGGAGAGAAATTCAGGATGCCGCTTTTCCCCTTTAAACTAATAATGACACAAAGGGAGCACGCCAGAGATTTGGGGTTGTTTTGACTTCATAATTCAATGACAGCAGCTAGGCCTAAGGTAACAAGTTGTGTACCAAAGAATACCACAACAGAAACAGTCAGGAACTGATGCCTTGGAAACTTCTCTCCAAAGGGGGAAGGAAAAGAAAAAAAAAAAAAAAACAACACTTGGCTTCTTCCCACCTGGATAGTCAAAACACACATCAATAAGTACACACTCAACATATAGAGCCAATATTACATATTTACATTGAGCTGGTCAAGTGGAGAATTCTTCAGTTTCATAACTACTGTATTCATGGGAATGGAGTTTTAGTAGGGAATGTTCTGGCCTATTCTTAATAATAATAAAGACTGCTGAGCTCCTTGCTTTAAGCTGACATAAAAGCCAGATAAAATAAAGTGCTTAGAGGCCTTAGTTGAAATCCAGGAGCAGCTCAAAGATTCCTCTATTATATCTGACCTTGCTTTCCTTGTGTTTACATTGGAGTAATAATAACCTGTAACATTTATTGAGCTGTTTGTTACATGTGCCATGCTCTGTTCCAAGCACTTTAATATGATAACTCATTTAATCCTGACGACAGCCCTACGAATTAGTTGCCATTATAATCCCCCTTATATAAATGTGGGAAACTGAGGCACAACTAAAGCAAATAATTTGTCTATGATTACTCAGCTAGTGCATGTCAAAACTAGCTAGTGGTATGGCTCTAGCACTCACACTCTTGACCGCTCACCTCAGAGATAAGGGGGAGGGGGGTGTCAAACAGTGGCCCCTGCCTGTGACCCTGCTTGGAGCTGTTTTCTGAAAAAGTAGATAGGGAGTAATTAATCCTATTAATCCGGTCAATCTAGACAGCCGATCTGGCACAGAAGAACTCTTACCCACTAAAAAGTTAATATTCTCTGAATTACCCAAGGGATTTAATGCATTTCATATACAGGCTACAAATAAACAAGAATATTGAATATTGTTCCAGTCTCAAAATCCTTTTGGCTGACCCTCCCTCCCCAATATAATTACAAGATTACATTGTCATTCTCAAAGAGCACTCATTATATGCTATATATACTTCAGAGCTGGGACAATAGTAGCTCTTAATATAGACACAATCTTTATTGTTAAGGACTCAGGCAAACTGGACTCATCACTTTCATTACCTCCAGTGTCCACAGATGCCACCTGAAGAATGTGACCTCTTTTTGTCTCTACATCAAAACCTCTTCCACCCCATCATCACTGCATCGTAGATAGAATCATGGAGCGTCTGTGAAACACACACACACACACACACACACACACACACACACACACACACAGAGAAAGCATATCATTTACCGCCTGAGATTTTATCAGCAAGAAAAGGGGGCAAAAAATGGGGCCATAGGAAAAGAGACCTGCCCGAACATCACACACCATTGTGTCTTGGAACCCAGGACTCGTCACTCCCAGCTCGGTCCCATTCTCCCAAACCAAACTGACCCTTAGAGCTCATAAAGGTATTTAGATCGAGAGCACACTCTAAAAAAGAAAAAAAAAGTTTTAACAACCCTTTTTTGACCCGAGATATATAAAGAAGGGGCTGTCTTACGCCTTTCTTCCTTTCAGATGTGTTCCTGGAATGTCTTCACCAGATGTTTACCCAAGAAATTACAGTCGCTGAGTCTTCGACATGTGCGTGCATTTTAAAAGCAGTATTTTAGATCTGAACCTAGTTAATGATTTTCTTTGCTTTCTTTTATATATTAAAAAAAAAAAAAGAGGATTTTAGTTTTGCCTGCAAGTGATCCGACTCTTTACAGAGTCTGCGTTAACGTCACTCACTTTCACTCTGGGACGTGCTAGTCTCACAGTCTAGTTTTGTTCAGACTTTATTTTGCTCCAAGCTGCATTACAAGCCACTTGTCCACGCTGCAAAAGGTGGGGGTAGGGGGTCGGGGTGACAGGCCCTTTTGCTCTTTCCCTCCCCGCGTACGCTCGCTCGAAGCAGCCCGGAATCCTTCCCCTCGGCTCTGCGCGCGCGCGCGCACACACGCGCGCACACACACGTGTGCCATGCATGTGTGGGGCCTACGGATCTGTGTATCCGCGCGTTTGTGATTTAAAGTGACAGACCACGAGCTGGACTGGAGCAGTGAATTATTTTGCGTGATAAATCAACTTGATTGTCTCCACACTGTACTTCCATTATTCACCCGAGCGCTCGGTGGTTACGGCGGACGTGCACTGCGGCAAAAATGTCCTCGGAGCCGCTAATTTTGTGGCCACTGCGGCGGCTGCGGCGGCGGCGCGGGGGCGCGAGCACGGATTGATTTTTCAAGATCACGTCTCCTTCAGTGCAACTCGCCAAATCGAATCGAGTTGACTGCAGAAGCCTCACTGGATGCCTGTGGATTGGGTTTTGTACCTGAGATTTTTTTTAATACTTTTTTCTCTGGAGGGAGGAGCCGAGCTGTTGGTGCAGGAAGGGGGATATATACCTTTTCTGTTTTATTTTCCTTTTACGCTCTTTTAAAAAAAAAGAAAGAAAATGAAAATGGCTACCACCGCTTCCTGAGCACTGGGGAGACCAGACCTTTGCAGATTGGGAGATGATGCTTTAAATCCTCTTTTTCCCCCCTCTGTTCCTCCCCCCTCCCTTCCTCAACCCCATCCGCCTCCTGTCAGCTCTGCGACAGCAAGGGAAAAAAATGGTCCTAGGCTCTTGTGCGGGTCATTTGTCCTCAGTCTCGCTTTTTTCTTGGACAACTAGTTACCAATTTTTTTTTCCTT
Organism: Prionailurus viverrinus; assembly: GCF_022837055.1. Taxonomy (NCBI): domain Eukaryota; kingdom Metazoa; phylum Chordata; class Mammalia; order Carnivora; family Felidae; genus Prionailurus; species Prionailurus viverrinus. The sequence continues at coordinate 164,531,760 of NC_062568.1, read as the reverse complement.
TTTACAACCTGATCCTTTTTATCTGGATTCAAGTTGTTAATAAAAATGTGTCCAGAATATGTTTGATTTGTCTTCTGTTTAAACACCAAGCGATGCAGCGGTTGAACAGCAGCGCGGGTTGGCAGTGGGGACAGTCTCCTTACCAGATCTGTAGATCACCTGGGGGAGACACAACCCAGCGATCACAACTTGTTGGGTTTTTTTTTTTTTTTTTTTTGAGGGATACAGTAATTAACAAATTGATTACCAGATGTGTATTGATGCCTGCGCGTTTTACAAAAGCACATCCAGAACTTCACTTCCACGAATTCATTTTTGTGTAGTTCTCTATCGCCGGGCTTGTGGGTCAGACCAGACTGATAATTTGCATTTAAAATAGGGGATTCCGAAGACTTAGGAGACAGCTTTGGCGTCTCACTTTGTTTGCAGGATAAAACCTGAGTGTTTTTCGAGAGGGTGGGAAACCTTTTCTGTGTGTAAAGGTGGCACTGAGATATTTAGCCTAGATTTCTACTTCTGAAGCAGCCTACAACGCTGTAGTGGTATTTGCCAAAGTGGGAAGATAATTGCAATGTCGATGCGTGAGTAATGACACAGTGTTGCATAATAATAATTTAAGGAACTGTGTCTTTGTTTATGGTGATGTAACTTTCCCAAAGTTTGTTTGTAACTTTAAGGGGTTTAAGTGCAGAGAGGATTGCAAATGAGTAGCTTGCCCCTGCAGAAAGTGAGGGTGATTCAGCCCTCCCGGTGGGGGTTCTGCAATTCCTATCTCTGTCTGCAATCCCAACCTGTGGGTACCAGGGGTGTGCTGGAAAAGAGGCCCATTTTCCTTGGAGAGATTGAGAAAGGAGAGGCCGAGCCAATGACTTGACTTTACCTGGTAAAGGCTGCCTGGATTGTCTATGATACGAGGGAATACTCCTGTTCAAGGCAAATTAAAAAGCCAGATGCAGCAGGGCCGTGAAAAATCCAGCTCAGTTAAATGTGAACATATAACATAGTTGAAACACAGCTTTTTAATGAGCGTGTCTCGAGCAGTAAAAATGAGGCGCAAATGAATTCAAAACCAACCACCCCATGTGCTCCGACATTTAAAACACACCAACTTGGTCATGTGTTTGGGCTGGTGTTTCACAGCCCACGATGTGTACACAGTGCACAATTTCCACATTATAATGACTTGGAGATAGATGAGTAGTTTAATTCAGTCATTAGACAAACGAAAGCATGTTAACGTCTAAGCCCCACAGAGCAGCGGCCTACCAACTCGGAGGAAAGCCACACTTTCGATGGCAGCAACACCTCCATTGTCTGTTTTCCTTAAAGACCCAGATTCCAGGGTCTCGCAGTTGGGCATAAATCTGATTTATAACTATAAAAGTGATACACCAAAATGTATGAATTCCCATGTGAACCTAGTAAAACTAACAAAAAAGACTCTGTTGGCTATTAGGCAGGGCTCTAAACTTGGAAATGCTCTCCCCCAATCTTTGTCTGAATGTGAATGAATATTTTTTTGTAGTATTTTCTACATAACTATGGTTTGTCCTTAGAGAGACCCTATTCAGGCAAGAGAGTCTGCTTTTAAAACTTTTGTGGTATCAAAGTTCTCCTCCCCACCCCCCCCCCCCCTCCAAGGGAAAAATTGCAAACTAAGCTTTCTTATTATAGGAAATTTTAGTAAAAATTGTTCCTGTGCTGGTGCTTCAGAACTAAAGTGAGCAGGCATTTCACTTGATGATACTCATACATATCTGAATATTATAAACATTAATTATGGTGATTTCTTAGTGGATCGTGCTTTTATTTTAAAGTAACATAAAATATGGTAGTAAAAAACTTCAGATTTCCTCATATTGGAATTGCTCTATCAGTGAAGTGTTTTTTTAAATTTCAATTGAGGATTATTACGTTAAACTTTCATACCATAACCTGTGAAAAATGGAGAGGGTTTTTTGGGGGGAGGGTACTACAAAGTTAATCCAATTATTTTATCTACAGTCCATAGAAGTCTGTCATTACTGCACCTAGCATACTCTTTAAGACAAATAGTAACATTATACATTAAAAAAAAAATTAAAGCACAAGACTTGAGCTGACTGAAACAACTGGAGTGATCAAGTAACAATGTCAAAACAATATAGACACTTGTAAAACTGGATTTGAGGCATTAGTTACATTCACGTTTGCAAAAGAAAAAGAAAAGGGACAAGTTTTATAAGCTCTTCATACCTTTCCAATTAGGGACATTTAGCTGGGAAATAGGGATGTCTGTATCATTGCTATCTACTGAGAAAAACTCTTGCCTTGTCAATTTTTTTTCAATTTTTTAAAAAAAATTTAAAGCATTTTAAATAGCACCTGATAGTGATACTGCAATGAGTCTTTCAATTTTCTGTCACATAAAATTCAATTGTCTTTTCAAATTTTGACTTCGAGAAACTAAATCAAACACTAATGGCTGTGTTTTTTAAACACACTTTGAAGCAAGTATCATGCATTTTATATTTTCAGAATTTACTCAAATATTATATTGTCACATAAGGATATAGGATTTATTGCAATCTGATGTTCAAATACTCTTCAAAAGATAGTCCTGCTAATTATAAGGTACTGGAAGGTGAGCATCGAGGTAGGATGTGCCTCGATATTTGGTATAACACGTCATATGCGTTTACTCACCTGGGGAAGTCTATTCTGCTCTGACCTCTGGCATATAAGGTAACCCGGCCTTGCCTAAAGAGTCACTTGCCTCTTTGAAGGCCAGATCACCACTTACTTTTCCTGCACCTCCAGAACCTGATATAGTGCCTGGCTACAGTGGCATGCAGTAAATGTTTTCCAGACTTGAATTTACTTGATAGTTCAATTTTTTCTTAATTTTAAATAGTAAGTATAAATTTCGGAAGTGAATTGGACTGGTAGAAACACTTTGGCAGAGGACCAGTTGGAAAAATTTTGTTTCTCTCTGCTATCTCATGACAAATTAAAATAAGTTTGATTTATTGTCAACTTTATAGCTCTTGGGAGGACTAGCAAACTCATAGGAATAATGTTAAAACCAGAAACATGTACCATTCTTTGGCTTCTTTCTTGAAAAAGCACTTATTTTTTTAATATACCAAAAATATACCAGGTACCTTTCAAACTTTAATCTTGCAGTTCTCAGCCTGGCCCTGCTTGTAACAAACTGGCTGTTTCAAGCATCCTCGACAAACTAAACCACTCTTTATCATTGGTTCTCCTCGCTCTCATTCTGGTTTTCTTTCTTTGGTAAACACAAAGTAAAAACTATGCCAAACTGCCAAAAATTATTTAAGATAAATGCCAGTCTTTCTAACATTATTTTACTGAAGAGGGCATTAGTAGTTGAATCAATCTTAATACCTGCAGTAAATCAAGGCATTAATTACCCTTGCATATTAAAACTTGGAGTATTTTCCCAAACAACTCATTTCTGCACTCATGTGATCTAAGATAGAAACCAAATTATTTTCTTCACCCATTAAAAATAATGTCCTTCAGGGATCATACATTGTTTTCATAGGTATACAATCTGCTGGTGTAGTATACCTGATAACTTTCATAGCACAGAAAATAAGAGATATATACAAAAGGAAAACAGTATCACTGAGGACTTTTAAGATTTTATAATACTACATTACTTACATAAAGAATTCTATATAAAGCATTTGCTTTATATTGGCATCCCAATTAAGGAAAAATTTACTTAATCCAATACGAATTTTAAGTTTTTTCATAAAATATATTAATATGTGATATTGAGTCTTCTAATGTTTACATAAAGGGATAATAATCTCTGATCAAAACTTTTTAAAATTGCTGTAACGTCATGGTCCTAAAATATTAATTGGCAAACTAATGACCTGGAGATACTAATATATTACAACCATGGCGAGTAGTTTTCACAGTTCAGGGAAAATGGCGACCAAATATTTTTTTATTGTAGAGAGAAGGATAATACAGTATTATTCTCCAAGATGACACAATGGGTCCTGGGACACCTTGACTAATTTCCCCGCTTTCAAAATAAAAGGGAAAAGATGAGATAATGGAGTAAAGATAAATAACTTGTTTTGGACCTATACAGTCCATTCTCCACACTGTTGTCAGAGTAATTTTTTAAAACAAAACTGACCTTGTTACCACCTTCGTTAAGCCCTACAATGGCTCCCCATGAATGTTAGGATAAAGTGTAAAATCTGAAAGTTGGTCACTAGCCCAGAATGTCCCCAACCCATGTTTATCCCTTCACCTTAGTACTGTTCTCCTACTGGCTTGCAGTACATTCTATTTCTTCTTTCAACCATCAGGCCAGCCTTCTTCCTCCCATTCCTACTCCTCTCCCCATCACTCATGTTTATCTTTGAGGGGGGAAGAACCTGCTCTGGCATTCAAACAGCATTTCCAAAGTGAATGAATGAAGACATAAATGGATGAACCCATACATACACCAAGGAAATATGCAGAATTGTAGATCTTTAGAATTTCAAAGACCTTGAATATCAACCATTTCAAAGATATCATTTTTTTCAGACAAGGAAATTGAGAGTATTTCTGATAACTCAAGTGACTTTCAAAGAGCACACAGTTAATAAGAATCCAAGATTCCTGATGCTCACGAAATCAACTCCATAAATGAAGCAAGTCATTAAAGAATTTGTTCATTTTTTTTCCCAAAGATAAACTACGGTTGCTGTTCCCCCCCACCACCACCACCAAAGTTAAAAATAGAGTTACTCTATGATTAAGCAATTCCACTTCTGATGGATATACCCAAAAACATTGAAAGCAGGGATCCAAATAGATATTTATATACCATGTTCATAGAAGCATTATTCACAATAGTCAAAAGGTGGAAGCAGCCTAAGTGTCCATCAGTGGATGAATGGATAAACAAAATGTGGCATCTACATACCAGGGAATGCTTCTCCACCTAAAATAGAAGCAAATTCTTGCACATGCTACAACAGGCATGAACCTTAGAGACATTATACTAAATGAAACAAGCTACTTACAAAAGGACAAACACGGAATGATTTCACTTGTATAAAGTACCTAGAGTAGTCAAATTCATAGAGACAGAAAGTAAAATGATGGTTTCTAGGGGCCTGGGGAGAGAAAGGAATGGGAAGTTACTGTTTAATAGATGCAGAGTTTCAGTTTGGGATGATGAAAATGTTCTAGAGACGGATAGTGATGACGGCTGCACAACAATATGAATATACTTAAAGGCACTGAACTGTACACTTAAAAATGCTTATAATGTAAACGCTATGTACTTTTTAATCACAATTAAGGGGGGAGCCTCCTGGGTGAGTCAATCGGTTAAGCCTCTGACTTCAGCTCAGGTCATGATCTCAGGGTTGGTGAGTTTAAGCCCTGCATTAGGTTCTGTGCTGACAGCTCACAGCCTGGAGCCTGCTTCGGATTCTCTCTCTCTCTCTCTCTCTCTCTCTCTCTCTCTCTCTCTCTCTCTCTCTCTCTGTATGTCTCAAAAATAAACTTTAAAAAATGGGGGGAAAAAGCTTAAAAAAAAAAAGATTGTCATTTCCCAAAAGGGATCTACCAGTATAGTAGCTTATCTCCCTATCCTGACCCACACAGGCTTTTGACATTATTTTTTCTTTTGTGATGTTGTTGGCTGACCTGTAAGCCTAATTCTTAGCCTACTGATTGGGCTTTGAGACAAGCTACCTACTTGTTTTTGCTTGTGTGTCCGAAACAACAATAACCCCAATTCTATAACTTCCTTTACTGGAGTTCCCTTTCCTGATCCCATTTTGAGTCACCTTATGAAAGAGAGAGGTCAAGAGAGGCTGAAGAGCTAAAGACATGGGCTGGAAAAGAGAGTCTGGACTCAGCGTCCATGCCAGCTGGATTTGTCAGTTCCCATGCTATTCCTTTCCATACTATTTTCGGGGGGGTGGGCGGGGGGTGGGATGTGATCTTAGGAATATTAGAGTGAGTGTGAAAAACCCCAGGGTCAGAGGAGTCGACCTCGACTGGCTCTTTCCTTTCTTTGTTGCTGATTTTCTGGGACAATAGACACTGATGGCACATTCTAATTTACCAGATACTGAGCACTAGCACCACTAGCCCAGGGCACTAAGCTATAGCCAAGGAGTTCCTAAAATTGTAATTTTAGAAGCCGGCATCCTCCTACTCCCTCTGTCCTTAGGCTGGCTGGAATTTCATCCAGGGATTGAGTACCTGGTTCAATGCGTCATATTGAAGACAGTCCTCTTCAGGACAACCCTGGTCTGTCTGTCTGTATGCAGTGATGGTGATGCGGGTGGCAGGAGGTCACGGGGCCCATTTTCTCAGACCTCAGAATGTCTGTGTTGCTTTTGAACAACCCTTCTTGGATTTGAATTTTATTATCCTATGAATATCATATATTTCATAAGTTTTTACCTTTTCTTTTTTAAGTTGATTACCAAGAAACTCAAAGGAAAATTGCAAGTCAACCCTAAAAAAGTACATAGAATCTTATTGAATGTATTTTGATTGCTAATCTTGGCCTTGATGTCACCTTATTTCCATTTTAATGGTGTCTCTGTCTCTCTCATATATATAGGTAGGTAGGTAATCAGATTTATCCTACCTCTATTCAAAGGTTTGGAATGGAGACTTTGTGTGCATGTTTATATATGTATGTGTGCATAGATACAGATAGATATAGATAAACACACACACACACACACACACACACACACACACACACACACACAATCTCTATTCCAAAACCTTTTGGATAAATGCGACTATCTATATTCTGTATTCTGTGCTGTATTATAAACAATTGTTGGTGGTGTAGGCCTTCATGGAATAGAAACCTAAATTTATAACAGTTTCACACTCATGATTTCATTGAATCCTATCAAAACCCTGATATTTACATTTTACTGAGAAGGAAGCCAGAGGGAGAGATTGAACTGCCCAAGGTCACAAACAGCACAGAATAGTGAACCAGTTCAGCTCACAACTTTTAACACCAAGTTACAGTTCTAGATTGTTGCTCTCATCTCCACCCTCCCTTATTTTTCCTGAAAATTATCCTTGAATTGTCTGAACATGTTTGGGTAAATCTTTCAGGTACCAGCCTCGATTTTATAGCCATCCCTTTGGTTTAGATGATTAACCGTTTTCTGTCTCCTATCAGATTCACTGTTTCTTCACTTGCCCAGGCCTCTTTTCCACTCTGATACCACAGATAGTTGTTCGCTCCTTTTCCATTCCTGCAAAATATCCTGTGCATGATGTAATGACACTGGCCCTGGACCGGGGATTAATTCTTTACCAGCTGTGTGGCCATGAGCTAGCTACTTCACTCTGCTAGTTTCGGTTTTATCAGCTGTAAAATGTGGTGGTTGGAGCCTTCTGAGCTCCCTTTCAGCTCTCCTTCTGTGAATTGTAAATTCATACTTTGCAGCCTTGGCTTTGGTCGAGATACAGGCTTCCTCTCTCTGACTATCCTACCAGCTCACTTGCGTGACATCACCTGTGGTCTTCAAGAACCTCTGCAGCGTACTGTGTTGTGTGTCCAAGATAGGACAGATCTGTGGGGTAGGGGAAACAGGGAGCTATTATTCAATGGGTATAAAGTTTCGGCTGTGCCAAATGAGTAAGTTCTAGAGATCTGCTGTGCAAGCATAGTGCCTGTAGTTAACAATGCAGTGTTGAGAAGGTATACTCTATGTTAAGTGTTCTTTCTTACCCCCCAAAATGGTCCGGGGTTGGGGGGACACAAGGAATCTCTTGGAGGTGTTGGATATGTCTATTATCTTGATTGTGCGTATGATACCATGGGTGTTTGTCTCTGTCCAAGTTCATCAAATTGTATATATTAAATATGTGTGGTTCTTTGTATGTCAATTGTACCTCAATAAAGCCGTTTAAAAAACAAAGGATGGGTTCGTTTGTTTACCTTTAATTATGATTACAGCCAGCTAAACATTAAAATGTTACTCCAAAAAAAAAAAAAAAATTGAAGCCTGAAATCTTCCCTAAGCCAAACATCATAGCTAGACCTCTGGGGAAGAATGCTAAATGAGTTGAATTCTATTCAACCTAAGTGAATGATGTTGAGTGGCTCCCTACAGTTTCCTGTGCCTTAGTTTCCTCATTTGAGTGGTGAGAAAGACAGTGCCCAACCTACCTATCCAGAAGGAAGGTTAACAGTGGTAACGTGTGGAAGGTCTATAAAAAGCAAACTCAGTGTCCTGCTATTTATACTTAAAATTTCCCCCTAGTGATAATGCCCTGCCTTGCATCAGTCACACTCCTGAGCCTGTATTATATCAGAGTGCAAGACTGGAAAGGGTAACCATTTGTTCATCTTTTCATTCACACATTAATTTACCACACATCCATTGAGGATTATAGCACTTGGCTTGTAGGGACACAAAGATGAATAAAGGTAGTGCCCCTTCAAGGAGCTCATAGTCTAGCAGACAAACACACAAATAAATAACTGATGTACACTGTGAACATAACTGTCCTAGAGATGAGCATAAGATGTTAGAGAACACAGGAGGGAGTGGCCGATTCTGCTGGGGGGCGGCGGTTGGGAAGTAGCATTAAACTGGTTATTGAAAAAAATAATGGAACAGGGAGAAGACATTAGGGACTTCTGGGCAGAAAATATCACACAAACAAGGGAAGTGAGGGATGAACGTGCATGGCATATTCAGAAAGTGGTGAAAATAGAAAAGTGACTCATTCAGTCTGGATGAAAGGGTAGTAGAGGGAGACTAGGCAGGGGGAAAGTCTGGAATTGGGGACTGATAATAAAATCAATAGGAGAAATGGATGAACTTTTTTTTTTTTAGTTTAAATGAATTGATGTTTTAAAAATTAAAAAAAAAAAAACAAAAAACAAATGTATTTTGTATTAAGCTGGGGAAAGCCATATGCTTTTATACAGAAAACAATCCAAAGGTACCATGTAACTGATTTACAACCTTGATGATGATGATGACGATGATGATGACAGTAGAGGCTGGGCTGCCAAATCAGGGATCTCAAAACACAGTGGCTTAAATATGATCTAGACTAGAGAAGAAGTTCTGCTCCATAAGGTCACTTAGGGACCCATGTTCCCTCCATCTTACTGCTTTCTTGTCTCCCAGGGTGTTGTCCCTGGTCTTTTTAATTGAAGCTGAGTCCCTAACATGACCTCACTGCAGCCTTTGGAAAGGCCACACGTTTAGGATAAATTTCTTTTAAGCAAGTGACATGAAAGGTTGACTCAATAATTCTTCTCCATTCTATTCAGATCTTAATCATGTATCATGCCTATCTGCAAGGAAGGCTAGGAAATATAGGCTCCAAACTGCTCATTTATGTATCCAAAAATAGAGAGGGACAGATGTGGGGGGAAACAGTCTGCCAAAATCTGCTTATTAGGGAGTCTCATCAATTCCTAGATTTGTATTTTCTTCTAGTATCTATCATTTATATTGCCATGTTGGTCCTCTAAATGCCCATGTTGATTACCTAGCCTAAAAAGTGCTTTGGATGATCTAAGATTTACCCAATCAAGAAAATGTGAAATAGGGGTGCCTGGGTGGCTCTGTCAGATAAGCGTCCTATTTTGGCTCAGGTCACCATCTCATGGTTCGTGGGTTTGAGACCTGAGTCAGGCTCTGGCTGACAGCTCGGAGCCTGGAACCTGCTTCGGATTCTGGGTCTCCCTCTCTCTCTGCCCCCCACCCCGCCCCAGTCTCTCTCTCTCTCTCTCTCTCTCTCTCTCTCTCAAAAGAAATAAACATTAAAAAATTTTTAAAAAAAGAAAATGTGAAATATATCCGTATGGTCCAACATTCAACTTAGTTCACACGTTAAAAAATACATTATTAGAAAAAAACTGCAATTTTGAATCATGTTGCTAAATCTGTAAGACTCTGATGTTGTAGTCTTCCTATCAATGCACTGAAAGAGGATTAAGTTTTTATTTGGGTCAAAAAAGCAGAATTCCTGGAAGAGCCCACTATTTTCAAGGCATAAAGCCAGTCTACATGGAAACATGAGGCTCTCAATAGGGTTGGCAATCCAAAGTCACACTATTCAATGTGCAGCTGATTTTCAGTGGCATGGTGGGGCTGATGTTACTGGAATGTAAATTCACAAGGTGAGAAGAGCCAATATAAACACTGAATCCATGTGAGCGATTGTTACTGTTGCTGGTATTATTTCAAAATGGTTTGACATTGGTAGGTTTAAGGATACAGAAGTGGCATCGTGTGGAGTAAGGAGAGCCTCTTTCACTAATAGCTCTTATTATATATCTTATGGGTATTTGGACTTGGGAGAGCCTGGAAAAAATGCACTCCCAAGTTGTCCCTATTGATCAAAGTCCCTAAAAACTAATGTGAGTTGTGGCTCTTCTTTGCTTTCTCTCCTCTTTCCCACTCTCTTCTCTTCCCTCCCTTTCTCTTTCTTGCTCATTCATTCCTGCTATGCATAGTTCAGAACTTCACCTTCTCTCACTTCTAATTGGTCTCTTTGCCTCCATTGCTGGAATGATCTTTCTAATATGCAAAATTTACTTTGTATATCATTTGGTTAAATACTTTTGATGTTTCCCAAGTCCTTCAAGTGAAAGTTTAAACAGCTTACAAGGTCCTCCACCATCTTGCCTCAGCCTGATTTTCCAATTTCGTCTCTAGTTACTGTGATATAAGCTAGACCAACAAGCCACAGTTAAATACATCCTCATTCTCTGGCCCTGTGTATACACTGTGCTTTCTTGGACAAGAATGTCCTGCTTCTCCCTTGTCTACTTGACAAATGCCCAACACAAACATCATTTCCTCTTTTTTAGCCTCCTGTGACTCTTCCTATCTACTTATCCGAGCAAAACCATTCTATCATCTGTATTTCTATTGCCCTTTATGTATATCTAAGTTGGACACAGCACTTACCGCATTATATTATTATTTATTATTTTGTCTTTCCCTTTGGACTGAAAGCTTCTTGAGGGCAGGGACAATGTCTTATTCTCTGTATCTCCAGCTCTTAGCACATTCAATGTGCCTAGAATATGGTACATATTAAACAGTAATAGTGGTATCACTATAGATACAATATTTTCAGCACACATAATGTACTAGGTAATTTATATATGTTATCTGAATAGCTCCTGTTTTCCAGATGAGGAATAAAAAGCTTAAAGAGGTTAAATAATTTGTCTGGAGTCACATAAGACTCACATTAATACCTAAGTTCAACTCTAAAGCTATACTATGTTGTTGTTGACTAGATGGAGATATAAAAGGTCACTTTGGAAACAGTACTAACCTACCACATTAAGCGGAGTTAATGAACTACAGACATGCACACAAAACTCAGTTACCACCTACTGACAAGGCCTGGCTGCTTAGCCTTGAAGGTTATGCAGACCATGGCATCTCCAGAGCAATGCAGTACAAACTGATCCCTCTTGTGCATTCGAAAGGCTCTCAGCTCCTGAAAAAACAATCCCCCACTCTCACGATGGATTGATGTTCCATTTTATAGGTGTTATATAACTATCTCAAGGTTACACAGCCTAGCACCAGCTGTACTAGGCCTAGAAGGTTTTTGGTTAATTGTTTTTTGAAGCCACTGCATCCCATCAAATGTATTTCTAGAGTGAAAGTAGTATGCCAAGTTGAAAATGACGCTGAGCAGAAGGGGCCAGGATTAAATGCCACAGACTTTCTGGAGCAAGAGAGTATCAGAAACTATAAGGGGCAGGCCAGCACAGCAAAGCTTGTCTCACACCAGGAGTGGCCACACAACCATACCTCTCAGTAATGCTGCATCAGTTAGCTAGTAGTACAGTGCAAGCCTGAAGCCAAACATGTGGCTCAAAACGAAATAGGCGGTTTCTCTAACCTCTAATTTAGCTGTGCAAGGTCCTGTTATTAATTAATAGGTACCTTCACCAAGGACAGTTAAGAAAATCAGACAAGTGCCAGGTGGCTTCCTATTCCTCTGGACTTCTCATTGGATCATTTTTATCAAGTGAGCTAAGCACACATTTTCCTGTAACTCAGTTATTCAGCAAAACGTCCAAAGCTACTTAACTGACGCAAAGCAAACAAACGCAGTAGCCTGGTGGTGATGCTTTCCATTTAAAGGGACACTCCCTTCCTTTAGAGTTGTCTTCCGGGCACCAGCACTGCACCAGTGGCTAGTCTGTTGTTTGAAACAAACGCATGAAAGATTGACATTGAAATGGTCTTAAAGAGTCTGGGTTAATGAAATAAGATGAATCAGTGAGATGAAGGACTGAATGTTCCATAACTACTTTAACAGTCTCCTTCCCCTTCCCCCCATTTCAAATGTCTAAACAGAGCCCTTCTCTCAGTGCGACAGGAGGCGGAGGGGGGCGTCCAACTTTGTGGAATCCAGGTTTTGTAAGGATATTGACGAAGTGGATGCTTGGCAATTCAACTAGAATTTCACTGCATCTCCTCCTTTAAATGAACAAATTTATTCTTAAGGGAGCCCCCCTAGCAATTTTATGTTCAGTCATCTGCAGAGAACAGAGCCAGTCTTTTCCTTTAGGAACCTAGAGTAGAAGCTTTATTTCACTGCAAGTTCTCTGTGACATTTTGCACTCTCGTGATTTAATGCACCAAAGAGGATCTTTAACTCTTGGTCTACACCAGTGCAAATAAAGGTTAAATCTCTCACTAACCATCATGAACTAGCCTAATAACTCACGAGAGGCTTCGGAAAAAGAAACCGAGAAAGCAGGTGTGCAGGCTTGATTAAAACGTGCAAAACCCGCACAACCGCAGGCAATTGTATTGTATCCTCGTAGATCCCTAGTACCGGCTGCGAGGTCCGCAATCAGGGGAACTTCCACAGCGCCAAAAACACGATCCTGCGAGCAGGGCCTAGTAACACAGGAGCTTTTCTTCCGAACGGTGTCCCGACCGGAGCTTGCGCTGAATGCCGGGGCTCCTATTGGCCACGCACCGTGGGGGAGGAGGAGACTGGCGGGGAGAGAGACGGGAGGAGGGGAGAAGGGGGCAAGGCCTTTTCCCTGCCCCCTCCAGGCCCCCTCCGCTGGCGGCTGCCGGCGCCTCGTGCGTGGTTACTATGCAAATTGCAGCGATTGCGGAAATAAACAAGGGGGTAGGGAGAGGAGAGAGGGACTGCGAATCGATTGCAACTTCTGCAAAGTCTCGTACAATCCAAAGCACACAAGGCAAAACCAGAGAGAATCTGAGAACCAGCCAGCCCGGGTTGGATCGCTATCAAAAGAGGAGAGAGAGACAGTGAGAGAGGCAGAGAGCGCGCATTGCAATTGCAAAAGCCTTCTGATTTGGAGTTAAAAAAAAAAAAAAATCTCCAAGAAGCCTGCAATTGGCCCACAGCTTTAAAAAAAAATCTCTTCCGGGTTTTCAACGGTTCCAAGTTTATTTAGATTTTTTTTAATGCAAAAAAAAGGGGGACAACAAATGAAGCAATTCGTCTGAACATTTTAAAGTTTCTCACGTACTCTTTTTACATTGCAATGGTACGTGGCACATCTTAAACTTTCTATTTTGCGTTTATACGATGTGTGTTTTATAAACAACAATAATGGTAGAATGATTTTGTTTAATGGCTAAGACTTTAAAATTTCTCTAGCTTGCGTATGCTTTTAAGTGATTGCTGGGTGAATGTCTATTGTGATGGTTTTGTTTTAAAGATGTAGCTTTGTGGATGGCTTTTTTTTTTTTTTTGTGCTATGTACATCACAGATCGGGGTTCCTTCTTCTTTTTTTTTTTTTTTTTTTCCCCGAGATTTGAAAAAAATGCTGAGCTTGACAGATTTTTTTCCTCCTAGCGCTTGCTCGGTTCCAGAAAGGGGGAAAAAAATCCTGTTACGTGCTCTGTTCTGTAAAAAGACGTCTGGCCTCAGCAGTCAACCTAACTCGAAAAGAAATGTCTGGACCCGGCGAATAATTGACGATTCGATCCTCTAATCAATGGGACAACACGGGAGATTGACAAAAGCTTCAGCCAATCATAAGGAAGCTTGGGTGTACAATGAATGGTTCTCAGTAGCCAGAGGGGGCGGGGCAGAAAAGATCTGAAGTTCTCTGCGGCTCTGAAGGGGATGGTGTGGTTCAAGCTGTCAAAGCTACAAGGTCTTCCGGATTTAGCAAGCACAATAGGAAAGAGTTTTTGAGTTTAAAGGGGGGAAAAAAACGGATTGGGGGATTTTTGCATGAATTGTAATGCTTTCTTAATTGCCTTTTGGAAAAAAGTTAGAAAAATTCTGCCAGAGAAATACTAACTTTGCATTAATAATTATTTTTAAATTCAGGGAAGTTGTTAACTGTTGTGAAGGGGGAGGTTCAGCTTTTAAAAAATGTGTAGCTTAGAAACTTGAACTACAGGACTGTATTGAGCTTTGGGAAGTAGTGTACTGAATACTCAGCATTACAACACTTCTCCGTCTGGTTATCTGAGAAGCTTTGGCTTTTCAAATACTTTGAAGGAAGAGGCAAGCCTCTCTTCTTGAACTGGAAACAACAGTTTTAAGGGGGGGAGAGGATGTGTCACAGGTGGACTGACAGCTGTTTTATACATTTGAAAGGAAGAGGGGGAGAAGGACTGTTTCTTTCTCCACTTTTCTTGAATTCTGCTATTTAAATATATGGTCAGTGGCAAATAGGCTATTAGAACTAGCCAAGTTCACATTTGTTCTTGTTACCACAACAACCCCTGTGGAGGGTGTGTGTGGAAGATTGCTGACTTGCTAACTCTTCATTGGAGTCTGGCCTCTTGGACAAGTCTTTGATACCAATCCAGTGGAAACCAACTGCAGTAACTTGCAGCTTGTCTTGGAGGCAGTAACTGGCAGCCTCTGACTAAAATACATCCATCTCTTCCTTCCCACTGAGCATTGTAGACACCTAATTCTGTTGGGAAATGAATGGAAAATAGTATGGGCTCTTTCCCATCTTTGGATTAAATTCCCATCGAGCTATTTCCCAAGGCTTTAGGCCTTCTAATCAAATCTGGTTTGGAAACCTGACGTTAAAATCCACTTGGATGCTCAGTTCACTGACATTATCCAATTTAGTATTATACGCATCTAAGAAAAATCTGCACGCAAGTGACCAGTGGGTCGAAAAACTAGAGAAGAAAAATATTGGAAAATGCTAGTGATAAAGTTGGTCTTGATAAGAACTACAGAGTTAATGGCAGTGTCACTTATGTACCCCAATTTTATCTTCACTGCTTTGGGCATTAAAATCTAAATCATATTAATAAGATCTTCCTATCAAGTAACCTCCGAAATGAGAGGTATTTGAGATGTACATATAAGTGAAACCTTATTGACGTAATTTATATATCTAAGAGGATTTCACTAAAGCTGGCAAGGTAACATTTCTGCAAATAAAACACAGTAAATGCAAGGCTGGGCTCTGTGCCAGGAAGAATATGGATAGCAGAGAGCATGACAGGAGCCTCCTTTGCGCAAAGACAATCCCATTTCAAGGCAGCCTCCTAGCACTTGCAAAATAAATGATTGGAGCGGTTATTTCCAATAAGGGGTTTATCCTTCCTAACAATGGGTCATTTATATGATTGCAGTAAACTAGTTTTTGTACTTCACCTGTTTCCTACACTGTTTTCTCTACTATCCTTTCTTTCTTCTCTCCCCCCTCCATCCCTGCTCTCTCTCAAGTGTCGTAGTATCTTTGTGAACTCTGGACAAGGATTTACTTTTGCAACTTGGGAAGAGGGGAGAGAGTTGGAAATGTTTTTTACCCCCAGACTGCCCTTTGAGGAACATCTGTTTCTTTGTGTGTGTGTTTAAATTTATGCCTGTTGGAGAGAAAGTTACCAGAAGCCTTTCTGTAACTGTAACTCTTCTACTGTATTTTTCTCAGTCTTGTTTCCAAAGGCTGTAGTTGGAACTGTGCTTTGTAGTGTTTCCCCGCCTCCCCCCCCTCCCCCCATCCCGCGGGGGAGGGAGCGGGAGCTGGCGGAGATAGGAGAGAAAGCAGGAGCGGATGTGAAGGGCTTTGGTGCTGAACTTGGATCCAGCCCTTGCCTAGAGGGCGCAAACAATCGTCCCATATCCAAAAGTCTTACGAAGGGCGCCAAAAGTTACTTAAGATAATATTGCTAACCGCAGAAAGCTGGAAATCGCGGGCACATTCACTGCTGCAACAAAAGAAGTTTTTAAACTAGAAATATCAGCATTAAATTACTTTTCCCTATTTTTAAAAACCAGGGCGATGTGCCAGTCCTTTTTAAAAAAAAAATCCTTTTCTTTTTCTCGAGATTCAGTTAAAACTAAGAATCTTTCTGGTTTTGGAAAGAGGCAGATGTGAAGTATATCTTTTAATACACCAAAAGAAAGATTTTAATCTGCTCTGGAAGAGAGCTTCCCAAGAGTACACACGGAACAATAACTTCTCACTGTGCCTCAGTTACATGTTGGGACCGTCAGCCAGAAACTTCTATCGAGGAAACTTGGAGCGAGTTGAAGTTATAGATCCCAGCAAAGGTTTCCGTGGCCAGGAAGGTTGTCTCTGTAACTCGGCTTAGCTTTTAGGACATTTCTCTTCTCCTGAAATCCAAGAGGAACCAAGGAAAAGCAGTTGTTTAATTGGGGAAAATGGGACTCTCTCACTAAAGATTTAAGTCATTATTTTCCCTCACCCCTTAATAAATAATTTGACAGATTTTCAAGGATATTTAGGAGCAGGGTGTGTGAAAATGATCTGAAGCATTCAGAAATTATTTTAGCAATAAAGTAATCGGAGAACAAGCATAAAATAATTTTAGACAGATGCAGAATATTTTAGAGGATTATATTTTGTTTTCTCCAGTAGCATGTTTCTTGCACCTAACTTTAAAAAAGGGGGGGGGGCGTGGAGGTGGGTGGTGTAGTCTGAATGAGCGTGGCCTTAGCACATCACTTCATCCCCACCTGCAGAGTGGGGGTTCCTACAGGACTGTCCTCTTTTCCGAGGCTCTCTCGCTATTTAACCTCTACCAAGGTGCAGATTCCTCTGTCTGTGTGCCAGTGTCTTTCAACTTGATCTTTCCTTTTGGAATTTTGAGAAGGATTCGCAAATGCAGCAGGCTGCAAAGTAGAGTTAGGAAGAGGAGGAGGAAGAGATGGGATGGGGGGCAGGAGGAAGAGGTATTTTTTTTTCTTTTTTCTTTTTTTTTCCATGAGGGAGGAAAGCCTGGAGAGAAAATATGAGGTTAAAAAAACTGGAAAAGCAGGCTTATTGGCAACTTGCCAAACCCTAAAAACCACCCCCCTTTTCTGCCAAAACAATACTTTAGCAAACCTAGAATAATTGCAGGAAGCTCTTTTCCATTTTAAGAACGATTACCTGGGGGAGGGAAAAAGAGGGGATTCTTAAAAGGCACCCTTCCAGAGGTGTCCCAGGAACAGGAACGGTAATGATAGCCTGTGTCCAGTTCTGGGCACGCGTTTGTGGACCAGAATATCTCCCTTCCCTTAGGGGACATCCCTTTCCTTTTTTTTTTTTTTTTTCTCCTAAAGAGAAAAAGATGTCACAGCTAAACCACTGTTGTTTCTGAACGTGATAGAACTTTTTCTATGGCGTCTGTGTTCAGACCCACCAGTTTCACAGTCCTGGGAGGGAGAACGCTCATTAATCTCCGCCTCTTTTTCTCCAGACAGCCCCCCCCCACCCCCCAAATCCGGTGACTCTTCTGTGTGAAATTATTCCCCACCACCCCCGCTTCTGAATGCCACAGGACTGAAGCTGCACAAAGTTTGCAGGATTTTGTGCATAATTACCTCTGCCGACGATCTATTCCCACAGAAAGCTTCGTTGGAGAGATTACAATGCTTTGAGCCGTACCGCATTTCAGAGGGGGAAAAAAAAAAAAAGTTACCTAGGAGGTCTGATTTTTTAAAAAATTTGCATACATGCAAATTTGCCCCCCCCCCCCCCGGCCTTCTCCTCGGTTCTCTACGTGCCCACACAGTGAACCGGGAGCGCAGGGCAACCTGGCAAAGTTGTCCAAGTCCTCCACCGAGGTCCGCGAAGGTCTGCGGCGGGGCTTGGGGGATGGGGATGAGGAAAAGTAGTTTTGTTTGCTTAAGCACATCCTGTGGCAGCCTATAGCTGCCCGGGAGTACAGACTGTAACTGCTCCTCACTGCGTTACCCAGTAATGCGCTGAGCGGGGAAGCGGGGGCGGGGGGGGGCAGAGGGAGCGAGAGAGCCTGCGAGCGAGGGAGCGAGAGAGGGAGCGAGCGAGCGAGCGCGAGCGGCCGCGGAGGCTCGGGACCCGGCTGGCCGCGCGGCGCCGCAGCCGCCCCCTCCCCCACGCCCTCCCCCCCCCCCCCCCCCCCACCGGCGGCGGCGCGAGCGGGCGGCGGCTGTGCGGTGCGGTGCAGAGCGGAGGCGGAGGCGGGCGCGCGGGCAGCTCGCGGGCACCCGGCCGGGCGGGCGCGGGAGCGGGAAAGGGTGCGCTATGCCTTTAACGCCCGCGTACAGTAGACATGTATAGTGGAGTGTAGGGAAACTCTAGGCGGGGTTAAAGTTCAGCTCATGGAGCGGCAATCGCGCTGGCTGGCTGGCTGCAGTTGAGCCGAGTTGGAAATGTGAACGCAAGAAGCAGGCTTGATTTTTTTTCTCCCCCCTTCTCTCTCTCTCTCTTCCTCTCTCCCTCTTTCTCCTTTCTCACCCGCACTCACGCACACCTCCAAACCGCACACCCAGACGCACACGCACACCCCACCGCCCGGCAGTTATGTATTCTCCGCTCTGTCTCACCCAGGTAAGCAGCTGTTTGGATGCGGCGGGATGGGGGGCGGGGGGCCGGGGTTGCGGGGGCAGACCTGGGGCTGGGCACCGGGTGCCGGGGACCGTCGCGCCGGCCGGGCCCGGGGAATGTGTGTTGGTGTGTGCCCGTGTCTGCGCGTGTTTCTGTGTGTATGTGCGCGTGTGCTCGGGGGGGGGGGGGGAGAAATACAGCTTTAAGAAAGTAACTTTGTTTCCATGCGGGTGCATTCCTCTTGCACGGCCATTTGTGTGGGCACATGGCTAATGGCGCCCTCTTATTAATGCGTTAATTAATATCGGGGCGATTGACTGCGGAACGGCGGTGTTTTCGGACGCCCCGCACGTGTTTCGGCGGGGTTGCAGCCCATGACACGCTGAAATCTGGACTCAGCGTTTCTGCAGCCGGCAGGCCGGTTTCTGTAGTTCCGCGGCGCCCGGGGAGGGGGCCGCCGACGGAGCCCACCGCACG
This sequence comes from Prionailurus viverrinus, assembly GCF_022837055.1. Taxonomy (NCBI): domain Eukaryota; kingdom Metazoa; phylum Chordata; class Mammalia; order Carnivora; family Felidae; genus Prionailurus; species Prionailurus viverrinus. The sequence goes on along the minus strand of NC_062568.1, from coordinate 164,512,486 downwards.
CCCCGCACGCTCGGGGCAACCGAAACCTCCGGGTGCGGGAGAACTCGCGCCTCTGCGCCCACGGCCCGCGCGCGGAGCCCGCGCCGCGGCAGCCTCTCCAAACTCTTACTTTTGTTTATTGTTTGTCAGCCTTTGGGGTCCGGCCGCGGGAGGGACGCGGGCCGGCGTCCCGGGCCCCGGCCGGGACAGCGCCCCTCGGACGCGGGCGGGCGGGCGGGCGGCGGCGAGCCGGCCCCTGAGCTCGGCGGAGCAGGGCTGCGTGGACGCGCGTCCCCCAGCGCCGGCCGGGTGGAGCCTGCGTCCTCGCAGCTCGGCGCCCGCTCGCTTTCCCGAGTGAAAGTTTCGGTGCCGGGACGAGCCCACGCTGCGCAGGGCGGCGAGCCGCGGAGGCCGCGGGGCCGCGCGGGCCGGGGAGCGCCGGGCGGAGTTGGGCTCTGGGCCGCGAGCCCGAGCAGCAACCCGGGCCGGACGCGGCTCCCCCAACCCCCCCACCCCCCTCCCGCCGCCTCCCGCCACCGCGCGACTCGGGCAGCTCTGCGCGCAGGACGGGGGCAACTTTTCCCCTCCGACTCTGCTGACTCTACTCGGAGCGTGGGTCTCTCTCGCCCCCCGCCCCTCCTTCCCATGCCCTCCCTTTTCATCCCTCTCTTGTCTGCACCACCCCTAGGCAAAATATTGCTACTTCACGGCTCCAAATCTGGACCCTTTTGAATATATTATTTATTTTCTTTGAGTAAAAGGCATGAAGTCAAAGTGATTTTGCGCTAAAAACATTTTTTTTTTTTTGGAAAAGTGTGAGCTTTCATACTGTTTTGGTACATTGCAATCTGACCATTAATCACCTACGTGAAGTTGTATGCTTCATATAAAATGTTTATTTACCACTCCCTTAAAAAACCTGCTACCACTTACTGCTTTCATTTAGCAGGAGATAACGGTTTAACCGGAATACTTGATGAAAGGCTAAAAAAGTGCCAATAATTTTTTTCTTTTCCTTTCTAGATTCTGGATTTATTTTTCGTATGACATCCTTTCTTATTCCAATATCGAACAGTAATCATACCGGCTATTTGATCTCGGAAGACTCTTAAAAATGCATCTTTTATGTTGAAATGGTCTGTTTGGGATTTAGGCCTAGCCTTAGTAATGGGTAGCAGTTGCTTGTAGTTATTGTAAAAGTTTTTTATTTTTCGCTAGCAAACTTCCAAAGTTCCTATTTTGGGAACTGGTGGAATTAGGAAGGAAACTTTTCCAACCACTTCTGGCAAGGTTCACAATTGCATATGGATAAGATGCAAAGTGTCAGAGAATTTGAGTGAGTTATGACTTCAGTGAAAACGCTGAGTACGAAGCCTCAAGTTCTTGCTGGCCAAAGTTTGCCACCCAGAGAATGTGTAGACAATACCAGGGTGCTGCAAGAGTGGGGAATGACCTGAGCAGACCCATGAGCCTCTTCTCAAGTGAGCTCTCGAAGGATACATTTATATTTGGGGTTGGTGCATATGTGAGAATACCTGTGTCTCTGTGCAGGCCCAGGGCAGAGTCAGGTATTTGACAAAGCTGGATTCTCTTGGCTCATGAGCTATTATCACATTAAGAAAGTTTTGTTTTGTTTTGCTTTGTTTTTTAAACATATTTGGCAGTGTGATTGATACATTCACTAGGCCTTCTTCTGGAAACACCACTGAAGGAAACACTTAGTGTAACCGTTTGTGAAGCAAAGGTACACTAAATAGTGAATGAGAGCCATAGATTTTGAGGTCTTCTTTAAAAAATTGATTTACAGTTTTATTCAACTTGCTGGAACACCTACAAAGCTCTAGAGCCAGTTTTAGAAAGACAAACTTAGGTAGTTTATTGGTCATTAAAGAAAGTCCAGTCAGCACAGTGATAAAAGTACTCTAAATGAAAGAATGAACTCCATGTATGTGTGTGCAGTTTTTAAAACTTTATCAAGAAAATGTCAGACATCTTGTTTTAAACCATACAAGCATATCAAAACCATCCTTTACCTGACCATAGAATGATATAACCCAGTAGAAATTTATAGGTGAACCTTTAAAAAGTAGTTCCAGAAATATCAGCGCTCAGTGGTTCTTAAACTTGGCTTACTTACAAACAGATCAACGTTTAAGATGCTGATTCAAAGTCATACCGCTTTTGAAACAGGTTTTCAGGTTTGTTTTCATTGGTGGCCTCTAACTTTCTCACTGAGTACCTATGTACAACATTCTTTATTTTCTCTTGACTATTTTGGAATATTACATAGCGTATGGCAGTATGTGCAGCAACATGATTTATAAGGGCATACTTTTTTTTCAAAATTAATTTATGCTGTGCCTCGACATTACCTACAAGTTAACGATATTCTTTACTTTCGATGATCTAGAATATTTCTGATCGTGAGGTGAGAAAGATAACTAGCACTTTAATGGTACGTGGGAGTAAAGTTATACAAAATATTGTGGACTTTTATTGGCACATTCTTGAAACCTTTGGGGGGTAATAAGTCGTAAATACTTTTGATGCAAAATTGGGGACTTAGATTATTCTTAATGATTAGTTGACATAGTTGGCCTCGTTTAAGGGTTTTTATGATGAGATAGATAGGCATTTGGTTGGCAGGTAAGCAGAATCCTTTTGAACACGAATGAACACAGCTCACAGTTCTGTGAGAAGCTTTACTAGTAGGAGTCTCTTCCAACATTTAAATGCCATATCAGAATGCTTTTTTTAAAAATGTTTATTGTCATTAATAAACCTTTTAAGTGAGATAACATTTTAACATAAATGTGGATTGTTTGGAGTGTAGTTATGCTTTGCTTTATAAAATGGGGCTGAGATTTTAAAATGAAATCCTCCCTTTGGTGAAAGCTCACTTTGTAGTTAGGGCAGACTCCAGGAGTTCTTTGCATGATACCACAGAGCCTTGGTCCCTAGCATGTCCTGTGTATGTAAGGAAATCAGCCAATGTGAAGGACTGTTCCAAACCCCAGTTTTATGTATTTTAGAGCATTTCAAGGATGAGCTCAGAATTTAGTAATGTTTAAATGCTTTGCGGTTTGGTGTATACCTTATAAACCGTGACCTGAAAAATGCTCCCCCACCCCATTTCTGCCTTTTAAAGTATGGCAGTGAGAAAGATTCTCAGACATCAGAAATTAAAAAATGTTTATGGATAAAGGATAATATAATTCTTGTATTTTTCTCTGTTTCCTCTCCACTTAAAGAATGCACATATGTTATAAAAGCTGACTTCTCTTTTGGATTTTTATTGAATAAAAGCAGTTTTCAAAGCTAAACTTGAAATGCAGAGCCTAGAATTGGTTCATAGAAGAAAAAGATAAATGTCAATTAGTGAAATGATTTATTATGTATTACATTATTATGTACTTGCTTTAAAAATAGTTGTCTAGTGTTTACATGATTGATTATAATTTAGAATGTTTTAGCAGTCTTGGAAAATTGGAAAAATATTTTTCCAATTTTAACCTCTCCATTTACATTTGAACATTTAAAAAATTAATAATTTATAGTAATAATATTTTGGACATTACAGTTACTTGTGCCTCCAAAGTATATATTTAGAGGGATATTACAAACTGAAAAAGAATGCATTTTATAATATTTGTCTGTTCTACACCCTTCTTTAAAAAGTCATCAGATATCTCTTTGGTTTTCTTATCCTCATTCATTTGAAAGTAAATAATTTATCTTTTGGGGGTTTGTGCGGTGGAGAGAAGTTATGTAAGATCAGTGTGGGTTGGTTAATCAAAAGTTAGATGTACTCAGAAAGCTTTGTGGAGGTTACTGTTTAATTTTTCTTTAATTTTGTATTTATATTTCCTAAGAAAACATCAAGTAAAAGAATCAAACATTTTCATAGGACAGTAAGAAAAATGTGAACATCTTAAATTGAATTTTATTTTCAAATTACTTGCATTTTAAGAGGCAACCGTGGAGGGTTTTCCTGGAGTCTCGTAAACATTAAATGTACCAGCTTCTCTATTTCCTTGTGAGAAAAAGCCTGAAATATTATTTTCAAAAATTAAATAACGGTTCTCTTTTTTTAGGGACGATTATTCCTGAAGGCATTTCACGAAATTAACTGTATTTAGTTGCAACCCTGTTGTCACAATGACGCATTCTATTTACTATTTGGCATGTACGCTTTTCTTTGTTTTTCTCCCCCCTTTTCTTCCTTTTTGTTTCATTCCCACAGTATCAGCAAGTATGTCTTGGAAATAGATCTTTTATTTCAGCCTGAAGAATATCAAATTCATCTCTTCTTTTGTAGACGCCAAATTTTTCTAAGTTTTTGACTAAAAAAATCATACACAACTGTGATACTTAAGAAGGAATTAAGATGTTACCAAAATGACTGAGAAACAGATTAGAGTCTACAGGCAATATTTTTAGAGGGAAAGTCTTTGTTTTCATTGATCGTGGAGATGATTTTTTGCTCCTAGACTTCCATAAACATTGACTGGCATCTAAATGTTTAGGATTTGCCAATCTGGCGGCCGAGCCCTGGCTGTACTACAAGTAGTGAGGTCAAGGCTGGAGCAAAATTAGATATGCCTTTCTTGAAATAGGGTTAAGATTATATATCGTTATAAGCATTTCAATAAACTTCACTTACTATCTAAAGGATTTGGGACCTAAGCCTGGCAATAGAACCTGGTGCACTTTGGTGAACATATCAAAACATTTTAAGATTTTTAGCAATTTTTTTTGCCGAGATTGTGAGAAATGATACTGATAGTTTTCTATTTTCCCCCTCAGACTCCCTATAGGCATCCTCTGTATAATTTTGGTAAGGTAATGCTTGAGTCGACTTTCAAGTGAAATAAGCATGTTTTTTGTTGTTGTTGTTTTTTGTTGTTTTTTTTTTTTAAATGACTATCTGAAGAAAAGTTGTTTCCTTTTGTCTCCATTGTAGTTATACTTTTGTTTTTGTTCATCTCTCTAGGATGAGTTTCATCCTTTCATTGAAGCACTTCTGCCCCACGTCCGAGCCTTCGCCTACACATGGTTCAACCTGCAGGCCCGAAAACGAAAATACTTCAAAAAACATGAAAAGCGTATGTCAAAAGAAGAAGAGAGAGCCGTGAAGGATGAGTTGCTAAGTGAAAAACCAGAGGTCAAGCAGAAGTGGGCATCTCGACTTCTGGCCAAGTTACGGAAAGATATCCGCCCCGAGTACCGAGAGGATTTTGTTCTTACAGTTACAGGGAAAAAGCCTCCATGTTGTGTTCTTTCCAACCCAGACCAGAAAGGCAAGATGCGAAGAATTGACTGCCTTCGACAGGCAGATAAAGTCTGGAGGTTGGACCTCGTTATGGTGATTTTATTTAAAGGTATTCCGCTCGAAAGTACTGATGGTGAGCGCCTTGTAAAGTCCCCACAGTGCTCGAATCCAGGGCTCTGTGTGCAGCCCCATCACATAGGGGTTTCTGTTAAGGAACTCGATTTATATTTGGCATACTTTGTGCATGCAGCAGGTAAGTGCAATGGTGAGACGTTGTTCTTCTTTCTCGTGTGTTTCTTTTCTGCTGACCTCTGTATATGCCGGGCCATTCCGGCCCCCTCCAAGTGGCAGGCCACATACGTAGAGACAGGTGTGGTTGCAAAGGTGAACCAAAGTCAGAATAGCCAGAAGCCCTGGTGTCTGAGGGGACATCTTCACTCAGGTGGAAAAACGTAGCTTTGAGAGGATTCTCCCCAAGTTCAGTTCTCTTGGCGAGTAGTGTTATCAGAGGTGTTGGTAGTTCTGTGATATGTTTAAACCACGTTTTTTGATGATGGGCGAGAGAAGCCTCATAACACCTTTCTCATAAAGGGGGTATTTTGAATGGCAGGTGATCTAGTTGAAAAGCACTGAGTTTGGTGGTGAGGCAGTATTTTTAGTTGCTTATCTTCTGGGAGTGTTTTTAACCTACTGGGGCCTCTTGGACCCCATGCGTATTAAGAAGATGTGGTAAGATTACTGTCAAATTGCTGATCATTTATGAAGGAAAAAGAATCACATTAATACGCAAACTTTAGTAGCTTTGTACTTAGGAATTCGCATTGTTGTCTAAGATAGCTGAAGGAAAAACAAACCAACTCTTTACGCAATTGATGGTAAGGTTAATCTTAAAAGTAACCAACCTGGGTAGTGCATGAATGCGCTGAGAAATTGATATTGATCATTGATGGAGTGAGTTGCTTTGATTGGTGATAAAATTCTTTATTGTTTCAAGGCTGTTTTTGAGGCATGTTTTACCTGTGTATGTTATACCATTCTAGAGTAGCATTCAGGATAAAACTACTGAGGGCTGACTAAAAGAATGCATTTTTACTTTGTTTCTTTTGCCTCATTTTAGACAAAAGGTTCATTGTGTTATGTGAAAGCTCAGGTCTTGTGTAACTTGTTGACTTTTTATATGTACATATCGGTCTTGCTGGATTTTACCTTCATGGCAGTTACTTGAGCCAGATGAAAGAAAGATGGTTGTGGAATCCTACCAGTAGGCTCTTTTGGGGTTCATATATTCATGTTTTTCTCCCCACAAAGAAGAGAGGTGTTACCTGTAAGATCAACACTGTACTGTTTTGCAGAATGTTTTTAATTCTAAAAATGCGAGCTATTTTTTAAAGTCAGCTGATAGCCTATTCTCTATTATTTTCCTCAATATATGTTTTAGAAAGAACTTTTGTTACCCATCTGTCCTTACATAAGAAACTGGAGAAATTAACTTTGCAAGCATGTCACATTATCATTTGCATTCTGTTGGCAGGGGATAGATGAGTATTTTAGAGGATGTGATCTGTAAGTGTTTCAAATATTTGGGTTTTGGAGAATGTGTACTTAATTGTAAGAAGCGCCTGTTGCTTTAGCCAGTTCTGGGTAGTGAAAATGAAAAGGCAGCACCTCTCCAATGACCTCTAGACAGGAACAAGTATCCTTTTCTTAATCCCCCTTTCACCCTATTGTTACTTTGTTCTCTCTATTGAAAAAGCAGAGTTAAATTTTTAAGAAATGTATTTGCGTACATAAGTGGAGATTCTGACAGGGAAAGGCAAGGTGCGGAAAAAAAAAAAAGGATGGGTGCTACAGGTGCTTTCAGGGAGCACCCTTTAAGATCTTGGGGTTAATCTTTTTGATATTTAGAAAAGTCAATCATTTATAAATTGTCGCCAGTGCTTTAATTGGCCAGCATAGAGAAACGAGGGTACCAACAGGTGACACACACCGTGGCTTGCGCTTCCTTACCAGGTACGTCGAGGTGAAGTACCGGTGACCTCTGTCGGGGCGAGAAGAATCGTTCTCAGTGTGAGATACAAACGTTTCCCTTAGATTGAAAGAGCCGCAGGCTCTCCAGTGATTGCCATTACATGTGTTCTCCTTCGTTGTTGACCGTTTGTTCCTGTGCCGTTGCTGCAAATCCTTGAGCTCACACGGTGGCTGGTTGTCTCAATACCTGAAGGATTATGTGGGTAACGTGACAGGTAGAAGGTTGCTTAGGAGAGTTAGCATCCCTATTGCTTATGAAAGATTTATTGACAGCAACGTGGATCAGACTACCTCTCGGTTTGGTTTTCCTGACGTATCCCAGAATCCCCTGTTAGGCCTGAATGGCAGCCAAGTGTTAGGCCATTGGCTTTCACGGAGCGCAGTAATGGCTGCTTCTCTGTGCACGCAACAGGACGGCTGCAGAAGAAAATATTAAGGGCCTTTTGTCTGACAATAGTTCAAATTTGATTTAAGAGATTTAGAGACCTGTTATTTGTGGACGGGAAGCTAGTTGCCAATACAAATACGAGGTAGATCGGTCAACTTACATACAACTGATTTGACAAGCATCTGTTATAATACTGAAGATTTGTAAACACTAAACAATGTTTTTACCTCCTTAAAAGTTTTGAGAACTTGCCAGTATTGGCAGGAGGCAGAGACTCTGAAACGTGCTTCAAGAAACATGCCAAAACCATTGTGGCCTTTTCACCTTTAGTAAATTTTTTTTCCCACTCTCTCTGAAAATGTTGGATTTTTTTTTCTTCCAAAATGCCATTTCCCCCACTACATAGCTCCCAAAATAAGATTTTTTTCCCTTTTAAAAACTTGTACAATAATTATTGCTTCAAGCCTCAGCTTTTTCATTGGTAGGAAGTTGAAATCTTAGAACACACGTATGAATACTGGAAGCTAGTGCAGAATCAATCATTCTTTAAAAGTGGAGGTGATTTCTCCTAAGACTGATTGAGATGCTAAAATACAATACATAAACCACCTTCCAATTTTTTTCCCCTCTAAATCCAGTGGTGTTAGAACTGTCTGAATTTTGTGGCTGATAAACAGTAACAAGGGTAATGAAATTGGAGTGATTCCATAAGCCTGAGAATTTCATCTCGTTAAAAGTATAAAAGAGTAAAACCATTTTATGCCCTTAATTTGGTCTTTATTTGAGTTGTCCTTCCGTATGTATCGTATGACAACTTGGAGATATTATGGAATTGTGGCAAATGGCTTTCTTTGTGGGCGTGTAACAGTAAAGCTAATTTATGACCAGTCTTTACCAGATGATCTGAATCAGAATCTACAATATACCCGGCACGTGGCAAGGTCACAATTTAAGTTGTTAAGGTCATAACCTTAGCCACCAGGCATTTGACCTTTTAGATAAAGTTAACCTTTGTTCATTAGTAGGCACTCAACCGAGAACTTTCTGGAGAGTTTTTTTTTTTTTTTTTTTTTTTTTTAACCGCGTCTGTATAACTTCTGGTAATGTAATCAGATTCTAGAAAGATTCTCAGTTGAGTTCGGTAAATTTTGTTGGGAGGTTCGACTTTTTAAGGACTCCTCTCTTAGATAGAGGTAAGTTGCTGTATCTAAACTATAGAATGATAGTGTCACAATTTATTTTTGATAGCTATTACCTGCTGTGAGGTGGAATGAAAGCTCTGAGGCAGCCGTGTGGAGACATTTAAAAAGTAAAATTAAATAAATAGAATTATATTTAAATCAACTGAGTAAGGCCTTTGCTAATTTTCGAGCGGCATAAGGCCCAAAGCTAAATTGCAATAAGCATCTTCACTTTTTGCAGATGAGGAATTTCCTAAGACTGGAAGTATTTTTAGTGGCCTTAAAATTTGCTTTGAAAGACTAATAAATGACCGGAATTTGTCAGGTAGTTACTGTAATTGTTGATTAGCCAGTGACAGAGTGAATTGAATTTGTCCCAGTGTCCTAACACGAGTAGTGTTAGTTTTAAGGTAGAAGGTGACCAATTTTACACAGTACTGTTTTACTACAGCAGCTACTGGTTGCTTCCATGCTGGCCCTGCTGCTCCCTTTGCTTAGTTTTGCTTGGACCAGGAATAGTAACGGTCCTGTCACTCACTGAAAGAGCTATTTGCGGTGTGTGGGAAGTCTGGTACCTGTTCTGTAAACCTGTACGGCCAGTATTACTGATGACCACATTACTTGCACCATATTGTTCATTTAATCATGCTGTTGTGAATGCTCCCTTTAAATTATTTACATTCGGCCAGTTTTATTCTGATGTGCCACGTATTATTCCATTTCAACAAAGGGAGAGATAGTCCCATTCAGGTGCATTTTAGTTTTATTTTGGCTTCATGATTGCCATTCCTTCATATAGTAATAGAGAAAGCCGTGATATGCAGATAGACCAGATGGTCATGTTGACAGATTGAGAATTCACTTCCTACTGCTTCAGAGCAGGTGTAAGATTGGGAGTGTCTGTGTATGAGCGTGTGTGTGCTTCGTGTGCATGTGTGTGCACATTCAGGCTGCACACAGAGTGCTCTTTAGAGCACTGCAAATGATTTCTTTTTTTAAAAAGCTGTTACTTTAAATACACTGTAACTCTATGTGTAAGGTTAGCAGAGCATATAGAATGAGGATTGTAAACATTTTTAAGTGACTAATGTTAGATTGTTATAGTTTATAATTTTATGCTGAATTAGTTACGGTAATTTCTTAATTTTTAAGTGACTTAGTGCATTAGTTTGCATCAGTATTGCATATCTAAAATATGTTCAGTATATTTTGTTAGCAGGCATACATGCGTATGTGTGTATTTATGTTCAAGTTTAGGACGAGCATTATGTAATTACGCTTTTTCAGTACCTCAGTAAACTCCTTAGTAGAAGGGTGTGCAGCTAGTTTCTGGGATTTAGAATAATAAGCTGTATTCAGAAAAAGAGGGAGTAAGACTAATGCACAGTGACGTTTCAAATTAAAAGAGTAAGTACCACCCTGTCTCAAACTCTAACCGTAATCTTAAGCTAAACTCAAGGTAGATTTTGTGGCTGACTGATCCATTCCAAATTATTGGTATATGCACCATTTTAGAAAATTTCATTTATTTTTTTGTCTTTTAATTCTTTAAAGGAAATAGCACCAACAGTCAACAGACTTGAGATAAATATGGCTTTTATGTCCTTCAATGTTTGTGTAACTTGAGGGTAGTAACAATATCCTTTGTCTAGAATGTAGTGAAAAAGATGGAAATTCAAAGGCAGAGAGGGTATAGGAATAGGGAGGAAAGGTTGTTCGGAGTAAACTTATGAACGGAGGTCAGCTCATTTATGGCTAAGAGGTTTGAATGTTGGTAAGAAATTTCCCAATGCTGCTGGCTTAGATTTGCCTTGTCTTCTTTTCCACCCAGTGATGAATAGCATTAATTTAAACCTATTTAGGGCTAGTGTGGGAGAAACCACAGCCTTTGTTGTGGTCACTGCTGTACACAGTAGGACTGGGTGTTTCACTTGGTTAAGGCCTCAAGCTGCTTCCACAGGATGCAGAATGGCCTGTCAGTTTTTAAAAACTTGCACAGAAGCAGCAACAATTCTAATTGCTTGCAAATGTTAATATAGATTATTGAAAGCAATTCTGAGGTTAGAATAGAAGCAAAAACATGAAATACAGATTGAATTCACTGAGAATGTTAAACACCAGTTTATTACCATCTCAGCAATAATTTCCCCATCTTTATTTAGAGGTTAAATCTTGTTTTTAAATATATTATAAACTCTACATCCTTGCGAGGTGGGAGGTGTGGGGTAAGGGGAAGGAAGAAGTCAGGTGGAGGAGGAAGAGAATGAATGAACTGGCATGCTTTGTTAAGAAACACAAAACTGAATTTAATCGCAAATGGAGATGCTCTCAAAGTGTTTTGGTTTAAGTAGTGACTGTAAAAGGATCCCAAGCACCTAGGTATCAAGTGGAGAATTTTATAATCCGTCCCCCTGCGTGCGTGTTTTGGCACCATTTGTTTCAGACTCAGAGAGTGTTTGGGGCTTTTGGAGTTCCTATTCAAAATTTTAGAAAAGAAAACTTTTGCGAAAATTCTTTTTATCTTTTGAAGGGTCCCGTAAGGGACACTGTGACATGCATAAACTTGGGAAAGGGACTGTTGAGATGTTTATGATTATTACCATCTTTTTAAAGCGATAACTTACAGTGTTATCAAAATTTTGGCTGTTGTTTCGGCAACTGTAAGATACAGATTATTGATCTAAACTTTAGAGTCCCTCTGAACTTAGCAGAATTGTCTAGCTGCTGCCAAGACAGAAACAACTTTTACCCTAGGTCTTTCCCAGAATATTAGCAAACAACGCTTCATGTGTCCTTACGATCATTTCTCAGTGTAAAAGTATATTTTCTCTGATAACAGCACTAGCCCTCCTATGAATATTCTAGTTAAATAAACATGGCTTGTGAGGCAGAGAAAGAAGTCCGCAGTTGACAAATTGTGACAACCACGTGGAGAGGATATTTTTGCCGTTCTCTTTGCAAAAGCAACTAAATAAGACAAAATTAAGAGAAAAAAGTTCTCTTTTTCTTGATACGTATCTTGGCCTGTGTTGGTCTTCCTTGAAGCATAATATATTGCTAATCCCAAACCTAGAAATGATCAGGGCAATGATAATAGCTAGAGATTGAAGTAGAATAGCTTTAGTGTTCTTTGAGACCTTTAAACTTACTTCTCTTCATGTCTTTCACACGCTTTCCTAGTGGTAAATATTTTGGACCTAGATCAATTGAAAGTAAAGAAAAGGACATGGGGGAAGAAAGGAAGGCAGGAAGGTGAACTTTTATTGAGTTGTCTGTTTTGCGGCAAGCATTATCCTGAGTTTTGCCATACATGGTAGTTTTCTTTTTTTTTTTCTCTCTCTCTCTCTCTTCCTTTCTTATTCTTTTCTTTAAAAAATCATGGCAATATTGTAAATAAATATGTGTTCTTCATTTGTGCAGGCGAAAATAAAGTCTCAGAGTGTGCAAGTGACATGTGTATAGTAAGATTAAAACCGAGGCCTTCTGATTCCAAACCACTTCTCTTCCACTTACAGTTAAGATCCGCTCTGTATCCCTCTCTCTTATCCTGTCGTGTGGGGGTCGGGTGTCATTTAAATGGTATCCCACACCTACCTTGAATCAGAGGGAAAGAAAAAAGTCAAAATCCAGACCCTTCCCATGGAGACGTTCTAACTGTGGAGTCCAGTTCTGAGGCACAGAATGAGTCCATACTTGGCTAAGAGAGGGAGAAAACGTTCTTATGCTTTTGTCAGTGTTGGGGTCCAAAGTCTGGAGTGACTTGTTCTTTCTTGTTTTTAGAATGTTGAAGCTCAGTGAATACAAGCACTATAACAGGTTTAAGATCCCCTCCCCCCCCCCCTTTTTCTAAGATAGATGAATGGTTCTAGGTGTTTTGGGAAGCCACTGAGAATTAAAGCAAGCATTAGTTTAAAAATCAGAATTGCACGTAATGTTTTACGAGGTAAAATTTATACATATTTTCTTATGTGCACAAAAGGTATATTTCTAACTTCTCTTCATGATTAGATAAAAAAATTTAAATTTACATTACTCTAAACAGATCCTTTGATTACGGCCTCGTGTATCATTATTTAAAAAAAAAGCAAAAATTGAGTTTTATTTGTTAAAATTGTTTTTTAATATTAAAGAGAAAGAAAAAATGAAAAGAGGAACAAGGTTCATCTTAATGCCCTTAAATGACTGATTAATTGATGGATATATTTAATACCCTTATTTTCATATCTTTAAACTTAAGCAAGATTAATTCTTAATGACCTCAGTGTAAAAATTCAAAGCCCCATTCAACATGAATTTTCTAATTGTAAATAGAAAAAAAGACCAGTAATTATAATTTATACTACATTCATTATATGTCTATTAATTCTTCTAGGGTTTATTTAAAAAATAAGCTGCTGAGCTGAATTTATATTGAATAAAATAGAAATGTAGCTTGCTTTTGAAGTTGCTTTTTTAGAAATGCTAATAAATTAAAAGTTAGGGTTGTTCGGAGTCACTGTCAGTTATGCCAGAAAGAGAAAACTGAAGTGTATGAGTAAAAGTATAAATTGGAAACGAGAGGATTGGAATAAAAAAATAGGATTCACACCCCATTGTCCCATACTGCATCCCTTTTGATGTCTCTGATGAGTGTTTATGGTGGTCCCAATAACCTCTGAGTTTCCAGACCAAATAGTTTTCAGAGCATATATATTCAGATAAATATTTTAATGGCTATTTTCGTAGGTTAAAAATGTGAGGTGAAACAAAAGTAACAATAAGACGTATCTTTAAAAACGAATACAATTTCAAAATTTGTATGTATGTCTGTTTAGCATCTGCCATTGTCAGGCTGTTGTCTTTGTTGCTATGGTTTGGGTGATTTTATTTCCTTTTGTAATTTTGCCAGCCCATGATTGGATAGTGCAACATGTTCATGCTGTTGGGGAAGATGTATCTGTGGTGAGTTTTATAGCTTGATCTGAGTGGTAATTCTTGGTATGGAAAGCTATTTATTTGTCAGTGGATAATAGGAACTTGTGCTACTATATCAATTATTTAATTTTCAAAATTAGGGACATATTATTTACTGTGGGGAACTCAGAACTGTCTCTGCTGTTATGTGCCTGCCTCTTCCCCTATTGGAAGCATCTCGAATTCTGCGTATTTTAATCTTAAAGGGATTATTTAATTTTAAACTCCTACATGCAGTGAATATTCTACATGCAGGATCCCATCATTGTCACTTTCAAATATTCCATTGCCTTTCAAAGGAGCTGACATTACAAGTCCTTAGGTTGACAAATTCTCATCAACTTTTGTGAAAAATTTGGCTGCAGAAGGAGTAAAGTCAAAAGAGGGCCATAGACAGATGGATTTCAGTGTTTAGATGACATCAAGCCCTTCTCCGTGGCATTTTTAAACATTCCAAATGAGTGAGGAATGGAGATGCTTAAAGAGCTCACTATAGAATGAGTAATTAAGATACTATGTATCTGCATGTAAACCTTCGTAAGCATCCTATTCAGCAGAGCTGTATGGGCTCAGACACCATGGCAGATTAGCAGTGAAAATCATAAATATCTTTTATGCTGAGCACAATTTGTAAATAGTATTAGATATTAAAGATGTTGATGGAAACCAACGTAGAGCTGAGAACATAATTTTAGCATTAAGTAATTGGGAGTTAAAGATGAGTGGGTTACAAACGTTTAAGGTCAAGCAAGGGTTCTGGATAAGAATTTGGCAAAAGCCGCTCAGTATCTTTGTGTGACCATAGCAAGATTTTCGCACGGACGCATATTGTATGAAAAATTAGTAGGTTACTAACGTCTCTGATTCATTTAGTTGGCTTTTCCTCCCCTTCTTTTAAATGGTGGAGGTTCTCTTTTTGGAGAGGAGTTTCAAGTAACTTCTGAGAATGAAGTCTTTGTAACTTGATGCTGTTCAACAGCATAACTATTGTTGTATGTTCCTGTCAGGGAAGGATAGTCATTGCAGTACTTTTATTGTATGGGCTCTTAGTATGTGACAAGGACTTTTATTAAGAATTCTTTCTTTTTTTTCTGTTAGATGTACTTTTGGAAGTCCCTCCTCCTCCCTACCCAGTCAAGAATTACAGAGGTTTTAAATAACAGTCAAATGATTTTAAAAATTATTTTCTTGGTGTATCCACTGTATGGACAAAAGTCTTATTTTCAAGGAAGGTTCTGGAATTCGTGTGCTTTTAGATTTTCCGTAAAATAAAGTGGGAGAAGTAATTAACAGAAAAGTGCCATCTCATCGGGGCCAGGATGTACACAGTTCTTTGGAGAATGAGGATATGACAGCCTGAAATGTTAGGGTTGAAGCACTAATTGTTCTAAAGATATTTGCTCCTCATCTCAGAAAAGACGGCAAACATGCAAAATGGATAAATGTAATCCTTTGTACTTTTACCACCTACATTTTTAAACTACAGTAACTCTGATTCCTCTAGAAAGGTCAGAGGTTTCAGACAGAAAGCTTTGTAATTCTTCAAAGAGAGACATTTTCAATTTTGCTGTATAAAGACTGATTATGCACAGCTTTTTTACTTTATTTACAGTTGAGCCTCAGAGGTTCTGGGGTGGGGGCAATGCTGAATCCGTGAAGACGTGTCATGAGACAGCAGAAGTGGATGGAAACAGATAGATTGGGGAGGAGCACAGATTCCCACTTAGAGATGCACATTTCTGGCCCTTTATTACCAATCGCCTTGTTTAAAAGTGAAGACAGGACAGTGCCTTTTGCTCTGTACGTAGAGCGTTCTGTGATAGACTCTAAATATTTTGGGCATCTCCAGGAATTTACATATCTGGGTGCCTTTTCTTAGGGTTGGCTTTGTTGGTTTTTCTAAACTGTGGATATGGGCTTCTCTGGTTTTATGTGAGTTTCTTTGTTTCTATTTTGTTTTCCTTTTGGACCTCTCCAAGTTTGGGAGAATTGTTCATGTTGGGTGGCAGGGGTGAGCAGAGATGGTAGTTGACTTCTGTTGTGGGTTACTCCCATTATTCGGGGAAACAGAGGCTCAGAGAGTGTTAGTAACTCACTCAGGGTTTTGCCAAGAGTAAGTGGCGAAACCAGGATTAAAGCCAGATCCATCAGAACCCAGACTTGTGTGGTTAACCTCTATAATATTTAAATTGGCTTTTCATATATATTATTTTATTAGCTTTTCACATAAACCTTAAATTTAGGTAGGGGAGCTTTTTGTTATAATTACCTTTCTGCAGATGAAGACGCAGAGAGGCTGAGTAACATCTCCATGGTATGATGGTTAGTTAGTGGTTAGGGCTTTTTATCTCCAGGGTGTTCCCCAAGATATCAGGCTCTCTGAGCGCCACCCCTGAATTTATGGATGGGGTAAAAGTTTTCACTGGAAGTATGTAACAGTGCTGAAAGCCATGGTTTTCTCTGAAGCTGAAAAAATAGTGAGCGACTAGAGCTTTTTCTGGTTTGTTAATAGATTTCAGCGTTTCAAACCTTGAAGGAAGCGGTCTTCATTTTACAAGGTGAAGACACCAAGTGCATGCATCCCAGGAGCTCCGAAGATAGAACATTCTCGTGTGAATTGGAGGACCACTGTAGCCTGTTGTTACCACAGGCTCTTTGGTTGGTGTTGGCATAGAAAATCTACCTCGGTTGCCTTCGTTGACAGATTCTACCACGTCACTGGCAACTTGATTCAGGAAACATATTTTGAGCGCTTGCTACCTGTTAGGCACCGTGCTAGATGCCAAGGATACAAAACTGAAGAAAATACTATGAGACGAGCTGATGCCATCTCGGGTGAAATTGATCCAGAAACTAAGATTTCAAAGCTTTTGATGTTTTTGAAGTAGGATCCTTACAAACTAATAGCCCATAGGAAGCTTTTTTTTTTTTAATTAAAAACAATTTTTTTTTTAATGTTTATTTATTTTTTTTTTTTTTTTTTTTTTTTTTTTAATTTTTTTTTTTAATTTTTTTTCAACATTTATTTATTTTTGGGACAGAGAGAGACAGAGCATGAACGGGGGAGGGACAGAGAGAGAGGGAGACACAGAATCGGAAACAGGCTCCAGGCTCTGAGCCATCAGCCCAGAGCCCGACGCGGGGCTCGAACTCACGGACCGCGAGATCGTGACCTGGCTGAAGTCGGACGCTTAACCGACTGCGCCACCCAGGCGCCCCAATGTTTATTTATTTTTGAGACACAGGGAGAGAGACCACGAGTTGGGGAGGGGCAGAGAGAGAGAGGGAGACACAGAATCTGAAACAGGCTCCAGGCTCTGAGCTGTCAGCACAGAGCCTTGACACAGGGCTCGAACCCACGAACCGTGAGATCATGACCTGAGCCGAAGTCGGACGCTTAACCGACTGAGCCACCCAGGCGCCCCTTGTTTAAAATTTTTAATGTTTATTTTCAAGACAGAGAGACACAGAGCATGAGTGGGAGGATGGGCAGAGAGAGCGAGGCACAGAATCCAAAGCAGGCTCCAGGCTCCGAGCCCAGCGTGGGGCTCGAACTCACAAACTGTGAGATCACGACCTGAGCTGAAGTCGGACACTTAACCGACTGAGCCACCCAGGCGCCCCATGGAAGTTTTGAACATTTGCAGAACCAGCTGTTGCTGTTGCCTCCTTACTGTACCATTGGTACATGTTGAGGAATTCTCTCATTTGATGATACTTCTACTACGTTGTTAAATTTTCAGTTTTCTTATGTCAAAACTATCCGTGGAAGTGGAAAGAAAACCCAAGCAGAGACAGGACCGGGCACAGGTGTTTTTTATTACTTAATAGTTCACTGTGGCATGTTGGTGCACAAAAAAGTTCTATTTCTTCTTTAGAGGCCATCCTTCTTGTAATGCCGAAGGATAAAACAGAGTTATAGGAAAACTAAACAGCAGGAGAATGAGGGAGTGACAAACAGAAAGGAAGGGAAGGCCTTGGAGAGCAAGCCATGGTGAATTCATTTGGCAGTTGGTGGTAGTTCCTAAAACACAGCCAAGTCTCAGTATTATAGCCACTTAAATTCTCTGTTTTCCTCTATCTCTGAAGAAAGTTAGCAATCTTGAGACTTTTACACTGAAGTGGATTTTAAGTTGTCCGAGGTCTCAAGCTGCTTTGCCTTTCTTTCTCCTGTGAAAAGAAAACAGATATGGATTGCATTCAGACAGAAAGCACAGAAGAGGTCCTATATGTGCGAGTGTGTGTTAGTGTGTTAATGGGACAGCTGTGAGGGTCTTCTGGGAAAGTGTGTACAGATGGTGATAGGAAGGAGAACTATCGCATGTCTGATAAATGAAACACAAATAATGACCCAAAAATCTGGTGGTCCCAAACAGTGGATATTGGAGTTTTTTGTGTTTTTTTTTTCCCTTTTTTTTTTTTTTTTGGTTCTCTGTTCTATCTGCTTATTGTTTAATCTGAGAGTGAAATCTGTTTGCCCAGCCAATAATAAGTGTGCTTTTCTTTATATAGAGTGCAGAACAAATGATTTGTTCTGTAATTATTTTCAAAAGGCAGAAAATCTGTGTGTAACATTGAGAATGGCATGGGATTGTCATAGAAACTCACTCCGAACACTGTAAATAAAAATGGTTGGGGATTAGTCACAGTACCATGTGGGACATCATGAAACTGAAGACAGATTTCTTTGTTTTACAGGCAGTAAGAGAAGTGAGGCAAACTTGATAGAGTTCATGGGATGTTAGCAGTTCATTTCCTCCAGGGAGAACCATGTTGTCTTCAGATTAAATAAGCCACCTGGATACAGACTTTAAAATTTACCTGATGCTTTTAGCAACAGCTGATGTTCCCTTTATTCTAAGAGTGTTTTATCTCCAGATAATGGAAGTTTAACAAGTTTGAAAATCTCTGTTTTTGCTAACTCATCTTCAGAATCTCCCCCCTTCACTTCCCCTATACCTTCTTTCCTTGTAATCTTGAATAGCATTTTTATAGTTCTGGCCTTATTCTGGTTTCTTTCACGTGATATGAGTAAAGCTGAACACATTAACCCTAAGCAGACTTCATTAATGTAGTATATTTTAAATCCTATATATTCAGATTAGAATTGTGACTCTGCAATATAATACCCTTTTCTGTTTTTAAATCTGTTATTTAGGAGGAAGTTGTTTCAGAGTATTCTCATTGTCTGGGTCCAACATCTGGAAAAGGAATTGTTTGTCTTTAAATTTGGACTGAATACCCAATTGCAGATTCCCACCAGGGTGATGTTTCAATAAACTCTAATGTGTCAGCTTTGGATCCTTGAACTTTTAGAGGTAGGAGCTGACCTCTGAGAGGGGGTTTCAGGATGTAAGGAACTTAGTGTGTGGAATGACTCATGCTTCTGACAAGGCCACTTTCACGATGCTGTGCGTTATCGAATGTTCCTATTTGTAATCAAGAGAGTAGCTGCCATATTTAAATGAGGGTAAGGTGTATTTAGACAAATGTGGGATAATTAAAGTGAGTATATTCCCTTTCTAGATTGAGTTAACAGTGAATACAACTAACCTTGAAATTGGAGAGTGCACATGCGAGGTGATAAATGAGAATTTTGGTTCATGGAGTATACAGGGACAGGCTGCCTTCTTGCTGAAGGCTGTGGTCACACTTTATATCATTGTAAATGTGCATATATATATATATTTTTTTTTAAATATATTTTCTGTTTTTTTTAATTTTATTTTAGAGCACAAGCAGGGGAGAGGGGCAGAGGGAGAGAGAGAGTGTGAATCCCAGGCAGGCTGCATACTTTCTACAGAGCCTGATGCAGGACTCAATCCTACAACGTTGGGATCATGACCTGAGCCAAAATCAAGACTCAGACCCTCAACCGACTGAGCCACTCAGGCACCCATATGTTATATATACTATATACTATATACTATATACTATATACTATATACTATATACTATATACTATATACTATATATGTGTGTGTGTGTGTGTGTGTGTGTGTGTGTGTGTGTGTGTGTACCATTCCTTCTACTGAGCACATCCTCACTCACCTTTAATTGGTTAACATTGCTTAGGCCTTCTTCTGACCCCAGCACTGGCTGAGGGCCCCTTCCCGACATTTCCACAGTGTCCTGTTAGCACTGTGGTAGTGCTCACCGTTAGAACTTCATGCATCGTAATAAAATGATCTGTCTTCCAAATTGGGCTGTGATTTCTTTATGAGCAGAGACTGAGTTGTATTTATTTTTGTGTGCCCTCCCCCATACGGGTATGTAGGGCTCACCACCTGGTGTGTGTTCGGTACGTTTGTTGAGCTAGTGACCAAAGTGGAAAATCAGGCTTGAACAAAGCAAAAAGTTGTGAGATGTTTATAATATGGATTGAAAAACTAGGTGACATATAATATAGCTTTTGTTCCCTCAGGAATACTGAATTTATGCTTAATTTTGTTGTTGTTGTTTGGTCAGAATGATTTTCCCTTCTCACTTTATCATGTTAACTGATTTTTGTTTCTTCACCAAAATCCAAAGTTTCATGTTAACCCAAAGGAGGTACTGACATGTGAATAATCATTAATTCTGAAAATAAAGGTTTTGTGATGCTAGACTATTTATAAAAAAAACATTCAGGCTGTTTGTTTTCCCATCTAAGATCCTGGTCTTGACTTTTATCTGAACTGTGTACCCAGGAAAGTGATCAAGTTATAAAGCCACCGCTCCAACTTCTTTGTGAGGGAGTCCCCTTTATCCACCAGCAGGCATTTATCAAGTACCTACTGTGTGCTCAGTGCCCTGCTGGGAGGGAGAGTAAAGGATATCAGCTTCATGCTTGAATTTTTAAAAAGCATGATCTTGATTAAAAATGGAGCACTCTGCTCAAGATGGCACCCATTTTTGTTTGTTTTTGAACCCCGCACTGTCTTGCTCTGCAGGGAAAGTGTTTGTGGATCATACCCTTACCTCAAGTGAGAATTTCCAGGCTTGTCTGTCCTTAACGAAGCAGGGTACCTTTTGGCATGGTTCGAGAGGCCAGAGGCAGTAGTAGTAGAAGAGTTAAAGATCAGAATGAAGGTGTTGGGCCCCATTGTATGTGGTGACTCCTCTAAGTTCCCCCTGCTAGCCAGTGCTGTGCCCTCATTAAAACTGTTAGACCAATTTCATTAGCTCCAAAATGCACCAGCATATGTAAATCTTCTTTGTTTAATTGGAGACCTATTGATTGTAGGGTAACATAAGCCTCTCTAAGGGAAACAGAACCCAACTGAAGATAAGAGTTTCTTCCCCCCCAACACATACAGCATTCATGATTTTATTTCTCTAGGCATGTTCATTATCAACACCGTTCCACTGCAGATTTTCCCGTAAAGTGTTTCCGTCTGGCCCCGTCTTCATATCTAAAACCTCCTACTGGTTTCAGCAAAGAATAATGGAAGCATTTTGACAGAATATACATTACTGTCTTCCATTTTTTTTTTCTCTGAAACCTTAAAAATAATGAGAAACAAGAACTTTTAAAATCATATGAAAATCAATTTTCTTGAAAACTGAAAATGAAGCACATTCTTTTGTGCTTTCATAGACTATTAAAGGGGACCAAAATCTGGACATCTTCTTTAGGTGAACAGTCACTAAAAATATTCTAGTGGGGAATGAAAACTAGAATGTAATTTTTTTTTTTCAGTTACATCCTAATTGGATCTCAGAGCTGCAGAGAGGATAGTGTGCCCGCCTGTACTTTGCAAAGTGGTAGAAAGTGTGGGATTTGACCAGTGTACTTCGTAAGATTGGAACATTTTATAACTGTTAGGCTAATGAAAAAACTTGCATTTTAATATGTGTCTCCTTGCAATTCCATTCTTGTTTCTGAATTATAAGATTCAGGTCAAGGTCAATGCATAGCTATGTAATAAGAATCTTGAGAAGGAAAAATATCTGTTGTGATACTGTAGATTGTCATACAATAATTCAGAAATTATCTTTGAATGACAAAAGCACTAGCCCCAGACTGTATTGAAGTAAATATCTATTTTTCCTTTCTTAAAATTGTAGGAAAAACTATGTTTAAGAACTTGAATTAGAAAGCATTCTAATTTCTCTCTCTCTTAGAGGATTATTGATTTCTAAAGGAGATGTTTAATTAGTGAAATTATAGCATCTGGAAAAAAATTGGTTATTTTCCAGTTTTATTCTGTAGTTGAAGCTATCACGATGAATTCGTGGCCTTTCTTGTATTCGTCTTCTCTTGTTTGGTGTTGCTAGCTGAGCACCTCTCAGGGTGAGGAGTGTGTACTTAGATGGCATATAGTGGAGGGATCTTGACTAGTAGACAGTAACTTTATATCAGCGGCTATAATGCTTATCAGTGAAATTCTAACTTATTTAATTATTACTTAATTCTCTGATTATATTTTTGCATCTGGTGATCACCTTTATTCTGGCAAAGTATGGATGGAAAGACATTGCTATTTCATTTTCTTATTTCAGCATACCTGGGAAGGCATTTTGAAGTAGAATGTCTTTTTAAAGAACAGCGTAATCTGTGTACCTGTAAAACACATGTGCTGGAATTCTGACCAGGCTCCTAGTGAAACAGGGACGGCCTCCTTTCAGTTAAATTCATCCTTGTGGACTGCATGCCACTCCTGTTCAGTCCGGTTTTCAAAAATTTTCTCTTGGAGACAATTCATAGAAACTCAGTTCTTTAACTGAGTTATTTATAATAAGACATTTTCATTGGAAGGCAGCTTTGTATTCCTCTATCATCCCCTCTCTGCCAAACCACAACAATACCACCTTGTTGATTTCTTCACACACACAGAAAGGTGTGTGTGTGTGTGATATATGACATACAGTATATGATGTGTGTGTGTGTGTGTGTGTGTGTGTGTGTATGTATGTATTACTGCCCAACCATCTACAATAAACGTGGATCGTCCTTTCTTAGTCCCTTCCCAAGAATAGAAGTTCTTTGAAACCAAGTATAATCAGGACATAAAATGCAATGTTAAAAGGCTGACTGATGCATTTTAAGTCAAGCAGAAATGTGGATTATCTGCTGTTTGAATTTGTCCATACTGGAGTTTCTTCCTTTATCACAGCATCCTCCCTGTTGGCATGGGGAGCTGAGATTGGATTCAAAATACAAATTATTTATATCATTCAAGTAAAAAAGAATGAAGATTCCCACCCCTCAATTTGATTATTCATACATTTTCTTAGAGAAAAAAGGGACAGTGTTATTAAAATAAGTCAACATAGGTATTCAGTTGTATTTCTTTTAAAACTTTTTAGGACTGTTGCTGAAAGACTAAGATATTGTGAAAAATCATTTATTTTAATAAACATTACTGGTTTGATTTCATTATTTTCACTTTGTTTTTCAATGTAAGAATATATGTAAGATATTATAATGAAGACCTGTGAATCTACAACTGCACTCAAGAAGGAGAATATTACCAATACCTTGCATTTACTTCTATGTTCCCTGAAAATATCATCCATTA
The DNA here is from genome assembly GCF_022837055.1 of Prionailurus viverrinus. Lineage (NCBI taxonomy): Eukaryota > Metazoa > Chordata > Mammalia > Carnivora > Felidae > Prionailurus > Prionailurus viverrinus. The sequence continues at coordinate 164,489,182 of NC_062568.1, read as the reverse complement.
TCCTGAGTATTGTGTTTACTGTTCCCCTCCTATGGAAAAAAAATGTTTTCACCACATATATGTGTATCAAATATCTTGTTAAGTCTTATTAAGTTTTATAAAAATTATGTATACATACATGTATGCATATATATACACATACATATGTACATGATCCTGGAAATTGCATTTTCATGCAACATTATGTTTCTAATGTTGCTAAGTGTACTGTAATTTATTCTTCTTTCTTGTGTAATATGCCATTTAGTGGTGGATTGATGGGATATTTCTAGTTTCTTGCAACTAACAAGTGTTATGTATGGTAGGTAACATGTTTAGCGGAGCATATGTATAAGGTTTTCTTTAGGGTATGTACCTAATAGTGGAATTGTTGAATCACAGAGTGTGTAAGTGTTACATTTCAAAAGAAGATACTGCTATTTTATTAACTATTTGTATCTGTTTACACTCTCACTAGCGGTAGCACTGTACAAAAGATTCTGTTTTCTCCAACACTTACCAATGCCAGATTTTTTACTTTTTGCCAGTCTGGTAACTATAAAATGATATTCTATTGCAGCCTTAATTTGCATTTCTAATTTTATTAATAATGAGATGAAACATCTTTTTGTATATCTGTAAGCCACTATTTTTTCTGTGAAATCAATGCTCATGTCTTTTACTCATTTTTTTTCCTATTTTGTTGCTTGTCTTTTTCTTGTTGGTTTGTTAGGAATTCTATATATAGCCTGGATTCTACTTTTTTTGTGTTATGTGTTTGCAAATATCTTTTCATAACTTGTGGCTTATTTTTTCATTTTCTTTAAGATATCTTCGATGTACACAAATTCTTGATTTTAATATAGTAAAAGTTTATTAATCTTCTGTTTTACAGTTGGTGCTTTGTGTCCTGTTTAAAATACCGTTCTTTACTCTGAGTTTGGAAATAGATGGTATTTTTTATACATCCTTAAATGTTCATCTGACATTTACATCTGTATTCCGTTTGGAATTTATTTTTGTGTGTCATGTGAGGTAGGGATCCAGTTTCATTTGTTTTTCTATGTGAATAACAGTTTCCACTTTATCACTTATTGAATAGTTTCTCTATTCCCCAAATGATCTTCAATGGCACCTCTGTCATTTGTTAAGTTTTCATATTTCCGTGGGTCTGTTTTTGGGTTCTCTGTTCTAGTGATTAATTTGTCTATCCTGTACCAACAACATGCTAGTTCAGTTGCTAAGCCCTTATAATTAGCTTTGATATAAAATTTTTTTAACCTTTATTCATTTTTGAGAGATTAGAGCGCAAGCAGGGGAGGAGCAGAGAGAGAGGGAGACACAGAATCCGAAGCAGGCTCCAGGCTCTAAGCTGTCAGCACAGAGCCCAGCCCAATGTGGGGCTTGAACCCATGAACCTTGAGATCATGACCTGAGCCAAAGAAGTCGGACACTGAACCAACTGAGCCACCCGGGTGCCCCTCTTTTTTTTTTTTTTTTAACTTTCTTTTTATCTTTTGGCCACCTTCAACCATTTCCCCCATCTCCCAGCCCCCATCTCTGGCAGCCATCAATCTGTTCTCTATACCTGTGAGCTTGGTTTATTTTATTTCTTTTAGATTGCATATATAAAATGTCACATGGTATTTGTCTTTCTCTGTCTGACTTACCTTATATAGAATAATGCCCTCAAGGTCCCTTCATATTGTCATAAATGACAAGATTTCTTTTTATGACTAAATAATACTACATTTGTTTCTTCACCTGTGGATGGGCATTTAGGTTGTTTCTGTATCTTGCCAAGGGTATGTAATGCTGCAGTGAACATGGAAGTGCATATATCTTTTTGAATTAGTGTTTTCATTTTCTTGGGATAAATACCCCGAAGTGTAATCACTGGATCATATGGTAGCTCTATTTTTAGGTGTTTTTTTTTTAATTTTTTTATTTTTTTAACGTTTATTTATTTTTGAGACAGAGAGAGAGCATGAACAGGGGTGGGCCAGAGAAAGAGGGAGACACAGAATCTGAAACAGGCTCCAGGCTCTGAGCTGTCAGCACAGAGCCCGACGCGGGGCTCGAACTCACAGACCGCGAGATCATGACCTGAGCCGAAGTTGGCTGCTTAACCGACTGAGCCACCCAGGCGCCCCTATTTTTAGGTTTTTGAGAAGCCTCCATATTGTTTTCATGGTGGCTGCACCAGTTTACGTTCCCACAGCAATGTACAAGAGTTCCCTTTTTTATCTACATTCTCACCAGCACTTGTTATTTCTTCCCTTTTTAATAATAGCAATTCTAATACATGTGAGGTAATAGAATCATTTTGTCAAGTTTCATGAAAAATCCTGCGTGTATTTCGCTTAGAAATGTATTGAATCTACCCTTGAATGGAAAGGAAATTGACATCTTATTATTATCAAATCTTACTACGTCTATGAACATGGTATGCCTCTCCATTTATTTAGATTTTATCTTTCGAAAAGTTGAATTATTTTTCACCCAGGTCTTCAACATCTTTTTGGAAACCACTTTTATAAGTCGCGTTTTTAAAAGTATATTTTTAACTGTGTGTTTCTGATATAGAAATACAGTCAATTCTTGTATAATGATCTTATTATATCCAGCTATTGTTACATATTTTCAGCCAGTGGTTTGTAAATTTTTTTTTTTTGATTACTGTGCAGCTAATCATATCAAATGCAAGCAGTAGCATTTTCATTTCTGCTCTTCCAATCTTACGCTTTTATTTCCTTGCACTTCTCACTTCATTGGCTAGTACCTTCAATTCAGTATTGAATTAACCTGTGAAGGTAGGCATCCTTGACTTTTTCCCCTTGGTTTCCTATTTATTTTTTATTTGTGAACAAGACTGAATTAATGCCTTACTGTTTAACACTACATTTGCTGATCACATTTTCATCAGAGAAAACGTAAGACCTTACCTTGTTTTGTTAACTTTTCTCCAATTTTTATGACTGTGTTTTCTCCGTGTTACCAATAACCAAAGCCTCAAACTCTCCTGGAAAATTACCTTATGTCAAGTGATATACTATAAATTATTGAGTGAGTGGTGCTTTTAAAAATGTAGTCACCTAAAATTTCAAACTAAGAGGATCATTTGTATGTACTAAGCATTTTGGATACTTCAGTGGAGACAAGTACCATAGTTTGTATTGACTTGAGATTCCTTGATAAGGTTGTGTACATCAGCCTCTTAAATTTTGATTTGAACTGTGGAATCAATCCTTCAGTAGCATTTTTCACAATTTAAAATGCCTGGTTTGAATGGCTCACTTTTTTTCCCCTTTGCTCATGCAATTTTTGTTAAGACTTGAACAGATTCCTCCTAATCCTGTGAGCAGCCTGCAGGAAGACAACTATTAAAAGTAGAAAGCTATTAAGCAGTCAGGGGTTTATTATGCTTTAGTGTTTTGTTTAAGTCTGTTCTTAATTGGTTGATTAATGTACGTGAAGTCCTTTCCCCCCTCCATCTCTACAGATGGCAAATGGTAGGTCCCAACTGTCATTGTTCGAAAAAAAGGTTATGGTTCAAAGTCAAAGATTCCGCGATACCACAATAATCAATCATAGGAACTTGTCTCAGAGTGCCCAGCCAGGCAAAAGTTAGGGAGAGTAGTATTTACTTGGAATCCCTTAGGAGCACCTTTTTTTTTTTTTCTTTTCGTGTGTTCTTGATTTTATTTAGAAAAGATTATTTAATTAATAGAAATGCCTCTGTGAATTTAGTGTCAGGCATTTAGATGAGTATGAAGAAGATTGGTAAATAAGTTTTCTGTTTATTGATTATCAAATATTGCTGGAATTTAGGCATACAGTTTTAAAATGGGTGTAACAGAGAAAGTAACATTCTTACTATATTGAGATTAACAGAACACTTTTAAAGGAACACCTTTTTACCATTTTCATGTGAAGATGATTTATAATGGTTAACTTCCTTTTTTTAGGAGGAAGAATAGAATTATGTTCTGGTATTGATCCATAAAGAGGATTTGCATTTTATTCATACTATAAAAGTACCTTTAATGGATACATTGTGGTAATTGAATCTATACTGTGTATCACTATCAAAGTATCTTTTTAATTATTTTATGTTGCATAATTCAGTAACTAAATTTAAGTCATGGGGAAGGAGATGACTGTATTATATCTTCTAAGTATAATGTATAGCCTTTAATATTCTTAAAGTGGACAGCAGTTAAGGACATTTTTAGTTGAATGCCAGAGAGAGAGAGAGAGAGAGAGAGAGAGGAAGAGAGAGAGAGAGGAGATTCCATTACATTCCGCACAGTATGAAACTAAGTCAAAGGAGTTTTGTTAATTAAATTCAATTGCCATCCATTAGACCGGTGGAATGAGTTGACTCTGCCAGGACGCTGACACAGCACAAGTATGCAATTTGGCTAAATGGCCATTTCTAAACCATAGCGCACATTTCTCTACTTGTTCACTTTTTTTTTTTTTTTTTTTTAAGTGAGAGGTTTTACTCTTGAAAAGTCAGAGAGTAACCAGTGCCTGCTGAAGGGTAAAGGTATCATTTTTATGCAGTTTATTGAGAAACAATTAGCTTTTTGTCTTGGAGATGTGTAGTTCACATGGAGAGTTTGGGAGAAAATGATTCTTTAAAAAAGTATGCCATACCTGTAGGCAAGCATATTTTCAAACTGTACACGCACGTGTCATGGAGACACATGTGTGTTTTAAAATTTAGTTGTCTTTTAATCGAAAGCTTTTTAAAAGTCATAATTATTCCTTGAATTTTTAAAAGCATCCTTGAAGTCGAGCTACAATCTGAATATATATTTGGGGGAAGTTATAATAATTGTGGGAATTATAAAAATGAAATTTAGGTGGTGGGTATGTACATCTACATTTTGGCATAAATCGCTGCTTTTAGAGGCTTTATATGTCAGACTGATAAGTTTCTTACCATGGTGAAATGACAGGAATACCACTCAGGCATTGGCTGACACATAATTTTGACAGCCAGCAAGATTGCAGTGTTGCTGAGTGCACAGATTTCCACTTCCTGCCAAGATTAAAATTGGCAAAAACCAAAAAGGATATTAGGGATTGTCACTTTAAGAAGAAATAACATGTTAATGCTCTGCATTTGCTCAAGAAATAACAAGGTTGATCTCTTGAGCTGTAGTCTGTTGAAATCTACAAGTTTGCAATCAATAGAAGAGTTTTATTTATGTGCACATCAAAAATTAAATAAAGTAAATCGAGGTTCCCTGACATTTGTGATAATAAGACTCATTATAGTTCTACTTAATAGGACATTCTTATTTCTGTATAAAGAGAATTCCTCACCCAAGCTATAAAATAGGTTGCCCAACAGCTCCCAAAGAACAAAGGCCTACTTTAAGTTTATGAATCGGAAGACAGAAGGCCTTACTTCCTGAATTTTCTTATTTTTTCCTGTGTGAGCAGATGGTTTTTCTTTTTATACGTTGCCAGAACTTTCCTATAACAATAACTGTCGTTTATTGAGAAACTACTATGTTCTGGGTTCTGTACCCGGGCACTCAAACCTCAGACTTTTTTTTTTTTTCTTATTTAGTTTTTGTTTAAATCTAGACAGAAAAATGAGGAAAAATCTAGACAGAAAAATGTTGTGAAAGAGTCAGGCTCTGAATTATGCTTCTACTTTGCTATTTACAGTAAGTACTTTTGAAACAGCTGTAGACGTTCAAATGAAAGTAGCAATGTGGAGTGGGAAATGTGGGGGCATTCATTTGTGAAGACTTTGCATTTCTCCAGCTTTAGAGCCAACAGAAAAGGAGATTGTTGTGCATTCTATTAAATACTGCCAGTATGATTAATTTAAAGGGTTACATTTTATTGAACCCTGGTGTAGATGTTCTTTGTCAACCCACATTCACAGCTAGTTAGAGTGTGTGTAGCATTTATCAAAACTTTCTGGAGCCCCTCTCACCTCATTAGCATCTGAATCTCTATTCAGCAGTTAATGTCCGTTACTGCTAGAGTGCTCAATTCTTGTTTTCAATAAGCCAGTTGTAAAATGTCAGACTGTCACTTACAATATAAAAAACCAAAAATGATGGTATTTGTAAAAATGTTATCACCTCATAAAAACAAATTGTAAAGACATGAAAGTGATCTTGCTATACTGGGCTTTCAGAAGGGGGTTAGTACAGCTCCTTTAAATACCAGTTGTGTAGATTCCCACACTTTTCTACCAATGGAGAGGTTTACACAAGCATAATTTAAGTTACAATCACACTAATTAACATCTCATTTGCATAAATTGTTGAAGTCAAAACAACAAAGAATTGTCTAAGAAGCCTAATCCTATTTGTCCAAAATAGAAAGATTTAAAAAAAAAAAACAAAACCCATGCTCTAAAAATTGGCAGCTTGAGTATGTCTTTAGTATGTTGAGCCGTGCCATTTAAAAAAATAAATGCTTTCTATTTGCTTAAGAATATATTTCTCTGTCCTTTTTAGAATCTTCCATATTTAATACACTTTTAAAATGAAAAAGCTACACTTTGCTTTCTAAATCACTAATAAGTAGAGATTAAAATCAAGGTACAGTACCATTTACCTGTGGTAGAGAGTAACGTGACTCATTAGATGCGTGGTGAAGCATATGTGTGCGTGCGCGCGCCGTGTGTAGGAATTGGTAAAGTGTTCCTGTCTGAATCCATGTTCAGTTAAAATTTTTTAGTGTAGGCTGGTTTCGTTCAGAGCGTCCAGCTGTTTTCAACGTCTTGTATTTATTTCCTTTTTGTTGTTGTGAGTGAGGACACGTTAAAGGTAGTTTTTACCCATGTCTTCCTCATGTGTGATAGCTCCCATCTCAGGTCAGAAAACTTTCTTTTTAGTGGCCACCCAAATGCAGTTAGCCGCCTTGAGGGTGACTTAGTACAGTACACCGTCTTCTTCTTCTCTAAGACCCATTTAAAATTAGGGACATGTTTGCATACAGTGGACTAATGAAGCTTTCATACTGCCCCACAAGACTCTGCTCTCCTTTGTAGGTCTGACATTTACTCATTTCATATGCAGTTATTGTTACTAGTGAGTTTGCTTTAACGACATTGTGCATCTATGGAAATAAAATGTCACCAGCAGAGTTTAGGATTTTTTATTGTTAATTTTTGTAGTCATTTGGGGTTGAGGAATTTAAATTTTCCTGCTTGGTTAGTATTTCCAATGTCGTATTAGCCCTGAAATTGTGACAAGGTTAGGAATATGATTAGAATGAAAGTTTTACTTGAAGATTGTCAGTCTGGAAAGCATTTTATTTGTTCGTGATATAGAGCGTATCTTAATTTAATTGTGATAGTCTTCAAATCTGTTCTTTAATTTGATCTTACAATGTAAAGTTTACAAGTTACTGTCTTAGAAATAGTTAATTTACAAATACGTATTGTCAACTGCACGTGAGCCATTATGCTAGGTTTGGTGAAGGATGTAATCTTATACAGTGTCGCCTTGCTTGTGTGAAGCATACATTTTTCTTGGGCATATAAAAATAAGTACGGGTGAGAACACGTTTTGTGGAAATTCAGGAGAGAATTTGTGAAGTATTGGGACAGTCTAGAAAGCTTTTGGATAAAATGAAATTTGAGTTCTGGATTGAAGGATTGTTTGGATTTTTAGTGGGTGAGGAGAGGTGCTGCTAGACACTAGTAGAAGACCTGGAGAGCAGGGCTGAGGCATGAGGGAAGCTGTGGAAGCAGGAATACGCAGTTTTGCCCCAGGTGGGGTCAGCTGAGACATTCGGTTAGGAGACGGGTTCCTGTAGGGCAGGACATTGAGTGCCAGTTGAAAGATTTAGACAATAGAAAGTCAGGTAGGGTTTTTGAACAGGAGCATAACGTGTTTGAGGAAGTGTTTTGGCAAGAGTAATCACGAGGCTGAACTGCAGGGAGCCTCGTAAAAGACGACAGAGTAGAGTTAGGGGCAGCGAGTGGTAGATCTTGTAGGTGTGTTGGCACAAGATTAAAAATAATAGTGATTTTCATTTCCTATGCCCTGAGCAATGTAATAAGCTAAATACATGAAATGAAAGTGTGCTTTTGAAAAATAGTTAGTGATTTCTGATTCTAAGTGGTGTTTAAAACCTTTTAAAAGATATATTTCCATAAAATAAATTTTATTTCTTTTAATTTTTAATAGTGATTAATTCTGTGATTTAGAAAGGTGTGTGTACAAAAAAAGAGAACATTATTTCCTTTCACCTTTCAGAGGAAATTGATTTCCAGATTATTTTCCCATGTATTTTTTTAAAAGTTGACTTTTAAAAGAACACATTCGTGTTTCTTTTGAGTATGGCCAGATTACTTCATTGCCAATATTTGATCTTTATTGGAAGGTGAGGGCATGTCAGAGTTACTCAGGAGAACGTTCTGGACCTTTCTTCTTATCTTTTAAAGGCTTATATTTGATAAGGTTGGACATGGTGTGTACATGGTGACTTTTATCATTCTTCTTGTCACTTTTCTATATTTACTTTATTCATAGTATGTAATCTGAGAGTGCCTTCAGGAGACTAGGAAAGATCTGGCCACAGACACCACATTTTGGGTATTTTAACATATTCAGGAGAAAATTGGGTGTTGTATTCAGACAGGAAGGTAGATTGGCATAGATGTGCTTATTTTCAATATTCAAGGAATACATACTGATCCTCTACTGGAAATATGGTAACATGACATGTTGATGGAGAAACATAAAATCAAGAAGCTGTCCTTCCCTTCCAGATGCTCATCGGTTGGTAGGAGAAGAGGCAAAACATGTGAAGTGGTATGCTTTTTTCTTTTTTTTTTTAACTTTTTAAATGTTTCTTTATTTTTGAGAGACAGAGAGAGACAGAGTGTGAGTGGGGGAGGGACAGAGAGAGAGAGAAAGACTCAGAATCTGAAGAGGCTCCAGGCTCTGAGCCGTCAGCACAGAGCCCGACGCGGGGCTCGAACCACAAACTGCGAGATCATGACCTGAGCCGAAGTCGGACGCTTAACTGACTGAGCCACCCAGGTGCCGCTGGTATGTTTTATAGTAGAATTGAAGGGACCCACATGACTCAAGAGAGGACAGTATTGATTCTGAGTTGTGGAGAAAGAGAAATACTTCTGTGAAGGAGATGACAACAAAGCAGGGTCTTGGAGGTTGGCAGGAAAATGAAGGGACCGAGCACGCAGATGGGGGTTTATGGCATGTGTTCTGGAAATGGCACATGGCTCAGATGAAGCACAGAGCATGCAGTGTATATGATGTCTTCACGTCTGCCCTTATTTGTTCAGCAAACACCCGTCGCTTACCTTGTGCCAACCATTGAGCTAGGCTACCTGTAAGGAACCCACCAGCTTCTTCATGGACAGAGTTGAAAGGGTTTGTCCAGTTGCCTTTGCCCCTGAGAGAGAGAAGGTCCACATTTGGTACCTTTGGCATATTATCCCTTGGCATATTTAAAGTTTGGTTCAAGAGCATATTGAAAATTTCACATTCCTGGGGCACCTGGGTGGCTCAGGTGGATAAGCATCCGACTTCGGCTCAGGTCATGGTCTCACGCTCTGTGAGTTTGAACCCTGTGTCGGGCTCTGTGCTGACAGCTCAGAGCCTGGAGCCTGCTTTGGATTCTGGGTCTCCCTCTCTCTCTGCCCCTCCCCTGCTCACACTCTGTCTCTCTCTCTCTCTCTCTCTCTCAAAAATAAATAAACGTTAAAAAATAAATAAATGTTCACATTCCCTTCACTAAAGCATGAAACTTTCAAACCTATAAAAAGATGGTGAAGATCATTGTTCTCCTTGCTCCTTTCCTTTCTTCACTTGCAGCTGGATTGTTCCTCCTTCCCTCCAAGGGTGATCTGTGGAGTATCTGCTGTATCTTTAGTCCTTCCTTTAGTGTGAGGAATCCCCTTCTTTTTCCCCCAAGAGAGTTTGGGTCTGATGCTGATTTTTTTCTCATTCTGGGACTGCCCAGTTATAACAGAGTTCAGTGGTATAAATGTGAGGCCCAAATTAGAGATCCCAGAATAAAGTCGGAGAAGAATTCTTCAGTTATCGATAGAATTGTCTTATGGATTTGAGCAAAGTCTTGTATATGGTGAAAATGAGACCCTGAGTTAATTAAAATAACTTCACAGTACATATCTGTCCCTCCCAGTGCTGCTAAAAATAATTGCAAAGGTAAGGATTCTTAGTAACTGCAAATATGCAGAAAACATGGATATTAGAAAGTTTCGATGACCCTAATGAAGAAACAAAGTTGGCTCTGGATCTTTGCCTAGCAGGAATGAAGTTTTTTGAATATGATAAACACTGTCAGTTGTTAAGGCATCTTCTGATAGGTGAAAAGTGGTTTTTCAATGCAGTGCTGCCTGGCATGCGTCTTCTCTATGGTCTATTATCTTGTGGGAATGACATTCGTTAAGTTGGTATCTGTGCGCATCCCACCCAAATAAAGAATGTTTCATCAGCAAAGTGAATTGCCATATAGTCATCAGACTCTAGAAATAAATTATCAACCATGACTGCAGTGGGTGAGGCTGTTTGTTTATCAGATCACTTGAGAACAGAGTAAAGTGAGTTTCATATTTTCCTGAGTCTTGAATTCTCATTTTAGACATCTGTTCAGAAGCTTTCTAAGCCATGGAGTATTCTAAATGAGCATTTTGTTAAATGGATGGAGGAAGACTTAGTTTTCCATTGTTAGGTGAAACCTAATTAAAAATTAAATAATGACCTTGTGTTGGCTTGTAAATTTCTTATTCCCTGCATGTGTGAGTGTATTTTGTTAGAACATTCCATTTTAAAGCATGCTTTTTTTTTTTTTTTAATGATGAGAAATACTTGAAAACTACCATTTCCTTTTGGAATTACAGTCGAGTATCAGAGGATAGTCTATAGTTGAGAGTGGAGGGGTTTAGAAGGCGTTAGAAGCATATAGCTTTATGAACCATATTTTCTGTGGATATAGCAGAATTAGTTTAATTGTTCTGTTTCACTCTCTCCAGCATGAGTGCACTCATCATGGAAATTAACAGAGGCACTGCTATTTGTGTTATATCAGGAATTCTTTATAAACTTAATAAATGAAAGCTTTTTTTCTTACAGGCCCGATTCACTAGTGGAGTTCTGCTGAAATAATGTGGCTACCTTCCATTAATGTTAATGGAGGTTATGGATATAATTCCCTCCATAGTGATGGAAGAACGAGCCCTAGAGAAAAGAATGTTTGTAATGAATCACTGGGTTATGATACAGGATTCACTTGGTCTCCCTAATACTATTTTTTTTTCCTCCTGAAAGTTTAAGGTCTTATATTTAGTAACTAGTCTTTCTCTACCCTAATTCTTTGTGGTCAAGTCTGTAATAATGTTAAGAACATAGAAGAGCAATATGGATTCATGTGTAGGCATGGTTTGGGGTTATGTAATGATTCAGCACTACATAGTTTTGTGTTTTCCTTTTACTTAATATTATTTGGTGGACATAACTTTAATGTTTTAAGAGATCATCATATTCTTCACTAATAATAGTTGCTTTAATAATTCATTGTCCTGACAGACTGCAGTTTATCAGTTAGGTATTAAATCTCTCAAATATATTTATTAAATACCTACTGTGTATAAGGTTCTAAGTTTAATGCGTCTGACACAGTCCCTATCTCAAATTGCCTTTCATCTTGTGATATAAGTAGAACCCAGTCTTTAGGCTTTTTCTCGTGGGCCAAGATCAAGTGCGAAGAATTTGGTGGGAGATGGGTGTGTGTGTGTGTGTGTGTGTGTGTGTGTGTGTGTGTGTGTGTCTTTCTGTCTGTCTGTCTCGCAGGGACTGAAGAAAGGAAGGCCGTTGTGGTTGGTGGTGTGTTGGAGAGACTGGTCTAAAGAGAGATAAGTGAGTTCCTCCAGGGAGGAAACACAAGATCTTACCACAAGATCACATAGCAAGTCAGTGGGGGTGAAGGTAGCGTTTGACTCCAGACTATGCTGGTAGACTATCACGTGATTCAGGCACCAGAGCGTGAACGCCAAAGACTAGTGGAAGAAATAATTTCTATAGGCATCCAAACACTTTGATCTAGAGGAAATTTCAGGACTCTCTGAGAAAGTGTATAGCATATGAAAGATACTATAGGTATTTTCTTCCTATAATATAAGCAAAAAATTATTCAGGCTCATTTTCAGATAAATTGTGATCTTGAGTTGAAAGACATAATGTACCTAAACCCTTTTTACTGGATGATCTTTTCCCATGAAATTTCAAATATTTATGCATGTAATTTGGTGATGATTTTTGCTATTTAGGTATTTTCCTCCCTAGTAACACAAAATCTTGCTTACCCAACTCCCAAAGTCCATCTCACTAGTAAGCTCCTCAGCCTCTGTTCTTGTGCCCAGTAAGTGCTCCTTGTTACCAGGTCCACATAATTAATGCTTTATCACATGAGGTGATTCAGTTACTCAGCAAAACAAAATGATGTACACTTTTAGAAATAGCTCTAGAAAGTAAATTTGAACCTAAAGTGTTCAGTTGAGAGGAAATTTCTGTTTGTTCTTAATTAAGAGAAACTGTATGGAAATGTAAGCTAAGGATGCATTAATCAGAGAAGTTGGCATTACACTGTGTTATTCATTTTTATTTGGCATAGATTGCATGGGTACTCATTAAATAATTTGTATGGCTGAAATAACTCTAGTGATATTTCTTGCTAAATTTTTGCATCTGTTCAGACTAAAACTCAGGAAAGTTAAAAAAAAAAATTCAGTCCTTAGGTTTGAAAGTTTGACTCATTTATTATAAGTGAAAATCTTTATTGTGGAAATATATATGCCTCAAAATGTTTGCTTGCTTCATTTTGGGGGAAGAAATGTGTGAGAGTAGGTAAATTGTTAATGAAAAATTATTAATCAAATAGCAGATTTATATCTGGTGAATAGATACTTATGCTTAATGCTCTTCAATTTTAACAGCTTTGCCTCAGCCCATCTTATCTGTGACCTTATCAACTTTGATATTATTGTTTTTTTTTTTTAACTTTGATATTGTTTTACAAACAAATAGTGGAAGGAGAAAGTTTGCATATTTAGAAGTTTGGTAGTTGATTCCCTTTGTGGGTAAATGCACATCTCAGGGGGAACCTGATCTGTATAGATAGCCTATTTGGATCAAGGGCAAGGAAAAGGAATTTCCTTTACCCATTTATATTTTTTGGTTTATATAGGTCAAACTAGATTTCTTGGACCTAAATTTATGTGGTGTACACATGGCTGTAGGTTTGGTCTGGGCTCTGGAATATTTGTAATTATGTGAGATGACAAGATTGAATTAACTTAATTGTAGAGTTTTACACAGTGTTTGTACCAAATCCTAATAAAATAATATGAAATTCAATGAGTAATGCCAAGTGGGACAGTGCTCTACTCACATAAGCTTACTAAACTTGATATATTCTTATGGCGCTTCTCCAGAATGTAGAAGAAACACATTTATCTAGGTGATTAGTATTCTTTCTGTCTGCCAGATTTAAGGATTGTTTGGAAATATTGTTAGAATCAAAATCAACGTTTGTTGCTACACAGGGTTGGGCATTCCAGGCAAACTCTGGTCGTCTTCAATGGTCTTATTCTTACGTCCACTCATTTTACGTCTGCCACGACACTGATGTTTTCAGTAACGCAGAGCTCCTATCAAAAGAGTGATACACTTTTAAGTGAAGTATCTGGGAAAGTGATAAAGTCATTTCTGGTCCCATCTCAAAGGATATTATTGAAAATATCTTTAAAGGTGATCAGGGTAACACATACTAGGCCCTCTCCAGTTCTGCTGTTTGAAGTTAACAACCTGCAGTTCAAGCCCATTTCAAGCGGAAAATTGGCTCTCCCGCAATTCCTCCTCCCCCTTTTTTGAACCACAGACATTTTTATTTTATTTACTTATTTTTAAATTGAAGTATAGTTGACATATAATACTATAGTACCTTCTGATGTAGTGATTTGACATAGTGATTTGACAATTATGTTCGTTACAAAATGCTCACACAGACTACTCTTTAAATACTGTAGCTGCGGGGCGCCTGGGTGGCGCAGTTGGTTAAGCGTCCGACTTCAGCCAGGTCACGATCTCGCGGTCCGTGAGTTCGAGCCCCGCGTCAGGCTCTGGGCTGATGGCCCGGAGCCCGGAGCCTGTTTCCGATTCTGAGTCTCCCTCTCTCTCTGCCCCTCCCCCGTTCATGCTCTGTCTCTCTCTGTCCCAAAAATAAATAAAAAACGTTGAAAAAAAAAAAACTTTAAATACTGTAGCTGGTTCTAAATTTAAGGAAAAATGAAAATATTGGGAAATAATAGTCAAAATAGTTCAAAAGAAGTTCAAAATAGTCAAAATAGTCAAAAGAAGTTCAGGACAGAAGATGCTTTTACGGTTTGTTAACTGCCCAAATCGGATTTAACTTGAACATGGCAATGCTTTGCATTTTATGATGGCTAATTCGTGCCATCTATTAGCCATAATGCCAGCTCCTGTTTTTTTTTTTTTTTTAATCTCAAATACATTTACAGTAAATATATTAACAAATTGTGAGGTCTTAGGTTGACCTCCTGGACATTAGGAAATCAAATTTAAAGCATTGCATTGTCTGTTACTCAATGGAGTGGACTGAGTACAGCGTGTGACTTGTGTTCTGCCGATGATGCAATAAGCTAATATTGTAGTGTGAGTTAAGGTTGATTAGATGATCATCTTTAACTCTGTTTTCTCCAGGGGTTTTTGAACGCTCGTGTTTTCAGGTGATAGTCTATGCCCCTATTGTATTGCTCTTTAAAAAAAAGTGTTCTCTTTTGGGTAAGAAAACATAGGCTCTCTTCGGATTCTGGATGGAAATTAGCAACCTTATGCTCAGAATGTAAAAGTATACTGTGTTATCATAAACTGACTCTCTTCCAAAAAAAAAAAAAAAAATTCTAGGGAGTAAAATACATGTGCAAGATACCAGAAATTGATTTACAGAGTTATAGCTGTTTTTTTTTTTTTTTTAACTTTCTTAAAAGTTTTTGTCCTGGAATTAATTTTCAGTGAAAACTAAGACATTTTTCTTCTCATCTGGAATCAGTTTTTACCTCATTAGCAGGAAATGGTGAATATACATTAAGCACGAATAAAGTTCACTTTATGAGGCAAAGAATTTGCACTCGGTAAGTAGATGTGTACAAATGAAAGACCCTTTCTGCTGTCCTTAAAGAGGATTGTGAAGGAAATTTTAACAGCAGATGCCATCATTCAGCTAACTTCCACTAGTGTGATTCCCGCTGCCATCCCTCCCCCCACAATAAATCCAAAGAATCCAGGAGAACTTTTCTCCCAACCTATTGGGAAGTATTTCAATGCAGCCTTTAGTATATTGGTAAAACTAAGTGTTCATTAGCTGGGCCTTGGTGGTGATATCATGGGGGTATGGGGTAGAACTCTCTTTTCCATTTTCTTTTGATCTTAAAGTTACATAACTGTGCGTTCAGCTTAACTTGTGTTATTGCAGTAGGAAGATGTGTAGGTGGAAAGATATTCTAAAGGGAGGCTAGAGCCACCTTCCCTGACAAGAAAAAATTCAAGGGAACAAATAAATAAAAATACACTCAAAGAATCATAGAATGTTATAGCTGTAAGGGACCTTAGGTTTCATTTAACCGAAATTTTAGCTTCAAGATCCTAGAAAAAAAAATATTCTGTGATTATGAATGGCATTTTTCCATATTTTAAAGTTAAATTTACTAATGTGTCTGCTTATTTACCCATGATATATTTGTGGCTCTTTTTTTTATATTACCAGTGGGAACATATTCTGTATTATAGTATCTTTTTATTTGTCTGGATGCTTGTATATTCCTGTTTGTCTATTAATGCTCTCACACGTGCAAACATACAAGAGAAAATGGCAATCCAGTATTAAACAATGGGGAAAAAGTTATACTGCAATAAGACTGGATTAGTCATGCTTTTCACAGTCAGGTTGCCATCAGGGTCATTTTTTAAAGTTTTAGACCAACTCACATGTATCCCAGAGTTTATACAGGGCTGTGGAGTATCTCTTTAGACATACAGTCTTGCTGCTGTTTTGTCCTGACGTATAAAATGGATATCATTGAACTGGCATCTAGAAAGCATTGGTAGCACTACAGATTTTATCACTCATTCCAAACATAGGAGTTGCAAAACACCTTTCTTTAAATATTTTCTCTTCATGGTGCAACTGGGGAGGGCCAAATTCCAGCCTTAAATAAAGTTTCAACCTGACTAGTTGATAGAAATGGCAGAGTAATAGAACTTGTGGTCAAGAAGCTGATACCTGGATTGTGTCAAGGATTAGACTGTATGTTTGCAACCCTTCCAGATGGGCTCCATGTTTCTACTCTATACGCACATCCTTGTAGCCATAAGGAAACGGAGAGAGAGTTCTACCTTTAGTTTCTTCTTCTAGAGATACTCCACATGGGACTTCTAGACCCTAATCAGTATTCTTTTGTTGATGATAATCTACTTAAATGATATCCTATCATCAGAATCCCTTAATGGAATTTTGCACTGTTCTTCCATCTTGCTTTCTAAAAGCTAGAAGTGTCCTCCCCCCCCCCATAATTTTCCTAATGGAGATGACATATAAATATGCCAAGCAGAATCCATAATCATGGCAGGAAACCTACACAGTAGGGCTGGTTTTGATACATAGTCCACCCTACTGGCAAGTACTTTTTAGGCAGCTTCATATAATAACGCATAGGGTACAAAAAGAGACCTCTGCTGTGATTTCTTTGGTTTATGTATTTCACATTGAAATTGTAGGTTTTTTTGGTTGGAATTTATTTGAGATGATTAAAGACATTTTGCAGAGTACTCAAATATAGGTGAAAGAATTTCAAGTTTGCTCATTTTGGCATAATTTTAAAACAAAAGTGTTACTGTTGGATCTAGGCATGTGATGGGTGAATGAGTGTTTCAATGAAATGACATAAGTCTGTATAATTTGGAGGGTAATGATGCCTTAGAACGAGAATAAATCTGGAGCGATGGAAAGGCTCCATATTCTAGATGAATGCATGCTTCCTCCTATGAGTCTGAAAAATAAAATTAAATCTTTATTTATACGAATCCACTGGGGGAAAAAAGCTACATGGACTGGGTTTATGATATATTTCAGAACAGGAATATTAGCCTTAACCTCTTTCCTCACATTGCATATGATATTTAATCCATCATCTTTGTTTTAAACAAACAATACACAAGCTGTTGCTGGCATTGGTATAAAGCTGATGGTCCATCTGGAGAGCAGGAATATAGATCAGGAGAATAAGAGAATTGAAATTGGGTGCAAGGGCAGATTTGCATGTGTAAAACCTCTCTGTTTACTAGCTTTTTATCAAATTGTTTAATACAAGGCAAAACAGAATCCTTTTTCTTGAATCTGAGAACCTTATTGGAGGAAAAGTTGCTGAAGGAAGAATAATTGGGTTTTGAGGGACAATAAAATTATAGCCATTAATATCTTCTCGTTTAGCATGGGCGAGTCCATGTGGAAGAATTGAGAACACTGCTGGGGATTGGATTCTTGTTCTAGCCATGTGATCTTCGGCCAGTCATTTTAGCTTCTTGACCTTCAGTGTCCTTTGGTCCAAGTTAATTCAGCAACCACTTCTTGAGGCGCTGTGAGAATTTTCTCGCACCCAACCATTCTGCTAGGCATTATGGATCCATGGCTGAATAAGACTGAGCCCTACTCTCAAGAGGCTTAAGGTCTTGCAATGGAGACAGACATTACAACTGAATAATGTAGTGAGTGTTATATAGGAGACACTGGCTCACAAAGGAAGGAAACATTCTGTCTGGAATAGACAGGAAGATTTGTATTACAAATCTCTTATAAGGATTTTCTATTTTGACCAGCAGAGGAGCAGACATTCCAGGTATGCGAATAGTGAGAGGTTCAGAACAAATTATCAACAAAGTTCTTTCCAGTTCCACATTTGCAGTGTTATCAATGTAAAATTCTTTGAATAGCTTTCCACTGATGAGTTATTCGCTGAAGAGTGTTTATTGTCATGCTGGAAAGAAAATAATAATGAAAGAAACAATGATTTCCTTTAGTTATAAAACTGGGGCTGGATGGGAGGAGGCCGCCAGTATTTCTCTTTATAATTATTGCCCTGTTTGAAAAATCAGCCCGCATCTAGGGTGGCAAACACTGTGTAGAGGCCTTCCTTCTTCCTTCTCGGGAGCAGCAGTGGATGGAACCACTGTAACCTGGCCTCCCGCCATGAGAGGAGGGAATCCAGGTGGCCATGTTCAAATGTGTCTGCGTGCAGCAAGGCTTCTGAAATGACAGGAGAGCCCGGCGGCTTCCAAAGCAGCTGTGACTCTGGATTGCACCCACCATCCCTGCTTCTCACCACAAGAGGAGTGAATCTCTGCTGCCTTAGGAGGCATGGAGCCTGGGACTTTAATTCCTTTTTTAATTTTTCATTTTATTTTTAAAACGCTTGAGTGGTGGATGATGATTTCTTGACAAAAGAGAGATTTCCCCCCTTTTAAAATTATTTTAACTCAGGCTCTTGTGTAAACTCATGGGCTGGGAATAAGACCAGAATACCTTCTTTTTGTTGTTGTTTACGAACGGCCAATAATTTATTCACATGTGACATTTGAGCTGGCATTTTTTTCCTCCTAAGATGACAGTAGCTTCCGCTGTTGTATCCTAAAGCAAACTCAGAGTAGCCCTTTGCTTTTGTCCCCGTCGGTAGTTATATTTTGCCCTCTTGCCTTTTTCATTTAGACCTTATGGTATTTCCTAACCCTCAGACTGTTTTGAAAGGCTTTGATTAAAATATGCTGATAAAAGAATTCGATAACCAAGTTAGGAACGACAAGGCTATCTAGAGAAGACCGAATGATTTGGCAGCCTAACAAATTCTATTCAGAGCACACAAAGAGATTCTGGAACGTTTTATAGGGACTCGTGTTTAGGGAATGGTATGAACTCAGGTTACCTGCCGAATATGGTGTCATATGGAAACATTTAAGAGCTTATGGAAAATTCTTTGAAATAAAGTGGAATGAACTAGCAAGCATATAATACCTAAGAAGAAAAATAAGAGCATTCATTCTGATTTTTAGGTGGCTGCTTAAGGAAGGGAGGTGGATGGAAGTAAATCATTCCGACTTTGTATGCATAACGTAGAAGAGCTATCACCTAAGAATAGTTTTGCTAACCAAACCCTAGACTTAAAAGGATATTAAAGGCCATCATGTCTAACCGCCTTCCTCTGTAGGAACCTCCTAGGTGTTATCCCCAACAGCCTTTACTTAAATACTTCCAGAGAAAAACTGAGGGACTGGGGGAGTAGGGACGAAGGTTGGCAGGAACTGCTGTTGAATACCTAATATCTGCAAGATACTGGGGTGCACACTTTCTCACCGTCTCATTTGACTTACGTGTGGGTTTATAACCTCCAGATTACAGGTGAGGGAACTAAGTTATTTACGAGTAGGGAAACTTGCCTCGGCTCCTGTGTCTAGATTAAGGCAAAACCGAAATTAGAGCCTCGTTCCATCTTCTTGTACTACACTCAGGTTGGAGGAGAGCTCCTTCCTCATGAGGCACTCTCTTCTGTCTTAGTAATATACGTTGTTTGAAATGCTTTCTTTTATTTTGCTGAAATCTGTCTCTCATTAACATCTCTCCTTGGTCCCGATTCCACCTCAGGAACGACACAGAGTTGATGGAGTTCTCTTTTGTCATGAAGGTATGTTAACAACGACTGCTGCCCATATGGTTTCTGCCATCTCGTACTTAGTTGGTTTTTTTGACAACAGACATACACACACACACACACACACACACACGCACACACACACACAAATGTCCTTTTGTTGATTCTAGTTCACCTTCCAACATATGGAACTCTTTTTGAATGTTTAGAGGTCTAGACTCAAAGATCATGAGCATTAGAAGATATCTTAGTTTCATCTCACCCTGATTCATCAACAATTGTTACTATGCCATCATTCAAGCCATGCATAAGCCATTAATTAATAGTGAATGGGACAAAAAGGCTAGGTTAACTCATGGTCTGTGTATTAGTTCCTGAAATTGAATGCAGAATTTAGACTACCTGCGAATTTTTCTGGGAAGAGAGTTGATGGAGATTGCCACATTTTTAAGGGAACTTCTTACCGTGAAAAATTAGTAACTATTCAAAGTAGAAAACTTCCTCCATTATTCTCTGTTTAAAATTATAAGCCCAAGTGTTATTCACCAAAACCTTACCTTTTACTCTTCAGGGACCTTTGAAAATGTGTGGAATACTGATGCATCTCCTGTATACACCCAGCGCTTACCGATAGTAGAATAGGAGTTGGCTTTCTCAGTGGACTGGGAGCTCCTCAAGAGCAGGGGCCTTTGCAAGTCCTTGGCCCTCTCGCTCTAAGCCACTGGCAAATACCAGACCCTTGAAGTTTATGAATTGAATGGAATGGTTCAGATGAAACTGCCCATGTTCTAGGATTGGGCTGTTTATTTTAGTTAGCCTTATTTCATGTGCCGTTATTTTGGGTGAATGGTGTAATAATACAATTGTACTGAACACCTAACTAATTTAATAAATAATGAAGAGGAAGAATAATGGACCGTAATGAGATGTGAAGAGCCCAGTTAATAATGATGAGTTTTATTATGTATGAAATAAAAAACATGTAGCCTGAGGAAAAGTGTTTATTAACATACTCCTTCGTGTGTTGTTATTGAAGAGGGTCACTGGCCTGCATGAAATGGAAACTGATGATTTTACATACATAAAAAGAGCATTTTAGGAATTGAAACCTGAGGGAGGTTAGTTGATACAGTGTCCTATACCTTACAGATAAGGAAACTCAGGTTCTGATAGTGAAGTGACCTTCCAAAGGTCACACATTCAGTATAATAGTACGTTTTCCAACAAATGGTGGTGCCTACCTCATGCTTTTTTTTTTTTTTTAAATCTTCCAAATGTTAAAAGTATAAGATTAAGTAAAGGTCATTTTTAGACGATATGAAGTAGCCCAGTTGCCCCAGGATTAGTTTATTGTATGCATATCTGCCATTGTTTTACAGATCAAGCATAAATCCACACAATTTGATTTCTATTTTTTAAATTTAAATTTAGTTAATTTTTTTTTTTTTTAGAGGGAGAACGTGCAAAAGGCAGAGAAGGCCAGAGGCAGAGAGAATCTTAAACAGGTTCCATGCTCAGCATGGAGTCTGATGTGGAGCTCACTGTGGGGCTCAATCCCACAAGCCTGGGACCATGACCTGAGCTGATATCAAGAGTCAAATGCTTAACTGACTGAACCACCCAGGTACCCCATCACACAACTTGATTTTGAAGGACAGTTTCTTTGCAAGTGAAATATATCTATGGAAAGAAAAGCAGTCATATTTTCTTATCTGAAGTGACTAGTTCTTTGCTGTATTTCCATTAGGGCTATTTTCCAAGGGGAGTTTCAAAATATTGAATATGTTAAAGATTTCTAATAAAGCTAGGAATTTTGAGAAAAATTCAGAGTGCAGCCATAACTTCCTTCAAACTATCTCTTAGAGGAGCCCCCGTTCAAGTTAGAATCCTGGCTTAATGGACAAGGGAATTGACCCAGTGCAATGGTTCTCGCATCGTTATGATGAACTTTCCTTGACTCTTCTCCTCAAAAAGTCAAAGTCAGTGTCTTTGATTGCTTCAAACACGATTGTCTTGTCTCACTAGCTTAGACTTTAAGCTTTTCTTATGCTCCCAGAATGACTTCTTTGGTAATGACTTCTACTTTTTATTAAAACAGTTTTGGTCGTTGAGGTAGGAAGAAGAGGAAAGACCAATCCCGTTCCAGTTTGCTTGGGCTACGTTGATGCTGTCTTTCAGACTGCTGGTGAAATAAAAATTCCTGGTTTCTACGACATCAGAGATGCCAAGTGTGTGATGAAGACAGTGTTGTCTTACTCTTTTGAGTAATGGACACAAAGACGTGCCCGTTGCCCTGTAACTTTCAGATCTTCTGTAACCTTTTTAAACAAAATGGGAGAAGCTGCTACTTGTACCCAAGGGAAGAGAAAGTTAATGAATAGAAAAGACAGAATTTACTTAGGAAAACAGTGGAATTAAGCTCTGGACAAAACATGCATCAGTGATGCATAACATTTTTGTTAATTGGGTCTTAACAGGTTTCTGACTCATGTGGTAATCATTGTAGAAGTGGGTCATACTAGACCATGCCAGCGGCATATCCCACAGCTATAAGAACTCTTTACCTACTTGTGCATGTACACCTGAGTTTCTGGAGGCATACATTTCTATAGCTTAATTTAGGTTCCACATACACTTCAGTGGTTAAACCTGAGCTAGACTCAAAGAGTTTGTTTCCATTAAGAAAATGAATCTTTTATGTGGACCAAGGTCAGGTTAGTTAATTTGTTTGCTTTTATTGGAATAACTTTTCCCATTCCAATTCATCACTTAATTTTAAGTGGTTCTACTAAAACACCCATTAAAGTCCCTTACATTTCTCACAGACTAGGGCTATGACAGGTTCATGTGACTTGTCTTTTTCAAGGCACAAAGGTAGTTTTTCTGATCGTCAACCTATTCTTCCTTGTCTGTAATTTCCCAACGATGAGGGGACATTTTCTATGATAGTATGAACTCTATTTGCAAAGAGACCAAATGAAGTTTTCACAAGACATAAGATTAAAATACAAAAACGCACCCAATGTGATAAACATTTCTTCTTTAAAAATAATAAGACTTTTTTTTCCCTAAATTCTTTTTTTTTTCTGCCTGCTTCACCCTCTTCCCGACTGATGCATTATCCAGCAACTCAAAGTTGACTCCTGCTAGTAAAGTAACTAAATGTGATGTTATTGCTCTAATTAGTGGTGACAAAAGATCAATTAATGTTATAATTAAAAACAGTGTCTAGATCTGTTGTTTGTGGTGAACAAATGTGACAATTACTTTGTTCATTGACATAGATGTGTTGAATTTCCTCTCTAGATTTTAAGGGGATGCATTTTAGTGCTGATGTGCGCATTTAGCTGTGGACAGTAGGAACAAGGCAAGCATATTAGGGAAAGAATAGGGCCCATAATGTCTAAGCTAGAGCCATATTTTAACATACTTGACACCTTTCTTTGGTGCCTGGTGCTATATCAGCAGCTTGTACTCACTGGATCTGGAGCCTCACGCTTTTAATATTTTATCACTAAATGCTTAAGTGTTTATGTTGCAAAAAGAAAAGGAAAAAAAAAATCCCACTTGGACTCTTAGACCACACCGACAGGACAATATATGATAACCATGTCATTGATGATTTTGGTTCTATGTATGGCAGTAAAGTTTAAGTTGATGGGGTAGAATAGTGAGTATGTGATTTTTGCAAATCTGGTTGGATTTTCTTCTGATACAGAACAAGCTGTTTTTTATACATTGAAGCCTGGGAAAGCTATGTTACTGTAAAAAGAGTAACCGTATCTCTTTTCTGAGTTGTTGCCAAGCAGATGTAGACTTTTGGAATGTGCCCAGAAAACTTCTACAGCTGATACTTTGGTGACTTGTTCCTACTTCTAGCTTTACCAGCACCTATTTAAATAGCAGAGGAGCATGATTTTGTGTTGGTAGGTCACAGTTTTATACATTTCTCTACAATTAAATATGGGTAAGCTAACATTGATTGTAATTGATAGAAATGATGTAAGCCCAGTTTGCTTTTAATGAATACAGTGAAGGGGCACGTGGGTGGCTCAGTTGCTTAAGTGTCTGACTTCGGTTCAGGTCATGATCTCACGGTTCGTGAGTTCGAGCCCCACGTCGGGTGCTGTGCTGACAGCTCGGAGCCTGGAGCCTGCTTCGGATTCTGTGTGTCCCTCTCTTGCTTCCCCTCCCCCATTGGCGCTTGCTCTCTCTCTCAAAAATAAATAAACATTAAAAAAAAAAAGGAATACAGTGAAGATATGGCCAGCCTTGCTAATACATTTTTGACAAAACGAATCAAGAAAATCCATCTAAAAAGTTCTCTGAGAGATTGGCATTGAATGTAAAACAAGGACAATCCACTACCATTACTAAAAGAATCTCACCTTTTAACTTCGTCACATGAATGGATCATGCTCAGTGGATCTACCTGAGCAGCACGTGGTTTGGTTTTAATTTCTTAGATTACTGATTCCCACCATCATGCCTGAGTACTCTTTCTGTGGTATTAGAAATGGGGAAATAACACACAGTGTCAGGTTGACAGATTTATCAAGAAACGAGCATTTTCTGTAACATCAGCTCAAAACAAAACGTTACTGTTATAATCTCAGGTAACTTGGTAGCAATGGAAATCCTGTAAACCTTGAAGGTAGCGTGCTTTTGACATGGATGGTAAAGGAAGGAAGCTAGTTGAATTCATTTGCTCTGCTGCTGGCTAAAAAGACAAACAAGGAGGGACGGAGGGAACAAAGAAAGTAAAAATCTTTCTTTTTTTTCAGGAGGAGTTGGAAGATGAGGAGTAATACAACACGCCAGATATATATGTTAAAAACTTACAACAAATCATAGATCACACTAAAGGATTACTAAAGTTTTAAACATGGCTGAGGGTATAGATGTCAGATTTTCTTACACAATAGTGGGTCTTTTGTTTCAGAGTTCACTCTTGGCCAGAAACTCCCTACCACTGTGTTAATTTCCTGTCGATCTTTCATTCAGCAACAGAACTAGAGATGGGGAGCAGACACCCCCCCACCTCCCCCCACCCCCCAGGCTTTTTAAGACTGTGCTTTGTGTAGATTAAAAAGAAGAAAGAAAAAAGAACAAACTTTTTCCAAACAAGATGTCCATGTGCATTCTTTAAGATCCTGTATGTGTGCTTAAAATGATCCTTAAAAAAAGCTCTCTCCATAATTTTGAACCTCTCCTTTTTCTAAAGACTTTTATAGTCATTTTTTTTCCTTCTCAGCATGTGAACAAATGTGTAACTCGAATAGATGTTACTTTGCTATTTGCTTAGATTGTTTTAAAAGGCTAGTTGTGTGGAGGAACGAAGAAGGAAGGGAGGCAGGAGTAGCTGGGGTTTATTTGTTCTGTGTTGACCTAATGAGTGCAGTTCTTAAAAAATAATAAATATTTATATGTGATCTTAATTTTTTTTTTTTTTTTTTTTTTTTTTTTTAATTTATTTGTGGGACAGAGAGAGACAGAGCATGAACGGGGGAGGGTCAGAGAGAGAGGGAGACACAGAATTGGAAACAGGCTCCAGGCTCTGAGCCATCAGCCCAGAGCCCGACGCGGGGCTCGAACTCACGGACCGCGAGATCGTGACCTGGCTGAAGTCGGACGCTTAACCGACTGCGCCACCCAGGCGCCCCTGTGATCTTAATTTTTAATGAGTCTCATAAAGTGGCTGGTACAGAAAAGTGTATGAGAAGCCATATATATTAAACTATATGTATTGTAAATACACGCATGTGCACACTAGAATGTTTTAGGAGGGAAAAGAGCTTATTGAGCTTGCTCCCTGTTGTTTTCCTGGTACCTAGGACAGTGCCTGACGTGTGACCGCCACTCAATAAATATTTGTTGAGTTAAACAAACGTGAAAATAAATAAATAGGCAGCACCATATAGCAGGATGGCATTAGATTGGAATTCGGAAGACCTGGAGGGTACTTCCAGCACAGCACAAAGTATGAGAAGCTGCCTAAGTCATTTAATTTCTTTGCTCCTCTGTGGCTGAAAAACTGGAACCCTTGCCTTCATGTTTTGTTTTGTTTTTAAAATAATGATTAAATGATACCTAAGGGGTATAAAAGCTCTTTGGAAACTGCAGGGTGCTTTGAATGAGTGTGCATATGTGTGTGTATGTACAGAAAATCCTTTATCTCTTTGCTTCTCAATTTCTTTTCTTAGGAAAATCAGATTATTTAAATCCCATTATGCATAGCTCTCCTCTGCTCTTCCTAAGCCTCTGTATTCCATTACCTCTAGTAAATCAGAAAAAGGTGGTGAGTCAGGCTGTTGTAGAAGGCGAGGTCTGCTGTTTCTCATGACCATTTCACTGTGTGGAACTCCAAACTCTCCAGTGCGTGTGTCTCATGGACTGTCTTACCTGTTTCAGCCATACAAGATGTTAGGTATGACCTGGGGTCTCCTAGATATGACCACTTCAAGATTCTTTGATGAGCAAATTAAAGTATTTATTAGTCATTAATACTGTAGATGAATAATCATGAATTTAACCTAGAGTCGACCTAAAATCAGTGTCATGGGATTATCTGTAAAGATTTTTTAAAAAAATGTGTGCGTTCGTTAATAATAATATGTCCTGAAGCTGCATATCTGGAAGGGAAAAGGATAGAAAGTAACAAGTATAAAGATATTAACAAGGAGAAAAGAGATCATGGTCAGAGATCATGATCTTTAGGACAGTTGTTCAAGGCTTTATACTCATTCATTCTCCACAGTTATTTTTTGAATTAGGATTCTTTTTCTTTTTCTTTTTTAATTTTTAATGTTTGTTTATTTATTTTTGTTTATTTACTTTTGAGAGAGAGAGAGAGACAGAGCACAAGCAGGTGAGGGGCAGAGAGAGAGGGAGACGCAGAATCTTAAGCAGGCTCCAGGCTCTGAGCTGTCAGCACAGAGCCCAATGCAGGACTCGAACTCACGAACATGTGAGATCGTGACCTGAGTTGAAGTCGGATGCCCAACCGACTGAGCCACCCAGGCCACGCAGGATTCTTATTCTTAAATTTAAATATCAAGTAACAAATTTGGACGGCCCTTCATATTAACATATTGTCTTAAATTAGGAAGAAATGGCTTGAAGTTCAAAGTAAGCTTTACTAGTATCATAGAAGTTACATTTGGAGGTAGACTTCCATTGCATCATAGAACTTTTTAAGACTTTAGGAGACCATTTAGTATAAGTACATTCATTTGGATCTTAGGAGAACTGAGGCCCAGATAGCCCAGGCCAGGAATCTTTTGGAAGGTCATGGCAACCAGTTACTTTAGAGTCTAGACTACAGCCCTAGGTCTTTAGATTTCCACATTCCAACTATCCCTTCCCCATACACAACTGTTAATTTTCTTAAAACTAAAACAATACTAATCACCCCACTTAGAAGAGCTTTCCAAACTATTGTTAGTGTTGAATGCCTTAGCATTGCATTTTGCTAGTAGGTGTCACTCAGATTTACTGAGCTGGAAGCCTAACTTAACAGAATAATGAGACATAGGTATCTATGTGCCATCACTGGACAGACACATCCACAGATCACACATTTTACATCTGAAAGAACATAAGTAATTCTCCTGTCCCCCACTTTTAAATGATAAGGGGCTATTGACAACCCTCCACTGTCACTTGTATCCATGTGGTTTGAAATATATACTGCTTATTCAAAGAGTTGTTCAAGTTCAATGCAGAAGATATATTACACCGTGTAATATGCCTGCATTTGTTCATGCATTCTTTTTGGAAACCTGATCTTATTTATGTCTGCTTTTACCAGATAGGCTAGGTTAAGTTATGTTAAACATGTTGTACTGAGACTTGATTCACAGTGCTGCAGCCTGGCTTTCTTCCTTGATTAGCTTTAATCAAACTCTCCGCATTCCATGACCTTAATAAAGCTATTTTTCCTGACAACTGAAGACTGTCTTAACAAGCACAGTTCATCTGTGCTGAAACTAAGGCTGAGTTAAGATGGGGTTTAGGTGCTCATTAAAGCCCAAAGAATGGAGTATAAGAGGAAATGATGAAATGGTGCTCCCTGAAACATCTCTTCTTTAAATTTAATTAGACAAATTATACGAAAACCAGTAGATGCCCTGGGAAGGCAATCAACATTAGGGCTAATAAAAAGCTTGAATAGTATGAAAGAGCCGGGGTGGGAGGTGCTGTAGTGCCTTTCTAACACTTATGAGAGGTAAATTAACACCAATTGCTAAACACAGAAGCTAGATGAATTTCCACATTGATTTAAAAATTAATTTTATGATGCTGTTCTATGTGAAAAAATATAACAAAAATACTTTGAAGTTTGGCACAGAGGCACATGCACAAGGTATTTTATGAATACTTTGTATATAAATTATTCATATGCACTTTATATATGAACTGTTTTGTACAGTGGAGAGGCAGTTATGGTCTGACTTTGGAGTTTTGACACACCTGGGTCCAAATTCTTACAAGTTCCCTTATTAGCTCTGTGTGTGTGTGTATGTGTGCGTATGTGTACACGTGTGTGTATGTACAAGTTTACTTCACTCTGTGAAACCCAATTTCATCATCTATAAAATGAGATAATTCTTTTCCTGAACAGGCTTTATAAGAATTCAATGAAATTAAATTGGATTGTGTGTGTACAGAAGGCTTGGCACAATACCTGGTGCATAATAGGTGCTCAAAAGTAGGTGTTCTATATTTAAGAGAAATTTCCACTTAGTAAAGAGTGGTTTTAAGTGAACTATCCTATAAATATGTGAGAATTAGGTTATGAATGTAAATATTCTACACATAATCTTATGGATCAAGATCATCTTAAGGGAAAATGCTAGAGGACAGAAGCTTGTAGTTTTTGGACAGAATGATGACTCAAACATACCTAATGAATTGTTTGGTGCCTACAGCTGCCAAGTGGAGAGACATTTCAGAAGGTTGAAACATTTATTAAGCACTGTGTGCTAAGCACCTTATATACCTATTTGAAGACAACTCTGCAAGGTAGGTGTTACCTAGTTTTACAGACAAGGATAAAGAGCTTCAGAAACACTGGTCGCATGTTACCATGGGAGAGCCAAAATTGGAACTCAAGGTTGGCTTGGTTCCGAATGCTTGCTCTTTGGGGCAGTTGGGTGGCAGGCTAGAGCAGATGTTTGTATCGCTTTAAAAATCAGATTTGCCATATAAGTTACTGGATACACAGTTCTCTCTCCCTTTTCTTCCTTGGCTGAATTCTTTTTTTTTTTTTTTTAATGTTTTTATTTATTTTTGAAGGAGAGAGAGAGAGCATGAGCGGGGGGGGGGGGGGGGGGGGCAGAGCAGAGAGAGAAGGAGACACAGAGACCTAAGCAGGCTCCAGGCTCTGAGCTGTCAGCCCAGAGTCTGACACGGGGCTCAAACTCACAAACTGTGAGATCATGACCTGAGCTGAAGCCAGATGCTCAACAGGCTGAGCCACCCAGGTGCCCCGGAAGAATTCTAAATGAACTTATTTTGTGTCCTGGTTAACCCTCAGTTCCGTTGCTTTTGGGCTGTGGTTCTCAGCATTTGCTGGCCTTTTAACATCACCTGGGATGGGATTAAGTATTAGTGTTTTCGAAAGCTCTCCTGGTGATTCCTGGTGTGCAGTCAGGGCCTGCATTCAGAGACATCTACCTCAGACATAGGTGTTTTGGTAGCCTATGTGTCACTAGTAACTTGTCAGAGTTGATTATGACCCTCCTGTTTGTTTAGAGGAAGAAATATGGAAGCCCTGAAATCTTCTCCAGTTGTGATAGATGTTGCTCATGCATTAATTAGCATGTAAAAATTAATTCTTTATTTTAATCTCTTTATTCTTACTGTTAGCTTATTTTCTCTTTTTCCAGTTGAAAGAGGCTAAATTAGATGGAGTGAAGATTATGGCAAGAAAAACAAAGGAAAGAAACATGATTATGGCAATTTTGCCCCTCAGAGAGCTGAAGACAAGAGCATTTTTTCATCTGTTTTTACTAAAACAAACATTATTTTCAAAATAACAGCCTGACACCTGCTCCCTTAGAAGGGAGAAAACCTTTCTGGTCAGACTGATTTGTGGATGAATCCCGAGCTCTCACTTTCTAATGAAAGAATTAGTCATTTTAAACTTACGGAGTCTCGGTTTCCTAATCTGTGCAATCGAAATAATTCTTAACTCAGTTACTCTGAGGATCAAATGAAAGAAAACAATTTGCAGAGGACAATCTGGAACCTGACCCGTGTAGCCCCTCTTGTTACGTTACTGAGACCAAGTATCTTTGGATACTGGTCAGGTTGAACATTTTCTGAGAGGGCTCTGTGGGGCTGGTTGGTTTTGCAGAGCAAGGAGGCCTGCTGTTGACTCTTGTAATCCTGGATGCTGCCATTCACAGAGACCTTTTTCTTTTCCCTAAGAGATTCCTGGGTATCTTGTTTTTATGGACCAGAGAGTAAGGAAAGAAGTTAGGATGCCTTTCCTGAAAGCTGGTCTGGGAAGTTAGTTGCTGATACGAGTCAGCATTCCCTAACTTGAGATTTCCTAACACTGTTTCTCGGGCTTAATTCTGAGTCGCTGATGCCTGCCCTGGTGGCACCGTAAATGAACGCAGACAGTTACTGGGAAGGGATCTTGTCTTTGGTCCTGCCTTCAGGCACAGCTACATCTACATCACGGCAAACGGTTGTATTCCCATTCTTCTTTAAAAAGAGTATGTAACCGGTTTAACTATTAAGAAGTTCATGCTAATTTCTGACGTTGATAAGCATCAGGTCAAGCATATTTCCTACTGTTACCATCTTCCACAGAGGTATGAAATTGCTTTTTATACCTCTTAGGGATTTTTACAAAGAAATTTTGGTATGGGTGAATGGGTTGAAATTTTCAGGATGTTAAAAGAACTCAGTAAAAGAGTAGCTTTCCCTACAGCTCCATGACCTGGTGGAAATCCAGACATGAGGTTCCACCAAACTTGAGGGATGCCCAGTAAATGATGATGGGAATATCCAGGGAGCTGGAAGCATTGAGACTGCTCACTTATCCGAATCCTTACATGACCCTGAGACCGCCAGGCGGAGGGGCTGCAAAGCAGAGATAAGTGCTGGAAATTGGCCAGTGTACCTTTTTTTTTTTTTTTTTTTTTTTTAAGACATAGCCCTCTCCTTTACACTTTTTTCTGTACCTCTGCCCTGAAGCCTACACAGCCTGTTACATACTGATAGCTAAGGAAATGCAATCAACATTCCTTACTACTGCCTACAGAAAAGACCTAAATTGTTTACTGGCCTCCAGGATGTTGGTAAATATCTGGCTGTTCTTTTTGGAAAGGGGGGGGGGGGTGGTGGGAAGCATGAGGCAGTGCACGGTATCTACATTTATATTGTGAACATAGACATGTTGTACCCTAGAATAAGAAAGAAATAATTTACAGTACATCTGCATTGTTCCAAGGCCAGGGGAAGATGATCTTGTTCTCTGTGTAGGGCTCCCACCCCTCAATGGCTTTACATGTGTTCTGGAGGGGAAAACGTTATTTGTAAAGTAGCCTGGGGTATGGAGGATCCAGTGGTAAGAGGTATAGAACATTTTCAGGCGTCTTTACTCTTGGAGTGTAGCATGGGAAAGTTCATTCCCAAAGACTGTACCTCTGGGTGTTCTGGTAGAGTTGGGGGATGAATCGGTAAGAATGAAATGAAAACGGGATGAAAATCCGTTTACTCTTAAACACAGACAGGCTAGGAATGGGGCATCCTACTTTTCGAATAGAAATTTCATTATACAAAGGCATGGTGGAGGAAACCTAATTTGACAGAAGTTCATGTGAAAACAACCGAAGAGTGTAAGTTGACCTCAAGATTAATCGAGGCCAGCAGTGTGACATTGCCTTTTAAAAGGCGAAGGCCATGTTGGGCTGTGGTCTGACCGCAGCTGGAATGTTTTTGCCCAGTTTTGGTACACATGCTGAAAGGAATGCCAGCAAAATGGAGACCTGGGTGCTAATGGATCAGGAAATCATATCATAGGAGGGGCAGTTGAGAAAAACATGGCTCTAAAGTCTGGAGCAGAGATTCCTTAGAATGACCCTAAGAATGAGCTTAAATATTTAAGTGTCTGCTGGGACATTCTCTTGTTCTCTTGTAGGAGTTAGGTTTTCCTCTGGAGCCTCAAACCCACACCTGACATGAAAACACCTGAGACAAAAACCTGAGTTAACATCTTGCACTGCCTGACCCATTTTTCCCAACAATCTGCTCATCTTCCTGTGTTTCAAAATGAGTGGCTGTCTCCATTCTTCACCCTGTCATCCAAACCAGAAATCGGGCATTATCTTTCACTCATCCCTTTCACGCAGGGAAAATAAAGATGTTGCATTTAAAGTCAGCACCTCTGGACTGGGCTTCTGTTGCTCTCTAACAACTCAGTTGCTAATAGCTTTTGATAGGGAGGCAAACTGTTAAACTTGGTAATTTCTAAAGAGTTTTGAGCTATTTAGCACTAAGTGATGCCAAAGAAAAAGAATACTAGCGTTACTCACAGCAGAGGGAATAATTTAATATCCTTCTTGGGGGCCGAGGTTAAGTTCTGTGTGACTCAGCACATTATCATCCTCTATGACCCTAAATCCCTTCTGTTTCCTGATCTGCTTGTCTTGACCTGTTTCATTTCCACACCAAAATAGTTTCATTAACACTATGATCATGCACAGGAGATAGTAGTTAACTGATGTAATTAACTGGTGTGTCAAAGGCTATTGGTTTATTGCATATGCAACTGTCTTTCCTGGTGGGAAGATACACTTTCTGCTGACATAATAGGTCTGCAAACATGCCAAATTGCCAAATAATCTGCTGGGTGATGGTGAGGTGTTTGTGGTGATTCCACTTACATAGGCAGAATGGTGGGATCTTTTACTGTGTTCTCCTAAAATGCAACTGGCCAAAGGTGCTAATTGCTCAACAGTTGAAACAGAAGAAGAGAAGGCAATTTAGTTCTGGGCCTTGGTGAGGTTCTTTTCCTTTCCTTTTTTTTTTTTTTTTTTTTTTTTAAATCTGTGCTTTTGGCATGCTAATGAATGCATTTAGTCTCTGCAAGAAATTTCCGTTTAAGAAAGAATTTAAAAACACGAAGTGCTCAATCCATATCTCCTAAACAACTAAAAAGACTGCAATTTCAAATGAGAAATTATGTTGCAAAGATGAAAAAAGTTGTTTATTATGGCTCAAAATTTTAATCACCCAAGGGCTGTAAAGTTAAAAATAGACAGTTCTGCCTTCTGTTTATGGTAAACTTGGCTGAGTCCCGGCAAATTTCAAAGCTGAACATACTGTATGTTATTTTTGCTTAATTTTAGATTCCACATTTTTAAATTATTTCTTACAAGAAGCATATTTCAGGATATAAACTTAGCCTGAAGAACAGTATTCTTGATTTCTGCCCATATTGAAACTCCTTTGAAAATAGTAAACTATGGTTTTGGGATTTTCCTGTTCTCAAGAGTCCAAATGGGTACCTTTCTAAGTCTTTTACATTATGAATGAACACAGGAATACAAAATTGTAAAGGTTGCTTTCTGCTATCCGGTTCCCATACTTGTCATTTTGGTTTTCTTAACAGTAGAACTTGATGCAAACATATGGCAATACACACTGGCTTGCACTCTAGGGAGGGGCATTTTGTGTCGCCCTTCGTGTTTCAGGTTAAGGAGATGGGAAGGCGCGGATGGAGACTCTCCTGGCTGAGACAAAGTGTCTGCCCCTGGGCCAAGAGCTTAAGAGAAAGCCTGGGATAGAACCTTCCAGCTGTAGCCACCGGACAGTGTAGCTTCTCTTCTGACCCGTTCCCGCCTGCCAGCAGAACCGCCTGTGTGGTGACTGTTTGCCCCAAGAGCAAGTAGGATTGTTGACTCAACCCTCTTCATGCCTCCTCAGAGAGGAGAAACACCTGGCTTCACCTCTTTACAGAACTCTTGTTGATTCTTGCCTCCGTGCTCTTGCAGAGAGCTCTTGTGGGCCTTTCCTCCCAGGGTTTTTAGAACAAGCCCTTTGGGTGGCAAGAAATCTAGGGAAGGGATCTTTCTTTTTTTTTTTTCCTTAACCCATTACTCCATGTGGCATCTGAGAATCAAACATGCCCCACAGAGTGACTGGCATGCTCGGTAAATATTTGCGAAATATTGTCGAGTGAACAACCATTTACTGAAGATCAAGATTCCTATGATGACCCTGACGGAGGTTTATTTGCGATTAAGGTAATCGTAACTACTGTTGAAGAATTCTTACTGTGTGCTCCACCCGTATCTGAACACTTGATATTTGTTGTTTTTAATCTTCCCGAGAGCCCATTTTATAAAAGCGAAAACTAGGCTTTCCAGGGTTAGGAGCTTGCCCTGGGATATTCAGCTGTATAGCATTAGCCTTGGAGATTCTGTGCTTAGTGAGTATAGAATTAACACTGATTCCATATTCTTTCCAATATGCCACATTACCATGATGGAGAAAGGCTGTGATAGCAGTACCCATACATTGATACTATGCCTCTGAACGGGCAAAGGATATGTCACAACATTCATGAAAGTCTCAGGCCCTTAATCATGAGGTAGGTAATCTCCCAGGTCCCAGCCAGAACCTCCTTACACTTAATTTGCACACAACTTTAATACAGTTGGTTATCTGTTTTTCAAATACACCGCAGATCCATTCATTCAGTAAATATTTTCTGAAAACCTATTATGTGCCAAGTATTCTAGAGACGGCAAACAAAAAAGAATCTTGCCCTTTAGAGAGATTGCATTACAGATTTATACATTAGTGGCTCTCAAACTGTGGTCCTCAGATCAGCAGTAGCAGCCTCACATGGAGACTTGTCAGAAATGCAAATCCTTGGTCCCCAGTCCAGAAATTTGGGGACTGAAGTTCAGCAATCTGTTTTTAAACAAGCCCTCTAGGTGATGCTGATGTATGCTACAGTTTGAAAATCACTGTTCTAGAGGGCTTAGAACAACATTTTTGTGTTCTTGAAGCAGGTAGCTCTGTAGAAAATTTTGTTGCCAAATTTATCCTGTGTGTGTGTGTGTGTGTGTGTGTGTGTGTGTGTGTCTGTCTGTCTGTCTGTCAAGGTCTGACTTCATGATGGCATTCAATGATGGGCGCTTGCTGGGCAGAGGCACTAGGGCACTTATACGTGAGAATATGGACCCTAGACTCCTACATACATGGATTCAGATTCTCACTCTGCCAAGCACTAGCCACACGAACTCGGGAGAATTATGAGAACTCTGTGAACTTTGGTTTTCTTGTGCAAATGCAGGTATTAGTAAAGGGACCATACCTCATGCTTGGTGCAGCTGCTCGGTACCAAAAAAAAAAAATGCTCAGTAACTCAGTATAATTGTTTTTCTCTCTCTCGGATGTAGCCCTGGGCTTGGCACAGGGTAGGTGCTCAGGGAATGTTCTTTAGAAAATGGATGGATATTTATTTTCCTTTGTGTTAGCCATTAGCCTAAGACCTGCAGCTGTTTAATTCCTACCCTTTGTCCATCTTTAGCAGAAGTTACCAGAATAACGAGACCCAGCATTAGAACATACCTGACGCACACGTTCCCTTTGGAAATGTGTGTTGACCTGCCTCAGTGTGGCCACTGCTGGTACTTAATCCTCATCTGTCTAAGTGAGGTTGCCTTCCCTCTGGCTGTTAACTTTGGGATATTTCAAATGCCTATAAAATCTTATTTAATTAAGGCTCTTCCATATCTGCTTGTACATATTTTATTCTTGAAATGCTGGTGGCATTAATAGTAAATCTAAGAGAATCAAACCTCTGCCTCTTTTATGCCATTTCAGCACTAAGCCAAGGAGAAAAACTCTCAAGGAAATTAATGCTTCCCTCAAGTACAGTAAGAACACGAATCTAACATATTGCCATATAACCTGGTTTCACTGACTTTCCGAAGTTTTGTTTTGCCATTTTTATTACATGTCACGTTGTATGGCTAACACCAGAAGTACAATTATGAGGAGGCTGTTCTCTCAAAATCTGTGGGGTCTGCCAGTCAGATAACCCTTCAGAAGAAAGAGTATCCACCAGAGATTTGGTTGTTATTCACAAACAGATTATTTTTTTTTTTTATTTTTAGACTTTCATTAGTTCACTAAATATCATTAGCAACTATCGTGTGCCAAGCATCGTTCCAGGTGCTGGTGAACGAATGGGACAAAAATACCTGCTCTCCAGGTGCTTGGTTACTTTCTTTTTCACCGGTGGGAGTGTGTTTGGATGTCTGTGGCATAGGGCACCCTACCCAGAAGCTGGGTCTGGGGTGGAGGGCACGCGATAGAGGTGCTCAGATATGAACTCCCTCACTGCTACATGATCACTCCCTTCCGGCCGTAGAAGCAAGCACCTGTTTTAGGTTTTATGTGTAAAGTTTAACTCCTTCAGCAGTGACAACTGTCACTGTTTCTCTGCTCTGGCACGTCCTCGTGCCCTGGATTTGTGAGGTGACATTAGTGCTGATTTAACTTAGCTCTTCTTCATGTTACTGCAAACTCTGTTTTAGTTTCCTATTGCCGCTATAACATGTTACTACAAGCTTAGTGGTTTAAAAGGACACAAGTTTAGGGGCACCTGGATGGCTCAGTTGGTTAAGCATCAGACTCCAGCTCAGGTCATGATCTCACAGTTCTTGAGCTCAAGTCTCGCATGGGGTGATCACAAGCCCCATTTCGGGTGAGCTCGAGCCCCACTTAGGGTGAGTCTTGCTTCTCTCTCTCCCTCTCTCTCTCTGCCCCTCACTCACTTGCTGCAAAGTGACTCAAATTTATTTTCTTCAGCTCGGAAGGTAGGAAGTCTAAAAACCAGGCTGGTGTCAGTAGGGCTGGTTGCTTCTGGAAGCTCCAGGGAAGAACCCTGATGGCTCATTCAGCTTCCAGAGGCTGGTTTGGCACTCCTTGGTGCATAGCCGTATCACTCCAGTCTCTGCGTCCTTCTCCCAGGTCTTTGATCCTCCTGCCTCTCTCTTATAAGTAACCTTGAGATCACATCATTGGGCCTACCTGGATAATGCAGGAGAATCTCTCCACTTTCCGGTCCTTAACTTGATAACATCTGCAGAGTCCCTTTTGCCATATTCACAGATCTGGGATTAGGACATAGACATCTCGGGTAGGTGGGCCTCATTATTCAGCTAAGTCTACCCTGCCAGAGATTCCAGTGTCCTTAGGCTCATTGGCTGATAGGCAGGATTTTTTTTTAAGTAGTTTCTTCCATTCTAGAAAACCCACCCCAACAGAGCACAGTCTAAAATGCAAATATTGCTAACTTAGCAGAGTCACTTACACATGCATAACTACCAGAAAATCTCCTTAATGATTCCTGTTTCTTCTACAAGACTGAGCTCAAAAGCCCTGCCCCCAGGAAGCCTTCCTGGGTTATCTTGGGCTTGTGAGGTGTTCTTCATGTGAGACTCTCTGGCCCTCTCTGCGCAAGTGACTACAAGACAGCACCTTTGCTGTTGTGATTTTGTGGATTTTCTCGTCACCCCCCTGGCCCCCACATCCCCTCCTCTTCCCCTGAATAGTGTGCTCTTTACAGGAAGGGACTGCTTCTGCTAGGCACTAGAAGATATTTGGTATAAGTTTCTGTAGCAATGGAAGGATTCTTTTCTCTCACACATTTTTGAGAAACTGTGTGAGATGAGTCTCACTTAATTTCACTTGATAAGGTCTTTTAGAAGTTGGGAGTGGAGTGTGGCCAGGTGAGTTCAGAAAGGACTGGCACTATATGGCTTTTCACGTGATTTGGACACCTGACTGGGTGGTGAGTCAGTGACTCTTATGGACAATTCTTTTCAAGTGAATATAATCCTGAAGCTGTGCACGCTTTTTCCCTCAGTGTCATCATAAATCTACTACAATTAGGTAGATTCCTAATATTTGGAAATAATGATATAAATCAGGGTGAATGACTGAATACTAAAATAAATTTTCATTACCAAAGAACATTCTGTGGCCTGATAACTTTTAGGGTTACTCTAATGGAATCAGACCTCTGGTCATTGAGATATTTTACTTTATTTCAGTTTTTAAAAGTAGAATCTTATTACATGGAGAAATCTGTGAGTCCTGCGTGGTTACTGTTAGAAATTCATTTTGCCTCTTTTATAATGTTCAGGCTGATTTTTTTCTTCTTTGTAAGTAGACTTTGGGCTTTATGTTGTTGGAAAGCATGTAATTTTCATTTGTTTTTTTTCACCTAGTGGTGCTTAATGATACCATGTGAATTTTTATGGTCCCAGCTGCACCGAAGTGTGTGCCCTGAAACTTCAGTTGGATTAAGAGCCTACCTTGGTGTGAGGGCTGAAATTGGAGAAATGGGAGAACACAGGGTGCATCTATATATGTTGCAATTAATATTGATGAGTGGGCAAAAGTCCAATGTTATCTTAGGGGGTTCGCTAATGTTCATTGTAAACCAATGCAAGTGAGTCCTTCCCCTGCAGGTGTGAATAGTTTAATTTAGTAGGTGGATTAGGAAAAGCAAGGGGCATTTTCTTATGTTCCAGTTCACGTTTCGTATGTTGAACATGAACCAGCCATGTAACGTACAGCTCATCGTTGAGTGGTGGCAACAAGTATCCGAGACATGGTTAACCCATCTCAGTACCTCTGAGGTCTAGCATCATGCCTGGTACATGGTAGGTGCTCATTAGCATTTGTGAAATGAATAGAAGAATGAATGAAAGATTGCTATTACAAGGTCTCTTAAGAATACTGGCCCCTGCCTACCCCTCAAGCCATCTTGCCTTCCACCTTCTAGCCATAATATACTACTTGTAGCTTGTTCAGTGTTCTACATTCTTCTTCCCTTTGGACCTGTTTACTTTCCGTCTTCTCTCCTTCAAGCTCCTTCTCCCCCCACACCTCCATCCCTTTGTCTGGCTGATTCCTGTTGGTTCTTTGTGATTTGGTGCCTTCCAGAAGACTTTCAGGAGGCATCATTGCTAGTATCTGATTGAAGGCCTGGTTGGTTTTTCATCTCTCTCTGAACCTTTGAATAACAGCAGCACGCTTCTGACTAGTGGACATGTTGAAATCTGTGTATCTATCTGAACCTTCTTTTCAGGAGAATGTGGATAATTGTCAGATGCTTGAGTCATCTGGTTATCCATTCATTAAATGTTTACTTGTTTTGAGAGAGAGTGTGAGCATGAGTGGGGGAGGGGCAGACAGAGGGAATCCCAAGCAGGCTCCACGCTCAGCGTGGAACCCGGTGCGGTGCTCGATCCCATGTCTGTGAGATCATGGCCTGAACTGAAATCAAGAGTCGGACGCTCAACCTACTGAGCCACCCAGGCGACCCAGTACTTTGTGTCTAGCAATGGGCAAAACATGGCTCTATAGTACCAGGAGCAGAAGTAGTCCAGTGAGGCAGCCAATTCTCTCGCGTTTACAGAGCATCAGCCTCAGGGTAAAATGGGATGATGAAGGAGAACCACTGATGTATTACTTTTGGTGTGCCTGATACCAAAGGGTCCAAAGGCAAATAGAAGTTGGGAAATTGAACCATTTCCTTTCTAATTCAATTTAGGAAAGGTTGGTGCATAGTAGGTGCTCGGCCAACATTTCCTGAGGATGAAAGGTTTTTATTTTTTTGCTTTATAATAGGATTAAAAATTTTTTAGATAGTCTCTTTCACTCCACACTCCTTTTAGGAGCTAGGCCCACATAGCCCTAGCTTCAGTCTATACTTAGTGCTTTTGCTAAGACTGACTCATCTTGTTTCTGATTGCTTTAGTGATATGAGACTCTGGTATCCATGGGAATGGTATAAGACTGTATTGCTTTCATGCTTGGAAAAACATTAACCAGAAAGGCCAGCTATTGGTACCAGTACCAAGTAACTCCTGAGAACTATAGGGTAATCTCACCCTTAAATTCTTAAGACAGTGTGTAAAACAGCATAATCTGTTGGAAAACAAATCAGTCTTTGTGACAAGATAGGTGTGACTTAAATCTTGTCTCTGCTGCCAGGCTGTGTGACTGTGGGCAGGTTATTCACCCTCTCTGCGTTCCTTCATCTCTGTTTTTTTTTTCCGTTTGTAAAATGAGGGAGCAATATTAACTCAGGACTGTTCGGTAATTAGAAACGCTTTTGTAAGTGTCCTAGTTTATATCTGATGCTCAGTAAATGGTAAGTATTATGATGATGAATATTACTACTGTAAACCATATTAGATATAGGCCCTGGAGGGTTTCAACAAGGACATGGTTACAGGTAGCTACCAAGATCAGGGAAGGACAGCTGAATTAGATCTAAACAGACTCCAT
Source organism: Prionailurus viverrinus (assembly GCF_022837055.1). NCBI lineage: Eukaryota > Metazoa > Chordata > Mammalia > Carnivora > Felidae > Prionailurus > Prionailurus viverrinus. Next base: position 164,449,113 of record NC_062568.1, on the reverse strand, counting down.
TCGTCTGCAAAGGACCCTTCGTTTTTTTCTTTTTTCTTTTACCCCCTCTGGGAAGAATTCACATCGTTTTAAGAAGGGAACTGAGTGTCCTCCCTCTGTTCTGGGTGTTTCAGAGTTGACTAGAAATTGATCCTAGTTACTAAGGAAGAACTTAAAAAAATACACGTTAGGAGTCAGGGTGGTGTAGAGGTAAGAGCACTGACCCATGTTCCCAGGGGTCAAGGCTCTGCTCAGCTCCACATTCTCTGCCAAGTCCCCTTCCATCACTGTGCTGTACATCCCCCCGCTGGGAGCACATTGGAGCAGAAGATTATCTGGCCCTCTGGTTGGTTTTCTTCCCAAGGCGAGTCCTTCTTCCTGACTGGGAGTTAGGACGGGTGGCCCTAGCTGGGCTGGTTTTATTGTTCCAAAAAGTGTCAGCAGAGAAATGGCCAGATCTTGGAGTATCCCTTGTGATTTGACATTTGGGGGCATCCTTTTATGTTCAATGTACCTGGCCCAAAAGTCTTCCAGCTCAGATATTCTGTGAGTGGAAACTCTTTGAATAAATGTAAACCTAGAAGGGATTTTCAGGGTAAATTTAAAAATTCTCCTGTGGTTCAGCTGTAACAACTCCTTCTCACATGAAACTTCTTTGGGGGCGTTGATAATACTTGTATTTGAATGGGGAATGAATTTCCCAGCTTCCTGGGAACAACAACAAACATTCCCCCAACAAACCCCAGGGTGTCTGACGCTCCCGCTTTCTTCTCAAAGAGCCGATCGAAAACTCTTCTGTCAGCTCAAGAGCTATCAGCAGTATTGAACAATTAGACTAGAAGGAACGGTGGTGAACAGTTGTCCCTAAAGGCTTGGAAATTAACAAAGGCCATATTAGTAGGAGCAGGGAGGGAGGGGGGATATGAAGAGAATGGGGGCTGGGAGGGACAATTCACAAGTGGGGAGGGTGATTTGGAGGGGTTTGTTTCCCAGATAGTTTTCAAAGAGAAGAGATTTGTGTAGTTTGCCAGGGGCTGAGAATGAAGCACAGGACCAGTTGATGTTCTTTTTTATCCAACAATTACTTTTCTCTGGCACATTCCTTTTAGGCTAACAAAGTGTCTTCCTTTTCTTTTTCATGGTCATTGATAGCAAGAGCTTAAGGGATCTTTGCTTCCCAGGGCTAAGGGTGTGGTGGAGAGAAGGACGCAAGTAAGAGGGAATTGACATTTTTCAGATTTTCTTGAATTTTGTCACAAACAAGGGAAAGCCATCCAATGCCTACGGAAGGCTCAGGTTTTCATTTTAGTCTGGGGGTGATTGATTTCTTTCTTTCAAGGGGCTGATGGAGGAGGTCAGCGTCTTAGGGAAGAAGCCAGGGAAAAGGAGAAAAGAAAGAATGAGATTTATGACCTTCTGGATCCCAGCTTTTATGTCGCGTAACCATTCCCAATACTGGAAGTTCATGACACCCTGAGAACCAGCCCGGGAACCCGGAGCAGTGATCTGCATGCAAAGGAGGAATTAAACAGTCCAGCAACTGCTTTGATTGAGAGACACACAAGATCCTGTCCTGGATTCTGAGCCCTGCTTCGCTTTAGTTCATCCTGTAGGCACAGAATCCAGTGTTTCACGCACTGATGAGACAGACCACCCAGGGCCACTCATGTTATACTGAGGGTGATTGACGATGGTGCTTATAGAGGAATTATTTCAACAATGGGACTTTTCCATTATTCTCTCTGCAGTCAGCCCTCCACGCTCAGTACATGGAAATCCTTGCATCTTGTCACCGAAGAATACTAAACTAGTAGGTGTTGCTCCCATAGCCCCACCCTGGTCCCATAACCCTGAGCTAATAACTGAAGATCTTAAAAAATGTATGTATGGTCCATTTTTATTCCATATGGCCCCTTAGGTAACATGACCCAATGTGGCCATTAAATGACCCCGCTTACACTTGGATTACTCGGTACAAAGCAAATTTATGGTTGTTTATTCTCTCCTCCTATCAGCTATTAGTGCCTAATCATATGGTCTATCGATCATGAGATTAATCGCCTGCTCAAAGAGGCAGCAGGTCTCGTGGAATGCTGCACTGCGCCAGACTGAACTTCAACCTTTTATACAAACTGGAGGAGTCAAAATCATCATTCACTGCCTGAAGCCCCTGGTCCCTGGGCCTCCTGAACCCCAGGAGGTAAATCCCTGCTTTTTCACACAGTGTACTTTGCACTTCCTTTCCTTGTGTAAAACTTCACCTCATTGATTCAGGCAGGCACTTGCAAATAAAATCCTTTGCAAGGCATCCTATAAATAATGATCTAAGCTGAAAATATGTGGGCTTTATTATACAAAGCCCCATAGTGCTGCCATAATTAAGGTCTGTCAGTATTTCTATTACAGATTCTCATTTTGGAAGATTTATAACTGGGCCATTAAAGTTTTCTTGGGCTAAGACTTTCCAAGAGTGTCATGTTAGACCTTTTTTTTTTTTACTTTTTGTAGAATATATTTCTTAAAATATATATATAGTTATTAAGTCCAGAAAGCCTGTCACACAGTAGTACATACCTGCAAAGGTGGGACGCTAAAATCTGAGGACTGCATCGCCTAGAGTGGCTTCTGGTCACCCTCCTCTGCCCTTTCATTGCAGTTGTGAGAACAGAGAATCATTGTAGTGTTCATGCTGTATTGTGATGTTTGTTTCCTGGTCTGTGTCTCCTCCTCTAAGGAGAGTGAGAGTAGGCAACTTAAATCATTTGTCTCTCGAGCCCTGTGTTTTTCAGAGAGGATAGCCCCATGTCAGCGCTGGGTTTGTTCAGTAAATGCACCCAAGAATGGGAAGCAGGAAACATCCTTTCCAGTCCTAGAGTTGTTCATAGCTGGGAGTAAACCAGGCGGTGCATTTAGTCCAGTCACTTTACTTCTTGGAAAACAAGTTTCCTGATGGTTGAAATAAGTTCAGGCCTGGTAAATTGGTGTTCTGTGAGTTGAATGCTGCCAGCACAGTGCTTTCAAACATTTTAATCTGAACACCTTATGGGATGGAATCTGGGCCTTCTAGTTGGCCATAATTCCTGCCATTCCCCGGTATAGGGTATTAGCAGCTGCTTCAGTCATCTGTCTGCATGGTCTATAAGTGTTTATGATTCCTCGTAGTGATACCTTTATAATGGGACCTTGTGTTTTGTCGCTACTGTAAGGATCTAAATCTGAGATTCAGGTTGGCCTGGGATGCCTTTCAATGCAATCTGACTTCTCTCACTTCCAATTCTTTTTCTCACCAAGAACTTCAACCAATATTTTTGACTCCATGCTTTGAAAAGTTTTGTCTTGTAGACAAACTGCATTGGTTAATAATTAATTTCTTTTCCTATTTTTAAAGCAAACAGACATCTGTAACTGCGCTCACAGATACAAACAAGCCATCAGCAGTAAGGGCATGAAATAATTTTTGTGTAATGAGTTGGTTGATGCTTTAGCAAGGTTGTGCAGTTGTTTCTTGAGTAAGCCTATAGTTTCTGTGTGAGCTTTTGATCTACTAAAAATAGCTCTTAGATCTTCCTGCCTTTTTAGACATGTGAAGTTCCAAAGACTCTAGGTGAGCGCTTAGTTTACTCTTTTATGAGTTGCTGGGCTACTCTTGTCCTCAAAGCCTCAAGTAAGTTGTTTGTCCAAATACGCAGTGCCAGTGTTTCAAAATGTGGCCTTCCTGGTCAGCTTAGAGAGGGCAGTCTCTATACAAGCTGGCTTTTGCATCTGATGAAAGGAAAAGAGCTTCCTAATATGAGTTACCTGCAGGCCCTTGTTACATTTGTTCCCTTCAGTCAAGGGCATTTTGGAAGGTTGTTAAAAAAAGAGTGGAAGACAATTTGATACTTTGACTCCCAAGCTAAAGAGAACCTTTCCATCTCAACTCGGGCTGTTGGTGACTATTGTGGATTGAGAAATTAACAGCACACATTTTAATTAAATAGAGCAAATTAAAGATCTGTAGCATAGATGTAATCTTGCATGTAAACCAATCTGAGGCCTGACCTTAGGTAGTTAAGGTGGTCAATACCACACAGAAGTAAAGGGTTTTTGAAGATAGCAAACTGATTGACCCAGAGTATCACACAGATACAATTTAACAAGAGGCAGCGCCTTCTTTGTGGCTAAGAGTTTAGGCTCTGGGGCTCTACTAATTTGGGTTTAGTTCTGTCTTGGTTCCTTACCAGTTCTCACCTTGAAGAGATTACTTAACTCTCCATAAACTTCAGTTTGCTCATTTATAATCTGAGGATAATTATAGCATGTTGTAAGGAGTAAAGGGGAATAATTCACACAAAGTATTTGCATCATGTTGGTCATAGAATAAACAATGCATATTAATTATCATTATTAGCCGGGACATAGTTGAAATAGATTCCTGAGCTTTGGGGTTTTCTTTTTAAGAGTTTAAAGGTATACTTAAGATATGCTTTCTTAAGAGAGTGTCCATCCATGCTGGGTCACTCACCTACCTTTCCAGGAAATTGTACCTTTTGAACAGTCCAGATGTGCTGCTTTCAGTTTTTTCAGGAAACAAGTAATGTTTGAGTCTGAAAATCTAAGGTTGAAATCTTCTTTCCTACATTTTCTTTTCCCTCCAGATCAATCCAAATTAAAGTTTCATTGCCAAAGTTTCACGGCTCCTTATTAGCATTAATTATTATTGGCGTGCTGTAGGAATCCTAAAGTGGGTGCATTAAGAATTAAAACCCGGGAGAAAACTTGAAACCCTCATGGACTCCTAGAGCTGGAAGGGACTTACGAGATCATGTCCTCTAAGCCCCATTTTACAGATAAGGAAAGTGTATTTTACAAGGTAAAATGAGTTTTAAACGTAATGGCTTTTTAATTTGCCCCCTCACCGGAATCTGCGCTTATTTGCCATGTTGTGATTATGTTCTTATCGTGGGACTTGTGGGTATTTATTAGAGACTATGGAGATGTAGCATTGGGCATTACTTTTGTGGCAAAGGCACGGGGGCAGTAATCATTATTAATGGATGCCATTATTTGGGAGAGCATTTTACTGACTATAGAGAATTCATTGCATTGATCTATGGTGCCACATTTGTATTATACCAGGTAGTTTAAAATGATATTCTCTAAACTGTTAGGCTGAAAAATTGTCCAATCTTGGCAGTTATCCCATCAGTAAGACCTTCCTTTTCCTACTGAAAATACATAGTTCTGTTGAAAGAAACCTTTTGACTGGTCCCCAGCGCCCTGAATGTGTTTAAATCCCTCACTACTGAAATAGGAGGATTACTACTGCTATCATTGTTCTAAAACAAACTTCCCTTTGGACGATAACAGCAGCGGTAAATCAGATGTTGAAGAAAGTACCAGCTTAACATCAGTTTGCTTTAAAAGGGTTTCCTCTTTAATTGACAAGTGTCATGTATAATAGAGCATGGTGACTCACATAGAAAACCGTGTGCCGGCCTTCCCGCTGGGGTTGGAGTTCTTAATGAACATCCGAGTGAATACACGGAGGCGAAAACTGAAAGGGCCCCAGCTGTGGAGTATTCACTCTGCTCGCTCTGGCCAGGGTGGTGATCGGCACCAGCCACGCCAATGACCAGAGAGAGACCCGTATCGGTCATGTGGCTGTTTTGTAGCTGTGAGCTGCTGCGACTGTGGTCTTTCCTAGTGACATGTTGAATAACGGCACAGAGTCTGGTGTCCCATCTGAGGAATAAACAAGGTTTTTCTTTCTTAACGTAAAGATAATAAGTTATTTTTGGCAGACTCAACCTTCTCACAGAGCAGCAGCAGTTTTCTTGAGCTCCGGACCACTTGCTAACACTCAGTCCCCTCACGCTGCAGTCCCCGTTTTCCTTCCCCTCGCTCCCTGAAAGAGAGCGGCACCGATTTTTCAGGGGTGATGTTTACAACAGTTCAACACACTTGAATACAAGCACTTAGAATAATGTCAGTGGGGGTGGGGGGAGAGAAGGGCATATTATTTTCAAATTAAGTAATGGATGGGCAGTGATATTTTATTTATTAAAGCTCATCTGAGTACCAATGGAAACAGAATGTTGGTTCTGAAGTGCACAGATTAGAAAGGAATGTTGAGTTTGGAAACGTGGCAGCCTGCAGCACTGTGTATGGTTTAAATTAAACCTTTTTTTGGAAAGCAGAATAGCTCTAGGCCACATTTAAGGGAAACGCTACAGCAGAGTGAGCTGGCTGTGGTTTTTCTTTTACTCTGTAACCGGCCCACTTTCCCTTGTTTTAACACAGAAAAAAGACTTTGGACTCCTTCAGACCAACCACACAGCTTCTCTGCTGACCACAAAAAGGAAGTTTGGCGTAGAAGCCATAGGATTAATACCCACTGTCTCTTAACCCAACAGAGTGTGAAAACTTTTATAAGAGATTTCTCTGGGCAGACTGACACTGTGGTTGGACTTTAAACATTTTAAATCAAGAGCAACTTTGAATTGCATTATGCCACAGTGCTCTGTAAATTGTTATGTGCGATCCCACCGTTAGAAGTTATTTACACGAATCCCCAGGTTTCAGAGGGATAAACCACTAACAGCTTTGTGTATCTTGATAAAGAAATACAAGGAGAATTAAAGGTATGCCCATGCCAAATTATCTCAGAGAGAGTAGGCAGATCACAGTCAATCAGATTTTATTGTTCTGAAGCAAATGGAGACAGTTGGCTCTTGGCAGAAAAGCCTTTTCATCTTTGCAAATAATAAGATTAAGATTGTGGATTCTATTAATCACTTGATCAACTTTATTAATTCATCACATTATTTTTAAACTAGAGAAGAAACCTTCCTTTTAATAGATTCGCATCTTTCTAAAATAATAGTTTTGCATCGCAGAGGTGTTGTTTCATATGCTGACCTCCTCAGCTGTTATAAATAGTTATTGGTGTGCCCTGACCATTAATTTTAATGATTGGATTCTTACTACCCTGATTAACTAATTATGTGTTTGCACAGAGCAACTTTGAAATTACCAACCAACAAACAACTCCCCCCCCCCAAAAAAAACCCCCAAAACCCTTGTGTGTTTGTATTTGTATGTACTCTTTGAATGCCTAGGATTGATATATTTTTAAAAAATCATTTGAATTTACATTTTGCCATGCTGAAGTCAGCAGCTTTTCACAGGTGCACTGTATCAGCATTCTGGTTTCTGTTCAACAAAGAATGTCAATCGAAAGAATTGATTTGAAAAGTTGAAGGAAAAACCTGCATACATGTTTCAAAACTGTGGTCTTACGGTAACCACTGAGTTACTTCTTGGTTGACTGTATGTCGCGAGAGGGGTTTATTTGCTGTCATTAGAGAAATTGGTCTGTAGAACACTTCCTGTATGTGAAGAAATGCAGTTGTCATCTTGCCTAGGTCACTAAAACAGTATTTAAATACTTCCAGTTGTAAGGAACCTTGCATTCACTGTGGTTATTTCCCCAGGAGCAGCCGTTTTGGGCTTTTCTGAACTTAATAGTTGAAGAAGGTCAGAAAGAAATGGTGTACTTTCTGGGTAAAGTAGTTTAGCCACCCCGGAGTAGATGCGTTGCGTCTTGATCTTTTTTCATCTTAGTAGAATTCTACTGTAACTAATTGAATCCATTGATCACTGTCTTGTATCTCCCCTGCCCCCATCTTCTTCTCAGGGGATTCATTTCATAGGGGTCTATACATCAGTCAAGAAAATGACTACAGAGGAATTACCAAGACTGGTAATCAAGGTAATTTAACCTGGTTTAGTTTTTTTTTTTTTTTTTTCTTAAAGTACAACACCCTAAGTGTCCTTTACCTGGTGAGAGTTAACTTCTTATCTGGTAAGAGTCTCCTGATAGGAGTTAACGTCTTAATTAGGTTATGTTCCAAAACAAGTCAAACTATGACACTGAGCAGTACATTCAGAACAGAAAGAGGGGAGAGAAAGCATCGATTTTCGAATTAGTTGACCTGGTTTCCAGGCCTCTCTGTACCAATGCTTTTCAGACTTCACTATGCATATGAATCAACTGAGGATACTTTTGAACGGCAGAGTCTGACTCAGTAGGTGCGTGGTGCAGCCCGAGATTCTGCATCGCTAACAGGCTTCCCGTCATGTGGATGTCCAAGTTGTAGGGCTCCAGACCGTACCCTGCATAGCAGCAATCTGTTACAGCGCATACCGACTGAACTTGGTGGCTTTGGAGAGACTATTTAACAGCTCTGCATCTCAGTTTCCTAATCTCTCAAATAGGGACGTTAATCTTTGCCTGTCTCATTAGGCTGTTATGAGACTCAGATGAGATAATGTAGATGAAATTTTAAAAGGCTACCTAAGTATAAGACACCAAGGATCTTTGCTTATAGATAAAGACATTCTTGGCATACCTTTCATGGAATCAGTGTGAGCCTCCTCCTGTGCTAGGAAGCGTCCTGAACTGTGCAATAGGGGAGAGAGACTGGAGTCCTCACTTCCGTCATCCACTTTATGCCTTTGGCCAGATCACTCCACCCTCCTGGTCCTCTTTAAAATAAGGGCTTGACCTGGATTAATGGGTCTTGAAGTGTGGCTGCAAGTCTAGTGGCCTCGGCATCACTTGGAAACTTGGTGGATGAGCGGATGTCTAGTCCCTTCCTAGACCTAGCGAATTGTAAATTCTGGGGATGGGGCCCAGCAACCTGTTGTTTAACAAGTACTTTTGGTGATTCTGATACATGCTAAATTTTGAGAACCACTCTGAAGTGTCCGACAACTTTGAAATGTGATATTGAAGCATTTCTCTGGATAGGTTCAGTCGTGGGAATGCCTTTCTGTGTGATCTAGAGTGTCCTGTCTCATAGGCAGAGACGAATTGGGACTTGAGTATTCTCCAAGGGTGCCCGCTGCACGTGTGGAAAGGAGGAATGAACATCTGGGTTTTAAGCCTGGCCTGCCTGGAAGTCAGAACAGATCATAACTGCACTGACCCACACCTTCCTAGCTTAGCCCAGCCTTGAGACTGACTGCTTTAGTGGCCCATGACAGCGGGTTAAGCCAGAGAAGAATATGCAGGCTGAGGAGTTCTCTCTCATTCTCCTCCTTATCCTCCGATTCTCCTGATGGTGGTCAGCACAGTGCAGCACCAACTGACATTTTTTTCAGGCACTTTCACAAAGATTATCACAGTCCATTTGCATAGGCAGGAGATGAGGAGAACCAAGGAAATAAAATACATCTTTTTCTTACAGTCATTTACAGACAGACCTCACATTCCTGTGGTTTTGCTTTTCTGTTTTGATATTTGGGAATACATCTGATAACCAGGAAAAAAGCACAGCCAGCCTCCAGTTGTCCAAAGTAGATTTTATCAGGTTCAAGCACTAAAGCTCTTGATCTTATGTTCATCAGTGAACCTAACTCCTGTCCGAGTCTGACATTTTATTCCAGACTAGCAAGTAAAGTCATAACAGACAGGTGCTTGAGCCTCGAAAGTGGAAACAAACAAGAGGTGTTAGCTGGCAGCTTGAACAGTGAGGGAGACACTGTCAAAAGTAGAACAGATACGAGGTCGAGAGGGTTAATAGCTTGAGATCCTCTCTCTCTAGATATACACATATGTATACATGTGTATGTGTGTACAATATAAAAATAAATATAGATAGTACATATATATGTGTATATGTATGCATATAAAGAATTAAATGCATAGTATACATATGTGTATACGTGTATGCATGTATAAATATATACAGGTATACATGTATATATACGAATATACATGTATTTATTTACACATATGTATTTTTATATATGTGCACTATAAATATCCTATATAGTAATATTCCTAAGTAACTTTTTGGGGTATTAACAGTAATAGAACACTTCCGTATAACTCATGTTCTTTTTTTTTTTTATTTTTTTTTTAACAATTATTTATTTTTGAGACAGAGACAGAGCACAAGTTGGGAAGGGGCAGAGAGAGAGGAAGAGACAGAATCTGAGGCAGGCTCCAGGCTCTGAGCTGTCAGCACAGAGCCTGACGTGGGGCTCAAACTCATGAACCGTGGGGCTCAAACTCATGAACTGTGAGACCACGACCTGAGCCCAAGTCAGACGCTTAACCAACTGAGCCACCCAAAGGCCCTCATGTAACTCATGTTCTTGATATCTTTAGGAAAAGATCAAATTATTTTCTGAATATAAGGATATTAGTTGCAAATTATAGAATATTTAAAATATAAATATAAAATATAGAAAACAAATAGCCCTTATACTGATAAATGTGAGTACTTTTGCAAATTTGTAAAATCATAGACAGTTCTAGTTATAAAGGACCTTATAGATCCTTTTATCCAGTAGTTTTAGATTTTCTTTAAATAGAGGTCTTCAAAACTAAATTCATGGGAAAACTGTATATATATATATACATATGTATATACATATACATATATATGTATGTATATATACACACACACCCATACACACACACACGTATGTGTATATACATACATACATACATACCGTGAAAAAGTGTGGGAGTCCTGGATCCCTGTCAGCTTGGCCCATCTAGCCTGGCTTCCTAAAGTAACCCTAGTTGGAACTGATCCCTAGGGCAAGAAATCACCTAGGAAACCCCTTATAAGGAAATTATGATTCTGTAAGTCTGGGATGGGGCCTGAGACTCTGCATTTTTAATAAACCCCTGAGGTGTTACACAGACAGTGACCGCAGCGTGAGTAGCAAGGCCCTAGGGGATCTGTGTAGATAGTTCGAAAACCTTCAATGGGTCAACCTCTTCATTTTGCAAATGTGAAAAGAGAGCCTTGGACTTAATAACCGATTGCCAGAAGCCACATGCCTTGTGCAAGTCTTTTGATTTCTGGTAAGATTCTGTTCCTCTGATCATGCCTGGGAGGAATGGCCGTGTCCTGACCTTTCCAGCAGAATGAGGTGCCTCGGTACCAGGGTTCCATTGGCACCACCAGTGCCCTGCACAAACTTAGTTTATCTCTATAGATGATGCTGGGAATTTGTTCCCTTCCAGCCCACTCTCTGCCCCATGAAAAAATAGTACTTTGAATCAGACCCCATTTAGGGTGGAACGTTCTGATTAGCCAGCAAGGGCCGTTAGGCCGGTAGCTGTGATGTCTGCTGCCACAGCAGAATGGATAAGCAGTTCTCAGCCCCCCTAGCATAATCCATAAAACTCTTTCAACCTTCTTTTTTTTTTTTTTTTTGCATGATGTCTAGTGTTTGCAAATGGAAAATGGCTGAGGAAAAACAGAGTGAAAGTTTGTATAAAATATTTATACCTTAAAGATCTTTTATCTTGTGTCATTCAAGAGATAGAGAAGTGAAAAATGTATTGGGAGTACATTATCAAGAGTACATTATAAATTTAAATCTCAGATTGAATAATACCAGCTGCTAATGTGTGGAGCTTTGGAAATGAGTCACTTTCGAATCTTGAGAATTTACTGTACCAGGTCAGTTATACTTAAGAAGGAAGTGCCTCTTGAAAAAAATCCTATACCGGAATCAAGACTTCTACTAGTGGGTATTAAAAATCAAATATTGACATAATGTTCATGTTAGAATGTAGTTTCATAGGGGTGAGATGTAGGGTCTTAGGAATCTTACTGAATATTTCTCAAAAAGCCCTATATTCTTGGACTTCGTTGTAAAGCAGTATAACCTGTGGTTAAATAGTATGTGTCTTAGACTCAGAAAGACTGAGATTCAGATTTTCCTTCTACTACTTGTTAACTGTGATTTCGGAACAGTTACTTTCTCTGACAACTCGCTTTCTTTATTTTTAAAATAAAGGTAATGATACTTACCTGATATATTTCCTTTCAGGATTAAGTGGCATAGTATTCGTAAAGCACTTAGCACACTGCCTACACTCTCATAAAAATCTCAGTAAATAGTAGATATTATTACCATCGTTATCACTATTGTATGGTCTTTAGCCATAACTGGTAATATATAGCCCTCTGGTGACATGGTATCTTTCTCCTCTCTGTGTAAGTGTGCTATGAGAACCCAAAACGGTACGTCTACTGAAAAAGTTAGGAGTCAGAAA